>NW_027185407.1:882000-947000 GCF_022577435.1 Embiotoca jacksoni | reverse complement strand
ATTAGCATTTAGTTTATCTGTTTTTTTATAGATAAACCAAAAGGTAGTTTCCCTGCTGACAGGTGGAGATCCTCCCGTCCAGAGGCCAGCCTGACCCGCTCTCCTCTTCACACCAAACAAATTAACTATTAAGGTAAACAGAGAGGCCCCAAAAATGGAAATTTCAGCTCTTAAATTGTCTCTTTCGCCACATCCTCTCAGTCTCTTCTACTTCAACATGAAGTGTTTTGGGTATTCAATCTGCATTGGTGACATCACCACTACCGCGGGGGAGCCGCTCCTCTTTATTCTTATTGGCCAATCTGGGAGAAATAAGAGGGAAAACACTCGGTTGCATGGTAATAAATAGAATATGCCAATCAAATTAAGAGTGGCACGTCAGTTTGGACAGTGCAGAGAGTGATCTGTTGGAGGTGGAGGACGCCGCTCGCCTTTACCTCATTTTATAGGTCATTGGGCTCATTTGGAGGCAGCTCTGGACGGCCTCTGTGGAGGAGCAGGAACACGGCTGTGAATATTCAGCCACAAATAAAATGCTCTTTCATGAAGGCAGCTGGTGTTCGGTGTGGCTGCTTTTCCCCCTTTTTAAGGATGAAAATGTAAAATAATCTGTTGAGGATCACATGTGCTGTCACACGTGTTGTAGGAACCCTGAAGGAGCTGTGTAATAAACCGGAGAAGTCACAGGATGATTAATAATAAAAGGAACTAAACTAAATTTCATTGAGTCAAGTCAGTTTTATTGACTTCTCCCAAAATTCATAAACTGCAGACAAATTTGCCTTAAAGAGCAGATTTTTATACACCTTGCTTTAAACGCGTGATGCATAAATTATAGAGTTTTTCAGATTTTATTTGTAATATTTGTTTTTCCTCTAAATCAAACTTTCGAGAAAAAAAATCTTCCTTCTCAGAGAGATTAAACTCAGGAGACGGTAGTACACATATTTTTGACAATAAACCTCCCCTCCAAAAAAAAAAAAAAAAAAAAAAAAAAAAAATCCTTTTTCTTTTGGTTTCTGTAAATCTACAGTCATGAATAAATGTGAATTTTCTTCCCCATGATTTCACAAATGCATTGTAGTCTGAGGAGGAACAGTTCCACCTGTGTAAGTGACTTTCACACAAAATTACCTTTAGATTTAATCTCAGAGCACAAAATAACACGTTCATTCAATTTCATTAATTCTGTTACTCATTTATCTTTTTATTTATGTTCATTGCAGATATTATTACAGCTTTCAAAGCCGTATCCTCACTGCCATGTTTGCAATCATTTTAATTTAATTTACCTGAAGAAATCACTGCGCACTGTCAGCATTTATTTGATCAAATCTACAACATTTCTATGGTGGACTTTTACCAGGCATCAAATTTACAATACGAAACAACATCTTTATAGAAGACTTACAGGCTGCAGCAACCAATCAGAGATGGAGACAAACACCTGAATCAATTCACACATCAGTGGCTGATAAAAAAAAAAAACATCCTTAAAGAGAGTGAAACTGTACGTCAAGATCTGCAGAATAGAAATCAAGACAGAATAAAAACGTGTGATTTATTTTTTTTATTTTTCCCAGAGATCAGATGGATCCACAAATAACAAGAAAAAAAACACTCATATCCAAACTGGAAATATCTCCATAACCTCTACAAACAGGCAGATCAGCCACAATAATAAGCATTTCTTCTCCTGCTTAATGTTGGCAACAGTAATGTTTAGGGTGAAAAATCACAATTCGTATCAGTGTGAATATTGTGCATGAAGAGAAACCTCCGGCTAATAGGTCTGAACTTTGGAGCGAGGTGTTGAAGAAGGTTTGTTTTGCAGCAGGGCTGGGAACTAGTCGCCTCTCCTTTGCAATGGAGACGAGCTTTCACTTCCTGGCTGGAGCCACTTTCATCTCTGCAGTCACCAGGAATCATCCGGGCGAGGAGGAGGAGCGCCGCCTCGTCCGTTTACAGGAACCACGGCGACCCTTCGTCGGCCGCGGCCGCTCTGCATATCAAAAGCTACCTGCTAATGAGGCGACGAGCCGAGCAGAAATAACAGAGACGATATCTCCGCCGGGTTCAGCCGTGACTTCGGAGGGCCTTCTCCACCTGCGAGGTACTTTGTGTTCCTCTCTTATCTGTCACCGCTGAATGGATGATGCCATGCGGGCTTATTCATATGAATATGACAGCATATCTAAAGACAATGCCATCTGTCAAACAGTAATTGAAGAACTGCCTCCTCAAACAAGACGAGAGTCCCTCCTAAATCCTTTGAACCGCTTCTTTATGAACCCGGCAGCCAAACAAACACTGATTTTTAGATTTTTATGACATCAGCAAAACTAAGTTAATCATTCGGAATAGAGGAGCTTTTTCATTCCCGGCGCTTCTGCCGTCTCGTTCATGGCGCCGCGGAGATGATACATGGTTCATCTCGGCGAACGTGATCCTCGCCGCGGTCGTATGATGACTAATCTCCAGGCTCCAACCGTTGGCTCATTAGAAATGCGTTAAGCTCACCGGTTTGGTTTACTCCTTCAAAGGCAGGAGGGGGGTGGGGAGGTGTGTGTGTGTGTGTGTGTGTGTGTGTGTGTGTGTGTGTGTGTGTGTGTGTGTGTGTGTGTGTGTGTGTGTTGGGGGGGGGGGGGGTTGTTGTTACTCCGAGGCACGTGGAAAATAGCGGGAGTGACAGATGAGCTGTGGAACACGGATGGAAGGAGACAGGCAGCAAAATGGAAAGGGAGGATCTGTAGTCCAGCTATTTTAATGGAGAACAGAGAAATGATTCTTCAGACTGACACTTCAAGTTGGTTTGTTAATTTATCTGAGCTGCTCAGACAAGCAGACATGAATAGAAACATTCAGACGCCACGAGAGCCGAAGAAAGCGCCTACACCTCCGCTCTGACTGCTGCGAAGGTGCAACACGAACCCTCGAGTGTCAGCGGCTCTCCATAACTAACAGTTCAAGTCCAGATGCAGGTTTTTGTGTCTGAACATCACAGGATGGAAGAAGAGTTCGTAGCAAAGAGCAGAAATGTACATTCAATTATTTGTGGTGTTGTCTGAGGGAGGAACGTCATCCGTCTGTAGATATGTAGCCAATCAGATCGCTGTATTTTAAACTGTAAACCCAAACAACATTTACTGTACGAGCTTTACGGGCAATTTTAGTGACTTTCAGCCGTTTGTTTTGGCTCCAACTCCTTCAGAGACATCAGTGGAAAACGACCTCGGAGCCGGACACTTCCCTCCACGGCTGGTGGAGGCCAAAATCAGAGCGAAAAGACGACAGATACCGTTGACCTGAAGGCCGCGGTCATGTTGCTCCGGAGCGGCTTCATGTGGAAAAGGAACTAGTTTCAGGGAATAATCTGAATCCTTTGTCTGACCAAAGCTCCTCTTACAGCTGTCAATCAAACACCGACTCGCCGACTCAGACGCTCCAGGACGTATTTCCAGAAATAAAAGCGATGCGTTTGGCAATAATGATACAAAATGAGACGAGTTTTGTGATTTCAGTCGGACTTCAAGTGAAACTAAAGTGAATTCGACCCCGAACCTGCTCAGACGTACTGTAACATCAGCAGACTCCTGCGCTTTGAGGAGCACGCGGAGCGGCGCGAGGCGGCGCGGCTCTCCTCCCGCTCAGACGACACTCGGTACGGGCCTTGAAGGAGCAGGCAGCCGTCAGCTTCAAACAAATATGAAGACAAGAGGCGGCGGGGAGACAAGAAACAGGGCGGCGTGTGTGAACCCGAGTTCTGCCGACCTTTCATCGACGTGAGCGTATTCAGCCGGGACGCTGCCTTTCATAAGTGACACCTTGTGCTATCATAGCAGGGGCTGAGGCGCGTTTGAACGCCTCTTATCTGATGGCAAAAGAGGGAGAGAGGAAGCTCTCGCTGGGCTGCAGCGGCGGCGGGTATGTGCGTGCCGGGAGGAGGAGGAGCAGGAGGAGCAGGAGGAGGAGGAGGAGGAGGAGGAGGAGAGCAGCGCTGTGCCCCCAATGTGGCAAAACTTCCTCCTTTGTTTACGGAGAGGTAATTGGGACGCTCAGCCCGCCAGGCGAAGCGACCCGGCTTCCCGTTTTCTGTCTGTCACTCTCTCAGAGTGTCTGTGGCAGCTCTGACACCTCATGGCTGCCGTCTCCGCCGCCTCTCGCCCTCACGGCTTCCTCTCCGTGTCTCATGATTTCCTGTTTCCTGTGCGGCTCCCCGCCTCGCCCACCCAGCGGGGCCCGTGGCCTGGTGGCGGCGGAGGCGTGGCCACCAGAGGGGAGACAGTTGAAGCGAGGAGGAAGACGCTGACAGGAAGGATGGCAGGCTGCCCTCCCCCGCCTTCATCCCCTCTTCCTCCTCTTCCTCACCTCAGCTGTACAAACAGTGCAAAGAGAAAGTAGTTCTCCTTTTTAACTCACTTTCTTTTCGTGTTTCAGTCTCACTGCAGATTTGAAATATTAAGACTCTCTGTTTACCTGAATACAAGAAAGTTGAACAATATTCAAAAGTCCTGAAACTTTGAACGAGTGTAATCGCTCAGATTTCTGTTTAAGATAAGAATTGATTTTCATTAGCGTGAATTAATTATCCATTTAAAAATGCATTAAATCTGCCTGATAAAAAACAAAAGGTATCAGCAGATGTTGCTGTTGTGGATGTACATTCATCAAACTGTAGCAACCTATGGAAGAACGCTTCCAACACTTTCCTCTCAGTGTAATTATCATCACATACATCTGCATCCTCACCGACAGGAGACTTCCACGGCTGCTTCCAGCTGCGAGTCGCTGCTCCGCACAAACCAAATGTGGAGAAACTGCAGGATAAAGTCACAAACAGATGTGTGTGTGTGTGTGTGTGTGTGTGTGTGTGTGTGTGTGTGTGTGTGTGTGTGTGTGTGTGTGTGTGTGTGTGTGTGTGCGTGCGTGTGCCCAATTAACATCACTGTAAACAAGACCAACAAAGGCCACATCTGAATAACAGAAGTCGCCAATTATTGGGATGTCAAGCACTTGCAGCCCACATCTCCTTATTTAACATCAGAAGAAGAAGAGATGAACGCAACTCCTTCCTGCCCGCAGCACACACACACACACACACACACACACACACACACACACACGCACATCGCATCACACTGATAATCCCAGCAGCCTTAAATAATTTATCAAGTGTGGATTTCCTTAAAATAAATTACTTTGTTTTCGAGTGACGCTTTCACTTATCATATGTTAATAATGAGAGAAATAAATAAAAGCTGGAAAACATGAAAACAGCAACAAAAAAAACATTCCAATAGAATTATTATCTAAAACAATAATTTTATACTTTTCTGTGTATGAAATGAAAACATAATTCAATAAAAGAAATTAAAACCTTAACAGTAAGATGATAATTCATAAAAATCCTGACATCTCCAAAAACAGGAAACACACTCCCCTCTGGCACACACACACACACACACACACACACACACACACACACACACACACACACACACACACACACACACACAGAGACAGACAGATAGTTTTATGGCTCTCCTCTTCAGTTATGTCTGCAGCTGATTGATTTAATTAGTTTAACATACATGTGCATAATTAATGCAACGTATTAACAGCTCTAAATATATCTCAACACATCCTGAGCACACATTTATTTTCAAGCCGCCCTGAAATACATCACAATACCAGTGTATTTAAATTAAAAACACACACAGAATATTCCCCTCATATACTTGAAAACACAACATTAAATATTAATATTTTACAGCAGCATTTCTGAAGAAAATACAATATTTACATTGCCTGTAATCAGGCAGGCTTTTTTTTTTTATTTGCATATTATAACATAAAAAAAGCAGAGGACCATGAATGAGTATTATGAGATGAAATTAATCATTTTATTTGTTTGATTTTCATGTGATTTATTATTTGCACATGTTTCAATCATCCTCTTCAGCGGCGTCCGTGTGACTTCGAGGATTTTATTTGACCTTTTATTCGACCTTCGAGTGTAAAACCAGTTTGTTGCAGCGTGTTTCCGGTCAGTCGTCATGCAAACCGCAGCTGAAAACAACCTGTGAAGTCCTGATTCACCTCCTTCCTCCTCTTCCTCCTCTTCCTCCTCCTCTCCCTCCGTTCTGTCTCCTTAATTGATGGTATCTTCCCGAAGCGCCGGGTGCTGCAGGGATGCAGCGACGCATCAATCAACACTGATCTCTGTCTGAGGCAAAAACATAAAAATCTAATTCATCAGAGAGCGTGGAATCAGGAGAAGTGTCTGTCAGACACATTTTTTTATTTCTTTTTTTTTTTTTCAAAGTAAAACACAAATAAGGGAACGTGCACTTAGGAACTTAACCTCCTTTCCCTACTCTCCCCCGTCCTCACCCCGAAATCAGAGCGGATTCATCCGGGCGTGTTTGGCGGTGAGGATAAGCACCGTGGTTAAGGTTTTTGCTGATTTTCATGTAATGACTGGCAGCCGTAGCACCTGGCACTGTGAAATCTAGAAATTAGCACACTCCGGGGAAACAAATTGCTTTGTTGATGCAGAACGTTGTAGAGAGGGAAAAAACAACATGGGCTTGACGTTGACTGGGAATGCACGTTTTACTTTTTACAACTTTTTAGCAGAACTGAGATAAGAACAGATCATCTTCTCTGTGCTTCAAACTTTTACGTGTTGACCTGCAGACTGATGTTTTATTTCATATGTTGGTGGACGCAATTACAAAAATGGTGTTTATGAATCATACCAAGAAAAACAGTCGTAATTATGGTCATCCTCAATCAGCATGAGCCTCTCTGGCCTCCTTCAGACCCTCAGTCACTTCCTTTCTATTAGTCTCCTCTGCAGAAGAACTAGATTTGTACTATTAGTGTGATTATACATTAAATACATTTATTTTCAATATTTCACTGACAAAGTCATGTCAGCATTAACCGTTGA
The DNA here is from genome assembly GCF_022577435.1 of Embiotoca jacksoni. Classification (NCBI taxonomy): domain Eukaryota; kingdom Metazoa; phylum Chordata; class Actinopteri; family Embiotocidae; genus Embiotoca; species Embiotoca jacksoni. The sequence goes on along the minus strand of NW_027185407.1, from coordinate 940,045 downwards.
TTTAAAATCACTCATTTCTTTTCATGAGATACTGTAAATGAAAACGAAAAAGACTTATGATTTATTTAAATTGTTTATTAAATATGATACATTTCTCAGATTTTTATAGATTAATTACACATTCATCACAAACATCCCATCATTAACACATTTAAAGATCCCTGGTTTTCACCGGGCAGTAATATAAACATGGGAGACGTTTCCGAACAGCAGCGCAGACACAATTTTAGAAATACTGAAAGTAGAAAATAAAATCCTACTTATTGTTTAACATTTACATCTAATTTAACTTTAATGATATGTTTTACTTACATCCTGGACCTTAGAGGAGGATTATAATTTAGTACAATGAATCCAGTACTTTTCTTAACTACACAGTTTTTGCTTTTCATACTTCACCACATTTTTGAAGCTATAGTTTCTACTGAGCTTTCAAATTAAGATTTTACATACAAAACATGTATTGAGGTCATCGAATATGTTGTCAGATTAACTAACATGATTTAAAGTATTTACACTTATTGTATTATACTGTAATTCACTGCAATAATGAATTTAATTACATTCTTCTGACATTACTGTTAATAATCTAACTTGCTTCTATCTGTGGCCTCATTTCTCCAAAATCAGGAGTCAAATATCTTCCTGACACAGATTCAGATATTAAAACCGTGTATGAAATGTCTGCTGGGTGCTCGTGTATTTACTGGTGCAAAAGTAAATCTGTGCACGACGTTGACCCTTTCCTTAATGACGTCTGATGCAGGCAGCCGAGCCGCTTCCTCTCCTCCCAGAAGTCCTCTCCTTCCGAGCCTGAGCGGCGACAGAGGCACAGTTTAGCGGAGGATAGAGATCTCCCCCTCTCCGCTGAGGCATCTTCTTATCCTGTCAATCAGCGGCCCGCCTCCACCCCGGCTCTGCGCGGGGCTGAGCAGCTTGGCAGAGATGCAGGGTGATGATGAGAACTCGTCGCAGCCTAGCAGGGTTTCCTCCTCATCAAGCTCAGAACAAAGGGGGGCCCGGTCCGCTCGGCTGCTCTAAATACAGCCTGCGACGGGCCCCTGCCAACTGCTTAACACGCTGCTTTCAGACGCAGACGGGAAAACGACGAGTGTGGATCCTGGAAGAGGTGATCGGAGGGGTGAAGGCGGGAGGTCGGACTTCGGCAGTCGCAGGGAAGAGTTTAGTTGTGTCGTGGTGGTTCGACGACAGGTCGAGCGCGGCGGATGTTTTCAAACCTCGTGTTGCTCTGCTGTGAACAGTCGGGGAGGTGGAGGGACCGTTTTCTTTAACAACACAGATTTGATTTGATTTTTTACAGGTGGCTGAAATCTAAAGTTCAGTTTCTAAATATGACAATAAAAGCATCTGTTGGACACGATAGACCCGAGAGAATATTTACAGGTGAGATTTCCGTCGTGGAGCGTTCGTGTTGTGTTCAGACGACCGGACAAAATCCGATTGTCCTCATTCCAGTTTCATTTTTGAAAGTCTGAACAGCAAAAAAAAACAAAAAACCTGAAATGCCATTTTTGCAACCTGAAATGTGATTCCAGTCAGATTTCTGCAGACGTGTCTCCGTCTTGTCGCTCTGCTGGATCAGATCTGATTTCTTGGTGACGAGGTGAGCAGATCGTTTGTTACCGCTAGCAAAGCTAGCAGAAAGTGTACATGTTCGATGTGGAGGACAGACGAAGCAGCCTCACAACAGAAGCCCAAATAAACTGTCGTCTGCAGCTTCCGTGTTGGAAAGCCGCGTCACCTGCTTACCTGTGCATACGTTGTTACCATAGCAACCCATGCAGATTGGTTGGTGATGTCTGGAAACACCAAATCTGAGCTGGGAATTTTAAAAAGCTATTTTCCAGTCGGGGAATTTGATAATTATTTGGGCCAAGTTGTGAAATTTTCGGGAATTTTGTGTGCACGTTTACATTTTTAGTTGCCAGTTAATGAGTTATCGTTTGATTAAATCGGTGCAGCCAGAAGTTACACAAACCAGAGCAGCGTCTTGTCGACTCAGCACAACAGCAGCATGTTTTCTGTTCATTGAAGGTCACGGAGTTCAGCTTTTTAGTAGGGAAGGGCATTTTAAGCAAAAGTACTATCTGAATTTCACCTCGATTATTAATGAAATATTGATTATTGATCAGTGGCTGGCCGTCTGCTCTGTGTTTCACTCCAGGGTCGGTGCTTATCTGTGAATGCTAACTTTACCTGCAGAGCTCGACTGCGCCTCATCTTCCTTTATGTTCTGAAGCAAACCTCCGGACACCGGTGGCAACGTGTTCTTCTTCTCCTCATGTTGTTTAACGGCGACTGTCAGACAGTTTTTAGGCCAATTACCGCCACCCACTGATGGGAGTAACTCATTACAACCATGCCCGGTAAAAACAGGGGAAATAAGGAAGAACGATATTCGCACATACTAATCGATTTTCTTTTTGTTTAACGACTATCAGAATATTTGAAAATCATGTTCCAGTCCTACTTTTTAGTCCAGAAAAGTCAGGGAATTTTAAATTTGACTCTGAGTGGGATCTGATTTGAGAAGAAAATCTGATGTGCCTGCAGTCTGAACAAATCTTTAGAGTCAAAAACCTGCCTGTGACAGACGCTATTGGCCCACAGTGCAAATCACAATAACCAAAAGAAATAAAGAAGTTTACAGAACTGGAAAATAAAGAAATACAACCAGTGTGGGTGGTGGACAGCTGCAGCTCATCTCCGTCTCTCTGATGTTTACAGGCAGCTACAGAGGAGCTTAAACTTAGCTGCTGTTAGACTGAACCAAACACCAAAACAATGAGCTGAAAGTACTCAAAAGTAGTAAAACATTCAACACCACAAACACACAGACAAACACACACTACATAATGCAGGAGGGTAGAAAAGAGCAGAGCAACAACAACATGTTCCAGTCCATCATCTCATCCTCTCTGTCCTGCTGCTAATTCAGGAGGGCATCACTAAATGGCTCGGCCCGACTGTGGACATCGCAGCTGTTAAACTGTCAAAAAACATTCACCACACACTCACACACACACACACACACACTCACACACACACACACACACTCACACACACACACACTCACACACACACACACACACACACACACACACACACACACACACACACACACACACACACACACACACACACACACACACACACTTCCCTCTCCCCTCCAGCTGCCTCGCCTTGTTTCAGGCCTGTCTCTTTCGCTCTGGGCTGGGAGGTTGTGGGGGGGTGAAGCCACCCTGCCTGGGACAGACTTCACCTCTTCCTCCTCTCTCTCTCTATCTGTCTGTATTTGTGTATGTTTCTCTCTCCGGGCAGCGTTGTCACCTCCGTTCACATCCGTCCAACCAGCAGCGAGAGCGAGAGAGATCAAGTGTCGAGCGCTAAACGGACATCTATGTTAATGTGGATGCGACTGTAGGTCTGAACGCAGCCGCGGCACCGGGCACCGCGCTCATGTCACATCGTGGATCATCTCGGCGACGGTCGGCCCGCCGCGGGGCTCCTCTCTCCACATCACATCCACTCACATGAAACGCACATAAACAGGTCACTTGATGATGCCACTTTTCTCTTTCCTGCTGTTAGTCCACTCAGACAAGGTTTCAAAACATAATTAGATTACATGTGTGCAGCTGCAGACGAATGCAGGCACCCACTGCCACGAACACTTTGCATGGCAGAGATCAGAGACTCTCTCATGAGTGACGATTCGGTTTTATTGATCTTAAAGTGATATTTAAAGTAACTTTTAAGGTTATGGAACAGTCATGGTTAAAAGAAACAGTGACCATCGACCAATGTTTTGTTGACCCCTCCATCCACCCCGACCTCATACCTCCTTTGTGGATCTATAATTACGTTTCCTGACTTTGTATTTTGCGTTAGTTAGGCCCAATCCCATTCTGCATCCCGACTCCTCGCTCAGGAGGGCCGTCTATCGGGGAGCCAGAAGGAGTCGGGCTTAAAATCTTAACGAGGGAAATGGGACACCACTCATTATGTCAACAATATCCCGAATTCGCCGAAGTTATTTTATGAATAGGTTTAGTAAGTCTCAGGAATTTGATTAGTACATTTATGGAAATAAACAGTATGATGACAAAATAGTGTATCTCAAAATAATATGCTTTTAATGCTCATTAACAAGACTTCATTCAATCTGTTTCAACCAGAAGTAACTTTATTATCCCAAAGCTGCACTTCCAGATTACAAACATATTCTTGAAAAAAAATAAATAAATCAATTTATTTATTTAATGGATCACATTTTTCATGTTATGTTGCTTATGTTGTTTCAGTTTGTTAAGTATTCAGTTTGTTAAATACATAGAGTTAGGGCCAAGGAGGGGGATTTGGATTGGGCCTTATAGTCCCTACAGGGTGCTGTTACAAGGAAATGATACGAGGGTTTATAATGAGCTGTTTGCACTATTTTTCATTCATACATTTTTTTGGACATTTTTGGCATTCACTAAAATATTGGACTGAAATAATGGATCGATGAACCAAACTATCCACCCAGGAGCAACACAAAGGTTCAGTGGCTAACTAAACATTTCACCGGTTAACACTCCAGGTACGTTTCTTGCACAGATGGCAATTAAAATAGTTTGCTCCAACTATCGGTGAGGGTCTTTCAAACAAGTCTTATATCACAAAGGAACACAACACCCTACGCTAAACTCGGATTAAAAAAGAATAAGCATTGTAAAAAAGAGACGGCGAAGTTGGCCAGTAAAGACGAGGCGAGTCGCGGGAGTGAGTCGTATTTATATCTGTTTGTTGGAGCTCTTTCAAGGTGCTGGCAGACTGAAGGAGGTGGTGGGAGGCAGAATCACAAAGCGGATGGCCTCGGTGTCATCTGCTCATACCAACTATGCCTCTCCATACATAACATGGGAGTCTACTGCATCCAAAATACCCCTGCAGACGATGACAGGAAGGTGGTGCAGAAGTAACAGGTGCTCTTTACTCAGGGACGATTAAAGAATATAGAAATACAACTATTACAGTTCATTATGGTGCTTAATCATATATAATATTTACGTTATTTCTGAGTGAGAGTCTTAAGATTCTTTATTTAACACGGGTAAATACAGTTTTGAGCAACTAAAAGCCTATTTTTAGTTTTACAACTCCGAGCTGTATGTATTTATTTATTTGCCAGTATAACAAACATGTTATAACATATAAAGTTATATAATTAACCACATTAATAAGTACTGAAGGGTAACATAATCTTATGTATGAAGCCCCTTCAGGATAAATGATTATAACGGTGTTATTATTATTTTATTTTAAATATGATACTTCACAAGGAGGAGGTCGTAGTTTTTCAGTAAATATACAAAATATAAACAATAAAATTGTACACATTTCAAAATGTGTTGCAAACATGTGGGTGTAGCAGAGTTTCAGTTTACTGGTCAGAAGGTGTTGTTGAAGGTTTTCTGTGTCTGATGATGTCATCAGGATTATTTGCTCTGTGTTACACATGGGAGGTATTGGGTTTGAAGATATATCCATTTACCAGGAAAGTGGGGGCCATGCTGAAAGATGCTAACAAGCTGCATGGTGGGAAATGTAGGATGAGATGTTTGTGCCCATACTCAAGTCAGAATATCATTTATTCTCTGCTCTCCATATTTCTCATGAGTGCCATAAAGTTTACAACAATTCAGTGTCACTCATTAATCCAACTGTTTACTATTTTTATTGTGTAAACTGTTTGAATTAATTTCAAATATTTTGTTAATTTAACAGGTGCATTATGGGATGCAACTTATGATTTTTTAAATTTGATTTGAGCATATATTCATATTGGTCATCTCTTTGAAAATCAACTGGATTTATAGTGTTAAACAAGCCGTTGTTATTGCAGGCCATCAAATTATTTCATTGTAGCCTGTCGGCGTCTCGGAGAGAAACAGAAGGTCCTTCAAGTTTAGACACCAAAACTACTTGGTTGGGTTTCGATTAAACTCATTTGGTTAAATAAGTTACTTTACACATTATGCTACTAAGATATGCTCCATAAATTTACTCAAAAATATATCCACGATGCCTTTTGGCCTCACATGGACATGGGCAGTGGTCTGAGTGAACATCCTGCGCTCGATCCTTCCGGTCGCTCTTTTCAGCATCTCAATGACTTCATCCTTCGAATCAGGTCGTCACGGCACCAAAAGGCACCTCGGACATGTCTCGGAGACCAAAGGGTCGAATCTGACGCGTGAGAATGAGTCTGAGTCTCATGTTTACTTTTTACCAAAGTAAAACAGCTGATTCATTTCTGTTTTTGTTTTTTTGTTTCAGCGGTTGTACGTCTCTCAGTTCCTCCACATGATGGTGTGAAGAAGTTACCATGAACACATCCTGGTTGAAATACTGAACAACTGTTTCATTCATTCATGAATAGATTTTTCTTGGCCGACAGTTCAAGCATCCATCCAACCTTCTCAAAACTCTCTATGTGCAACTTTACATTATAAAATGTAAACTGCCCTCAACAAATACTTTAAAGAGCGAAACAAAGGCCCACTGCAGACATGAAGTCCTCTGAACGGCCCTGCAGGGTTCATTTTTCTCCTCCGCACCGATGTCACGTTATAAAATGGGATGCAGAAAGAAGTCGCTGAAAGCACCGCGATGCTGATGTAAATCTGCTGCTCACGTTTCAAAGTCGAGCGTTTTCTTTGTCACCTGCCAATAAGGCTCTCTGCAGCTGACAATAATGCTCCTGTGTGCTACTGTATATCGTGGTGGTGCAATCATCTGCCACATTCCCCGGTGAGAAACTACCTCGGAGAGCGAAACCGATTTCCACAATCTACATCAATCGTCCATCCATCCATCTCCTCTATATTCTCCTCACAGGCTGCAGCCCTCCCATCTCGCTTAGAAAACCATTACTCTCGGCTCACGCTAACCGTGCGCACAAGATGTACAATTAAAACCTGATTTCTGCTGAAGAAAATTAGATTTAATGAACGGCAGGCTGGGCAACAACAGATGGTTCGTCTTATTGGCGGCGCAAAGATAGACTGGGTGTTTGAACACCTTCAGATCAAATGCCAGTGGTTATCAATTAGGAGTGGAGGTAAGCTCCTGACAACATGAAATGCAGCGGAGGCCGCGCTGCCGCGGCCCTCACCTGCACGCACCGTCACCGGCAAGGAAACGCAGCCTTTCCATATGCTGGTGTCAGAAACGCTGCACGAGCACAGATGTTGCGTAATGTCAAACGAGAAATCGTGCGTCAATAAATAAAAGCCGAGTTCATGACGATGGCGTGTGTCCGTCCACTTCTCCCCACAGTAACAGCCAGGTATGAAACCTGAGTGGCTGTTTTACCTCAAAGAAAGCCCAGGAGCTGAAGGCCACCCTCATTTACTTGGTATCCTAAATGTATTCTTAATCATATAAAATTAACAAAATAAGAATAATTTAAAAAATGCAAAATTTGGAGCACTTTTGGGAGCGGCTACTTCCGCGCCGTCATTCCGCTTCAAAGAAAAAAGATAAATGATGATGCCATTAAAAGTGAACTAATTAAGGAAGGCTTCTTTTAAGAACTCATTAACTGCAACCTCATTTACATAATGATGCATATTAATTAAGTTTTAATGAATCTGAATTTCCAGCAAGCCGCATTTCTTTGGCTGTGGAACAAATTGAACAAATTATTTAAAAGTGTTCTTGAATCTACTTTTCACACCAAAGGGGAGAGAGAATGCAATCATTTGTAGAAAATCATATTTTTTTTCTCTCCCCAGCCTGTGCCCATCTGTTAATTATTTTTAAACGTAATCATTTACCCTTTTGTTTTCTAAACCACAGAGATTTCTCCCCCTTCCAAACCGAATCGGGAGGTAAGGGACTGGCACTAAATATTTCAGAGTGTGTAAAAGTCTGAAATGTGTGATTACGAGGCAGATGAAAGATTTGTGTTTTTGCTTGTTGTCATGTGGGATGTCGAGCACTCAGCACTTCAATTGACTGTCTGTCGCTGCACATCCTGCTAATGTGCAGGATGTGCAGCGAGGGGTCGAGGCGCGTCGCTCGGGGGTCCGTGTGTTCGCTGTCAGCCGCACACGTCGGCGGTGACGTCCTCAAATGTTTTAAACTCATCATCCGACGAGTATCAGCAGTTTTAACGACGGCACGCACGTCAGAATATTTGTGAGAGTGTGCGAGAGGGCCGGTCGGTGATCAAAGCGGGCCCTCCGGTCCGACTGCAGTGTTTGTAGAAGTCAGATCGGCTGTATCACTGCAGAACAGAAACTCAGGGACCACCTGTCTCCCGGAGGATGATGTTCGGAGCATGTTCACACCAAAAACATCAAGCAATTGTCTTTTAGTTTGGTCTAAATTTAGCTTTCAATGCTGTAAAGAATAAGACATGTTTTAAATCTTATTTTCATTTTCTCAATACTACAACTTTATATTGATGAATTTTCAAAGGTGTCAGCTGAGACATCACTTGAGAGAACAGTTTTTATTGAACAACCTTTTAATAAAAAACGACACTTATTCACCTCGTCACTCAATTTGTGTCAACTCTGGCCGACACAATAAAAATCCCATTTTAATTTGATCAATCACACATCAATGTTAGCGCTCCCATTATTAATAACAGTGGTCAGTGAAGGAGTAAAACACAAACTACATTTCTGTTGTGTTTCCTCACAATTCTGAAAAATCCTGTTTTCCTTAATTATCCTTAACTGTCATTTTAATATAATTCAAAACGCAGTAAAACGAGTTTTAAAGGACGGTTAAATACACAACATTGAAGCTGTAAGTCTTGGATAGAGTTCAGTTTCATATAAAAACATGACATTTTATGCTATAATCATATATCAACATGAGATATGTCAACTCTTACCTATCGTTACTGAACCTACGTTTAAGAGGTAGAACTGGCAACTAAAGAACTGATGACGTTGATGTAAAAGTGTCATGTGTGTATACAAGATATGGAAATTAGGTCAAATGTATAAATGTATGTGTATATAAGCATTAAGGACCAATATTTTCCAATGATCCTGAATAATGTAATATCCAAACAGTATTTAGACGTATGTTTCATCGGTTATAAAACCTGATGTAGTTTTCAACCTGATCTGTGTCAACCATGGAGCCATTTGGTGTTATGCTGACTGCCTCTATAACCTAAAGGTCAAAGTTCATCCAATAATCCTTAAGAAATATCATAATGGGATGAAAGATTTTTAAAAGTTGTCGCAGCAACGAGTTTGTCAGTTTGACACTTTGACCTCTCGATGAGGTCGTTAAGTTACATTTCTGTGTATTTCTCTGTTTACGGTCTTCTGTCAGTATTTATAGTGTTTATATCATTTTACATTTGTAGATTTTGTTTCTCTGTGAATGGTGTGAAAAGTAATAAACGGTTACAATGTGTTCATTTCCACTAAAAACAGCAAAATAATCATGTTGTGTTGACCTTTACATTCATTATTTTTGCCATCAACAGGAAGACAAACCTGCTGACGTGTTTCAGCATGAAGAATATCACTTCTCAGGATGTTTGAGGTCCCTTTCAGGACGGTTAAAAACTTTGATATGTATCTGCAGTGGTAACTCAGGTCATATAGTACTTCATGAAGTAGAAGTATTATGTGGGATGCAAAGACAACAGTGAAAGCTTCTCATTGTACTACAGTATTACAGTAGTTGAATAAATAGACTTTACAATATAAAACGGACAAAAACTCCATAAACCCTCCAGATGTGTTTCATGCTCGCAGCTGTGACTCCACAAACATGTTGGATTGTTTCATACTTGTTTCAGGTGCATCACTTCCTGTTTGTAACTAATCAGTCGTGTCTACTTCACTTTTACACTTACTGAGATATTTATGAGTGCATTGATATCTGTCAGTCAAAGTCTTTAAGTCTGCTTACTACATTCAAAACAAGAAGAAGTGCACCCGTGATGTCCGTGTTGATGTTAATCCAGAGCATCCCGACATCCTTTTCTCTTCTCTCCTCTCAACAATCCTTCTGTTGTTTATCTACTGGAGGTGATTCAGATTCACACTTTAGGTCTCAAACGACGTAGAAGACTATATTTATCTCTGATAGCATGAAGTCAACAGCTGCTGCTGTATTTATCATCATTCAATGTTCATGGGGTGTTCTCAAGCAGAAAAGACACACAAAAAAAACTCAACAAGCCCAGCCTTGTTTTACACACACACACACACACACACACACACACACACACACACCTGCTCGTCAGGTTAGTCTGGGAATAGGTGAGAGCTCTGGAGATGGGTGGAGGACTGCGGTCCTTCATGGATAGAAGCAGGCTGGTACCACAGGAGGACGACTCAGCCAATAGCAGCGCGGCACAAACAGTGCACTTCCTGCCTCGCTGGTCCCGGAGGACAATTGGAGGAGATGTCTCCGAGGACTAAAAAGTCCACCTAGTCGCCTCCCCCCCCCCCCCCCCCCCCCCCCCTCCTCCTCCTCCTCCCCCTCCTCCTCCTCCTCCTCCTCCTCCTCTCCGTGGTGGGCTGGTGGTCTCTGTAGAAAAAACAACAACATGGCGCTGGCCGGGTACTTGTGACAGCGAGTGTCTACCTCGGGGGAGGTCAGAAGTCAGCGATTCATACGAGACAAGCTGGTGATGCAGTGTAACCGAAAATGGAAAGCAGATGTTCGTTAATTAGGGGAAATGTGACTGACAAGACTTGAGCGTCGAGGTACACGAGCTCGCCCGCCATCCAGCAGCTGTTGTTACCCGACTTCATTGTCAGTCTCGTACACAAGTCACAGCTTCCCCGCCGAGCCGGGCCCAGACGCCCAGCACCCACAATTATCAAAATAGAATTAAGCTTGATTGAATCGAGCAGATTTTCTCCTGAATATATCTTCTGTTTTTGTCTGTGTGTTTTTTTGTGTGTGAATGAGCAGCTACGCTCACACCACCTTCTGGATTTCTTTTCTCTTTCTGGCTTCCTCCCCCTGCTCCCCCCTCTTTTTCCGCTCCCCTCTTTCTTCACTCCTGCCATCTCAGCTGCATGAAAGTGCAGCAAAAAGACAGACCTACAATGATTTACCCAAAACATCAAACAAACAAGACAAAAAAAAAAAAAAAAGACTTCTCATTCGAGGAAATCATACATTTCCCTGGATCGCTTTCCCGTCTGATAAAAAGTACATTTTCACTTCCCAGAAAATTGCTTGTATACAATCGTTGGTGAATAGGAAAAGCTCATCTGCATTTTATTGCAGCCTGTGTGTCGGTAGAAGACCCCTTTCCTTAAAGAAGATCTTTATCTTTCCTGTAAACAGACGCTGAATGCTGCTCGCGGTCACTGCAGAGAAACACAGGACTGATCGTCCTCTTCTGGTGAGAGAAGTCAGTGGAGGAAGGTTTTCACCACAAAACAACACACACACACACACACACACACACACACACACACACACCACACACACACACACACACACACACACACACACACACACACACACACACACACACACACACCTCTGGTCAACAGCATAATCCTGTGAAATTGATGAATGGCTCGACATTAGGCCCATTCAAACAACAGATGTTAATTCACTTCACGTGAATTATCAGATCATTTGTGTCAGGCTGCACAATATGAATGACACAGATTATGTGAGATCTGGGGCCTCTGCTGGCAGACCCCGCCATCCTGCAGGCCTCTAGGTAACACTCCTCGTAATTGTGTGTGTGTGTGTGTGTGTGTGTGTGTGTGTGTGTGTGTGTGTGTGTGTGTGTGTGTGTGTGTGTGTGCCATTATGTCTGCGTGTGTGAGCGATGATGTCGCTGCAGAAGGACACCAGGAGCCCCTTCGGATCTGCAGAGGAGAGCGGTGCCTGATGGGAAACGGAGTAATTTATGCACGGCGAGCTCGCAGGTGACGTAACTCCGCCTCTGGTGGCCATGTTGGAGGACCTCGGCTCTGAGGCGGCGGCGGCTGCAAACAGCTGTTGCGTCTCTTAACAGACAGCTTGGCGTGAGTAGATATTGTTAATTCCTGTGCTGTTTGACGCTGAATCGATCATCAGACTACGGAGACTTTGGGTTCATTCTGCATGAACGTCAGCTTGTTGAATAGACAGTTGAATTTACCCAGACAGTCTCCGTTGAACAAGTAACATGAGACACGCAGTCAAACCTTGAGCAGTAACACTGGACCATTTGCACGACACTCAATTGCACCATTGTTTAGGTGTATAGATGTATTCATGTTTTTATGTCTATTTATGTTTTATATGTCTATTTATGTCTGTTTCTATGTTTGTACGTTGAGAGAAGTTACAACTGGAGTCATGTTCCTTGCATGTGTAAACATACCTGGATGATAAACCTGATTGATTCTGATTGTAATTCTGAAAATGCAGTTTGCGGTGATTTTGATTGACAGGTTTTTGTTTGTCTTTTGAAATGAATTTGTAGCATGATTTGATGTACGGTGTAAACATACAAACCGAGTTACAGACACCATGAAACCATGAGATAACGTTATCTGCTGTAGTGACAGTACAGTGTTTTACTCATAGACAGAACTCCTTATATACATGTAGCAGGACCTGCTGGTCAGAAAGGCAGCGCTGCACAAATCTGTAGACTGCAGAGGAGCTGCAGGAGGGTCAGCTGACTCACATCAGGTGGTGCACTGCTGCACCGTGCAGTGTGTAGTGCTGATGCAGGATCTGTGGCCACAGAAGATAACCTCACCTGTCACCTCATCAAGCACAGAAACACCTTTGAATTGGTCACAAAGCCGGCCAATCACAGAAGAGCTTTGTTATTTCTTTTTGACCTCGACGGTCGTGTGTAAAGGACAAAAAGAAAGTGCTACCTGCTGTGAGGAAGAGAAGAGAAGTCTCGGTTATGAAATGTTCTGATAGTTGAGCAGAATTCAATGTTTGCAGCCAGTTTATTGAAGGAAACAAAGAAAGAAGTCTTCATCACAAGATATTCTGAGAAACCTTTAAGAAGTGAACAAACAATCTGTGGATTTGATTTGTTGAAATGAAGCTTCCCATGTTGACGTCCACTAAAGTAGTTTGTATGTGTGGAACTCGTTCCGATGCTTAGAGGTCATGTTTTGACATGTCTGTCCAGTTTAGAGCTTCAAAACACACCACATACTGTGCAGGTTGCAGCTCAGGCTTTTAGCACGTGAGGGATAAAACAAATATCATTTATTTAAGATGCAACTTTTCCAACGGCCACACTGAGTACAGTCAGCAATCAGGAGTCCAGTCCAGGGAACGTCTCTGTTGTAGCTGCATTTGCAGATTGTAGAAAAGCGTCTGTCCTGCTGTGTTCACTGTTGAAAACTAGAGCCAATCGAAATGTGGGACATTGTCTCAATATGTTGGACAGGGGACACGGGATAGAAAGGGGGACACCTGGTGCCACGCCCCCTGCTCCCACTGATGCTCCCAGTGTCACAGGTAGAAGTACAAGAAGGGGAAATATACTGCAGGCTGACCATTCAAAAGCAGCTGTGTTGGATGATGCTGGAAAGACATCGGTATTGACTTCTGGTCAAATCTCTTCACTTCTATCGTGCTCTTTTTTAAAATGTATTTATTACTTAAACAACATTCATCATCAGACTGAATCTGAGCACACGTTATGTCCTCCATCAAACTCTTACATCATCGCTCCAACTTCTGCTCGGGTCAGAGCCGATCTTGTTTACTGCACACAGCCGACTTTCCCAGGACTCGGAGTCTCGTACAGCTCCGTTAAATCACGTCTCCACAGCTGCAGTGAATGAAAGCCTGGCAGGAGTTATTTTTATTCTCTTTACTAAACCAAAGCGAAGGAAGAACAACCCCCTCCCGACTGCTACAACAAGCAGCGTCCCCGGAGGGCTACAACCGAGGCAGAAAAACAAAGAGGAAGATTTCAAAAAAAAAAAAAAAAACGCTGCGTTGAGAATAACTCAGGAATTTGAAAGCACGTCGGACTCCAAAGGTAAAGTGTTGCACCGGCAGCCACCGAGGTGCCGTAATTAGGTCAGGTGAGAGGGAGGGAAAAAGTTTAACTTTGTGGACCTCTTTATTTTCTCTAGTCTCTTTCACTGTGTTTCCATCTGCAGAGACAGCCGGTCCTAACTCAGCTCGTACCGAACAGGCTCCGTATGGAGTCTCGGTACCGGCCCCGACCCGACACTTTACCGTTCACACTGCAGACTTCATGTGCAGCAGTTGACCATGATTTCACTTTCAGACGAGACGAGATGACTTCACATAAGACACACATCTGAGACACTTTATGACATCAGGGAATTTTAGTTTTCCTGGATTTATTTTTTATTTTTCGGGGTTTATTTAATGCCAGTCGAGGAACTTTAAGGCCTTTTGTATAAGAAAGGTGTGTTAATGTGTTGCTTCTATTCTTCTGTCGTACCTTCATGCAGTTATTTGTGCCTCTTTGCATATTTGAGTCAACAACAACAGTTGTGAATGTTACGACGGAGGAAGCAACACCAAGTTAAAGAAACCAGGACCAGGAAGTTAGAGAGAGTGGGCGGAGCAAGGAGGCCAAACACACCTTCATGTGGGTGACCTCAGTAGAAAACACACACACACACACACACACACACACACACTCTCACACACACACACACACACACACCACAGCACACGCATGCACAGTAGGACATATAAGGAATCGTAATGTTTTCTCCCCTCACCTTCCTCACGCCATTGTGGCCTCTTCCCTCAGTTTCTCCACTCGTTGGTCACCGATCATCGTTTCCTCTGAAGTCTCTGGTGTGCAGCCGCCGCCGAAGGGTCCGAAGACGCTGGCTGTCCTCACACTCGGCCTTCGGGGCTAAGTGGAGCATCCGGCATGTGCTCGGCCTCGTTATCCCAGACGTAATGGGATCGGACCACGGAGCAGCTGGACGCACGTCATACGACTCCGTGTCCGCGCCTCGGCCGCCTCTTTAGCCCCCAGAGAGCGATGCGAGGTGTCAGCCCGCCGCTGGTCATTGGAGGAGATGTGTCCTCGGTGGGAGGGGTGGGGTGGGGGGTGGGGGGGGGGGGGTCCAGAGATCACATGCAGGCAGCTGGACACAACATGATGATCATCACTGCGTGGTGTGTGGAAGTGTTTCTTCATCTCAGACTGTGTCTTTAGAACCTCCGGGCGTTGCCCCCCTCGCCTCCTCCAGACAGGCCTTCCTGTAATGGGACTAATTGGGCCGGAGGGACAGTGGTGGATCCTCTATGACAGGACCCCCCCCCTCCCCCCCCCGCCTCCTTATTTCCATTCAACATCCGCAAAATATGGTAAGAAAACGCTGTCTCTTAATTAGTAATGAGCCCTGACCGATCGGGACAGCTCGTTTAGCAACTGGACAGTAATGGTGTCATGTCTCAGACACTAATCGCAGCCTCCCCGTGTGTGTGTGTGTGTGTGTGTGTGTGTGTGTGTGTGTGTGTGTGTGTGTGTGTGTGTGTACGATGATGTTATCCCTCCTGACCATCCTACAGCAGGACAGTGGCTGACCTTAATTGCAGTAATTTAGTTAGTAGCCATACTGTTTGACTCGCCGGCCGGGCCGCGTCCATTCGTCTCCCTCATCGTCCGTCCTCCAATCAAACGGCCGCTCTCGATCCGCCGCCGAGGGGCTGAGACGAAGACGACTAACGAACACGACCAGATAAATGCTTCCATTCAGTCATCAAAACAGACTGAGCAGCCACGCAGAGTCCAGATGCTCAGAGATCACGACAGGAACGTGGAGGCTCGATGTGTCCAGTCTGGAGAAGATGCACATGCAGACCAGCAGGTCGAGATCCTGCAGCTGTATGTGGCTGCAACAGGGTGACAGGGTTCATCAGGTGGAGGCAAGCAGCTACGACAGCGGGAGGCTGTTGTCTGAGTGATAAACAATCCAAACCGTGCTATTCAGTCAAATGCTTGAAAAAAATGGCAAAACATCTGGTTGTAGCTTTTCTGCTCAAGAACCAGATTGTCGTATCTCCTGCTGGAACAACTAATACCTGCATGAACACGGGTCAATGCTCTTTGTTTTATTAAACGTCATACATCACTATAAGCAGCAGCATCTCCACTGGGCTTCATCACCAGCAGGAACTGATCAATATTTTGTTGCTAACCAATTAAAAAAAATAAAAAAAAATAAGCATTAGTAACAGATGTGTGCATTTATCTGGCTGCAGGGTGAAATAAAAGATGCTTGAGAGTCTCTATTTGTGTCTTTTCTGGAATATGTCTTTTCCAGAAGCAGCATATTAGCTTAGTAGAGATATTAATGACTGTTATTACTCACTGATGTATGAAGCAAGTTGATGGTTTAGTTCCTCAGCAGGAGGACATTTAAGTTGTCGTTCTTTTGTCCAACATGACACCTAACCTTATGGAAACGCAAACATACAGCAGTTGAGTAATTTGGTGTAAAAGTCAAGGATGGTGAGTCTAACAAATATTAGTACCTGGATTTAAAAAAAAACAATACTGTATGTGTAATAAAATGTTTTGTCCTCAGACCTGCATGGATCAATTTAGATTTTAGTTTCTTGGTGTGAAAGTTCAAATCAAACCAAATGCCTGCAAACTGTGAATGCAGCATCTGAAATATGTGTAGATTTATGTAAACAGGAAAATGCTACTGGGTTTGCATTATGTGAAATGCCTGATGAAGCATTTTTGAAGCTTGACCCATAAAACTCTGAAGCTCCTGCTATTATTTCCACCTTTTTTCTACACTGTGTTCTGCCAGACAAAAAATAAATTGTATTTTTAAGTTTTCTAGTTTAAAAGTAGCTGAAGTAAACTCAGTAAAGAATATTTGCAATTTTGCAAAGACGAGTCCACTCAATTTTTACAATTATAATCCCAAGAAAAAAAAAAAGAAAACAAATAAACAACAGTGGACAGATTTGAATTATTTTTTTTCTTTTTTTTCAAAGCTGCCACACAGGCAGCATTTTTTTTGATAGAGTCAGTAAAAGTGATAGTGGGCTCTTGTTTGGAACACAGTAATAAAACTTAATAATGAGTTGAATCCAAAGACACATTTTTCAGTGTGCTGCTCTGCCGGTACAATGCCGCCCTAACTGCAGCCAATCAGGCGAACAAACAAACAAGCCCCGCACGCAGACCAAAAACAAGTCATCCATCCTCAATTTTCACTCTCCATCTTTCATAAGAATGCCTTTCTTCTCCTTTTTTTTCCTTCTCCTCTGGGCAATCTCCCACTCCTCATATACATCTGTACAAATTGATTTCCTCTTTACAAGGGAAGATAATGACTGTGGCAACAGAAATACCTGTAAGTGAGGGATAATTACACTGTGAGACGCCACCCGCTGAGTCCCTTTCTCCGAGGCCCCCAACAACATGAATTTTAAGCTTCAATGGCACTCAGCGGCGTCGCAGCGATGAGGCCGAGATTTGATTAAAATTATAGTTCTTTTTGCTTCTACTTCATCTATTAAGATAAGAATCTTGTTCAGGACATTTTTATATACATGTAAAGAGGGGGCCACTACAATTTAACATTTCTACCCCACTGTGAGACATGAAAGGCAGCATGGTGGGGTCCACTCTTCTGTTAGCTACCTGCACAAAGCTGCTGCCGCCGACAGTTGTGGGTAATGCGGTTCTCCCTCTCTCTCCTCTCTCTACAGGACCAAAGTCGTCGGTCATTGTTTTTCCACCGAGAGAGAGAGAAATATGGGAAATATGGTTTATTGTACAACGTGTAGTTCCAACCCAGAGATCTGATTGGTCAACAGAACATTTGGAACAAATCATCATGACATCACATCCTGTTCATCATTAGAAATATCACTCCACCTCCTCAATGGGAATATACAATTATAATTTCATATAATATGTAATATAATGTAGTTTCTACTTGTTCTAGTTCTATTAAATTACCCATTTGGTGAAGTCGGGTCTCTTTTGGTCCTTTTTGGTCGCTCCGAGCACCCGTACCGTAACACCACGGATAGTCACGCACTTACAGTCCTAGTGGAGGCTAGCTGGACCGGTTTGGTTTGAACACATGACACGGAGCTAAAATGTTAAAAACACATGAGAACATGGATATCTTTGTTCATCAGATATCTTTGTTCATCAGATATCTTTGTTCATCAGATATCTTTGTTATTCAGATATCTTTGTTCAACAGATATCTTTGTTCATCAGATATCTTTGTTCAACAGATATCTTTGTTCATCAGATATCTTTGTTCAACAGATATCTTTGTTCATCAGATATCTTTGTTCAACAGATATCTTTGTTCATCAGATATCTTTGTTCATCAGATATCTTTGTTCAACAGATATCTTTGTTCATCAGATATCTTTGTTCCAACCAGACTGAGCTGATCAGTTTAGTGTTTCTATTTTTCTGTATTTATTCAGTTGGAGACTAGAAATCCTCTCTGTTGCTAGGTGGTTGCTAAGGGTCGGACTACTTCCTGGAGTAGTAAACATTACATACGTTAAATAAGAGTCTGCTGATTGTTTTCCAATTGTTAGTTATACCCTGTGTGTTGCCATGGAAACGGAGATCGCACTAACGAAACATTTTATATTTAGAGAGCGAAATGCTCCACAATATGAACACATTTAGATCACATAGTTTATTTAGGTAGTAACTTGTTGTATAATCGCAGTATTACGCCGGAGGGTGCTTTAACGTCACGTCTCACACATGGAAAACATGAAGTGAAGCTAAAGTTAATGCAGCTTCTGATGTGAAAGTGTGATCAGCAGCCGGAGGACCAAAGCACAGCAGACACCTTCAGATGCAGCTAAAGTGAGTCCTGACTCCTCGGTGTTACGCTGTAATGTGCAGAGATCAGATGGATGTGTACATGATGAAGGATGCAGCTGATGAAATTATCAGCACTGATCTTAATCCTGCTGGAGGAGCATCGTCCTGCTCGTTTCTAATGTTAGCACGCTGCCTCTGAAAGACTCCTACTGTCTTTTATCGTTCTTATTATTGTGTCTGATCACCGATTATCACTGTCACTTATTAAGTTCAATTTGTTATTGTACAAATGATGAAATGAATGCGTTCAAACAACATTTGAGTCGGTGACAAAAGCCTCAACTCTTACAATGATTATCTCCTCTCATTAGTAACCATTTCTCAAATCAGAATCAAAAGCGCCCACTCACTTCCACTTTTTTTTTTCCTTCCTGAAAGTCATCAAATGAGCAGCGAGAACGAACCCCGAACTTCTAAAACGAACTTCTCCAGGCGAGTGGAAAGGAGGAAATAAAAAAATAACAAAAAAGCAAAGCAAAAACACAATCGGTGGAAACAAACGAGAAAGGACAAGTTTCTATATTCTGAAGTGAGAACTAAAAGGTATGCAGATGTCGTCTCGTCGCGCTCCTTCCCAGGTGACAGGTATGTCAGGGCCCTGAAAGCCCTCGCAGTATAATTACACGCCGTCCTATCTCCCCCCAGCAAAGGAGGTGTTGCTCGAACAGGAGCGTCGCGCTATCAGATCCCTCCGACTCCGGGAGGAGAACCCAGGGGAATCGCATCTTTAACAAAGCCCATCTCCTTCGCCTTTAAATATCTCTAAGTGCACCCCCCTCCGCCTCCGCACCACCATCCCCACACGTCCCTTTGAGCCTCTCCGTTCGCTGTTTCTCCACCCAAAGATTTCTGAAGTTCTTTTTTCTTTTTCCTTTTTTTTTTCGAGGCTCTAGTTTGGAGTCAAGTGAATGGCACCAAATTCTAGTGATGAACATCCTGAGTGTCCCCTGAGTCCCACTTTGTGTTTCTGAGTGACTGGTCTGATGTCTGCGAGGCCCTTTTTTTTTTTTAATGGGACATCAAACCTGCAGCCGATAGACGGAGGAACGTCACACAAACACCACCCGAGAGGGAGAGCGGATCGGGTCCTCACCAACACACCCAGAACCGACCCGAGGTCTGATAACATCCTCATTACTTCACTCAAACAGGGAGATGATGGGAAATTAGTAAATGAAGGAGAAAACACATCAGCAGGCGACTAAACGTGATCATTTTACTTCATAAATAAAATGTATTTTACTGTCTACACACAACTTAAAATCATAAAAATCATTAAAAAAAAAAACCTGATCACGATCGTTTTAATTACAATTATTTGACATTTGACGGAGTCTTTGATTCACACCGTGAGGATGAATGAGTGGTGACGTGGTGACATCACACTGTCAGCCAGCGTCGTCACATTATTACTCTTAGAATAAAATAAACATCAGAATTAACTGTGATAATCTTCCACTTAACACGACCAGATTTGCACACACTTCACCCTGAAAGCTGCACTCACACCCTGATCGCCTCCACAGAGGAGCTTATATTTCAGCTTGTTTGTTTGTTTGATTGATTTATTACAGAAAAAAAAAACTAAAAAAATCCACCAGCCCAGTTTTCATGAAACTCGGAGGAGAATAAAAAACTCATAAAATGTTGAAGTGGATCTAAATTACAGGGCGAATCTGCAAATGAGTTTTTACTTCATTAACATCGTGAGACAGTTTTTGGCCTTTCACATGACACACATGTTCATCCTGCATCCTGAACGCCGTGTCTGACGGCGTATTGTGTCACATGGTGTTGCTACGGTTCACAGATTTACCTTTTTATGAACAATTCAAGCTCCTGTGTTGTAAAATGTCTCCTGTGTCAGTGAGAGTAACACAGGTGACACTTTATTATCCGCAGTCATTCCCATGTGGTGCTTCATTTGTGCACAACAGGAACATGATCTGGACTTTTTAAATCATATCTCATGTGTATACTGTACACCATGCATTGCAATAGCTTTTATTTTATTACGATTGTGTACTTTCACCTCACAGTTAAGCTAAATTGTCACCTTCAGCACGTTGATATACACAGATGCTGTCATTTTTTTTTCTAAACCTTCCAGCCATGAAAAAAGTGAGTTGTCCAAACTGGAAGTGTGATGGCGATGTTGAGCTGTAGGCTCTTCCTGGAAATCTGGAAGTCTCTCAGTCAACGGTGTATCAGACTATCAGCACAGATGTTACAGTGTGAGGCAGTTTTGTCACAATGGTGGTCGTCACATTAAATCACATTAAATAGGACGAAGTGGGTCATAAGTCATCTTGAGAACTACCTCAGTAACAGATTATATTTCTAATTTCACTAATGTGCAGTGAGTGCACAAAGCAGGTGCTACAAAATATAAAAAGAGTTCCTTTAAATATTCAACATGCATTTTAGGGACAAACAGAAGTCTTCTTTGCGGCACTTTCTTCTGTCTCAGATATGTTTCTGTTTCAAATGTCTCTAATGTGTTTTTGTGTTGAAACATTCATTGAAAAGTGAGTTTTGACAACCTTACACTTCCATAACCATAACACAGAGAGGAGAGACAGATGAGCTGTGACAAGTTTGGGTCAAAATAGCCCGAGGCAGTCAAATATAATAATTAAAAAGACTTCAAGTTCTCATTTGAAACTACTTCAGATCAATTAACAGCATGTGTATCGCAACTTCGCTTCAGTATTTCTCGTGAAAGATAGTTTATTGTTCGTTAAAGAAAGACATTAATCGTGCAGTTATTAGACGCTTCACGAGGACGACGTTGTTTTCAAAGTCTGTTACTCGTCCTCACGATACATACACAGAAACTGGGTTTGACTTTACGTTGCTTTCTTCTATGTTTTTAGACGTAAGCTTTAAATTTGACTCAAAGCGTTGTCATAAAAGTTACCGTCATTTTGGATTTCTAGCTTTTAACCTCCGTGACCTCACTGCAAACACACCGACACCGTTCAATCCCACACAACTTGATTTTAAACCAGTGGAGCTTTTCCTCAACAGAAATGTAATTGCTGTGTGCACTGATGCTGACTGGCACAATCTAATCACATGAAGACTCGCTGACCCTAATGCAACGGGAAGGATTGTGAGTGTGGCTGCGAATCTGAGATTTAAAACAATTCTGCACTTTTCTTTCGTTGCATTCAATAACTTTGTGTTAAAGTTGTTGAATGCAGATGTTGTGTTCAGTCAAATACTGAAAGGATCTCCACAGACTTCACTACATTCTGCATGATAACTCAGAAACTGGTTGTTACCACAATGAATTTACGTGCAGTTAAAAGTGTACAGCACTGCGAATTATGAAATTTCAGTGAAGTTTGTACAGTGGTTACAATATAAATACTTTTATTTTAGTTTGAAAAATAATAAAGATTAACTACAACTATTGACAGAATAAAAAGAAAAACTGTTTTAACACCATTCAATGTGTTGCAGAGACATCTACTGAACGTAAGCGTGTAATACCACTTCACACCTCAGGAGGCGACAGTGAGCCACTGTAGCATCTGGTCTGCCCTCAGTACAACATGAGAGGAGGAGGAAGTCGTGCATTCTCGTTTGTTGTTCAGATTATTAAAATAGTAAACTGAACGATGGCTGAAAATCCCAACAAAATAGAAGCAGAACAAGAGTTAGCGTTCACCGTACGTTCCACCGCTGAGGTTTGATGCTGAACTTTTTCTCGCGACTATGGTCTTGATAAAATATGAAGACAAGCAAGCTGTTATAAATAATACAGACTTAATCAATCACCATTTTTAAAATGATCCACCGCCGGGTCCATTCATTGTAAATTTACATTCATCAGGGAAATACAACTGTGCAGCAACAAAAAGGCCATCATCAAACAAGCATTTTGGGAAAAGTATATTAAAAGATGCACATAATAAGAGTAATTACATTTGATGGACAAGTGATACATTAACAATCTGGAAGTTTGGGGTTTTAACATTTCCACTCTATGAGCTTCTTCCAGCTCTTCATTTCAACGACGTGATGCAACACTATGTGTGACACTGGGAACTATGAATTAACACGATTTGAACAGCCTTCGAGCTATTTAAGGGGAAATCAAAAGGCAAAAAAACGATTTTTTTTTTTAAAGTGTAAAACAGAAAAACATTTTCCCAATAAAACATAATATTCTGTCGTTAAGCTGAATCTCGTATATTTTCAGATCTTTTCATGTTCCTCCTCAAAAAGGTTGCAGAAACGTCGGCGCTCTGCAAGGTGTGCAGCGCTAACCTAAGTAGGTCAAACTATCTGCAAAGAACGCAACTCTACAAACTTTCCATCGTCAACGCCTTCACAGCGAGGGTGGGGAGGGGGGGAGAAAAAACAATTCACTTGTCACAAACTTGACACCTTTCTCCTTTTCTAGAGGAGGAGGAGGAGGTGAGGGAGTAAAGAAAGGAAAGAAAAAACTCCAAAGGAGCGTTTCATTGCTCTGAAGTTTCCCTCCCTTCCTGCTTTGCCTATCGTCGCCACTGAAATCAACACTTACCTTTTCAATGACAACCTGGCAATTTGCCAGACATTAAGGGGGGTGTGCACGGGGCCTGCAGTGTGTGTGTGTGTGTGTCTGTGTGTGTGTGTGTGTGTGTGTGTGTGTGTGTGTGTGTGTGATGCCTGGTCCCAAGGGCAGCAGGCAGGATGCTAAAATAGCTCTTTGCTCCTGCTCCTGCACCGGCACAGGATGGGGTTTTGGTTAAAAGGTTCCTGAATTTTTCCAGCCTCGTGACAACAGGAGCAGGTTTTGTCTTCGGGGACCCCATTACAAGGCACGGTGAAATTATCTGAGCTAGATTAAACCCGCTGCGCTCTCAGACAAAACGATCCCTACAAGAACAGCTGGAGAGACAAAAAGCTAAATCCCACGTGGAATAACAAAACCGCTCTCTTTGCATTTTGCTTAATATGAAAAAAAAGAAAAGGAAAGGGGACAGCTCATGTCCGTGGTGCAGAATTTGGTAGAAGTATAGAGCATGTAAAAATGACTAAATAGCCAAAGCCAACTGCTCTTCTTCTTCGTTCTTCCCTCACATCTTGCAGCAGAGCGGTAACACCTGTACGAGAAGAGGCGATCTCACGC
The DNA here is from genome assembly GCF_022577435.1 of Embiotoca jacksoni. Lineage (NCBI taxonomy): Eukaryota > Metazoa > Chordata > Actinopteri > Embiotocidae > Embiotoca > Embiotoca jacksoni. The sequence goes on along the minus strand of NW_027185407.1, from coordinate 916,049 downwards.
CTGTAACAGAGTGTGAGATTCAGAACAGGCTCTAACCTGAGGACAGTTTTCTGCAGTCTTCGGGACTCCTCTGATGTTTTTCCATGTTGCACAGACAGTACGGGAAACCACCAGATTGCAGCGTAAAGCGCGGCGCAGGAATAATCACTGCCAGAGCAAATTCATCTGTTGTGCGATAACGGTACATTTCAGAGAAGTTGTCCAACACCTCGCCTCTGAGATGTTCTCTTATACACCGATAACTGCAGCACTACGGCCATTTGTCTATTTGTTCAAAAATCTTTTTCCCTATATGTATGGAAATTTGCAGAAGACCAGCACACATCCAGACTGAAGGAAGAGAAAGCATTAAATTGGAAAAGGTGACCCAGAAGTGCTTTGTTTCAGTTTTAAAGCACAACACTGGACTGCATATGAGATACAAAGGGGACCTAAAGGGTTTGGTGCATCTCGGTGGAGCTAATCTCCTGAGCCTGCACTTAGTCAGGCGGTTATCTAGTCTGGTGACTGTGTTTAGAATATACATGGAAGGAAAGATGCAGAAACAACAACACAATCTGCTTTTGTGTTGGGACGACCAATCATAAGAAAACATTCATTTTACAGCTGTATTGACTCACTGAGTGAAAGGTGTCCCTCTATCACCGGACTCTGCTGCTCCCCTCACATCTACGGAGCATTTTAGCATCTTTTAGCTCATTGTTTTTATTTTCTGACCACAACTTTTGCTTCGGTCTCATTTTCCCACCACAGCAGAAAGATGTTTTCAGTGAAAAGTCTCTGAAAAGTCCCAAACAACAGTCAGCGTACACTCCTTTCTCACAATATAAAATGTAATTACCTTTTACATCCTGTAATTAAAAACAGGACCGATACATGTATGAGCCACGTCCTGATCTGTGTAACTCAGTCGTAGCTCTCAGGGGACAAACAGGTTGGAGACGCCTGGTGTAACCGAGAACACTTTCTGTGGAGGATTTACAAATTGAAATTCCTGAAGATGTTTTGCTTCTCATTTTAAAGACCATGTGAGAGGATCTCCAACTCAGTCTGTGAGGACCGATGGAGCCGTTAAAAAGAGACATGTTGCCTTTGAATGAAGGATCTGATTCTGTATGTTTCTAACCAACTTGGTCATCTGAACGAGTCTGAAGCCAAAAAGTCGGCCGTCAAAGTGAGACAGGACAAAATGAATCGTAAAAAGGGAGATGCACAGTTTTGGAAAGTCTCTCCTCAAAGACATCCATGTTGTTGCACTTATAAAAAGTCAAGCAGGAAGTTGTGTGAAGAAGAAAACGTGTGTGCTTGTTTCTCATGTCAGAAAGGTTCTAGTTGAACTTCTTATGACTGGTCAGGATGTTCAGAAATGTCTGAATCACATTTACTATCAGGTAAAGTTTGTGTCGCTATAAATGATGAAATATCTGTGAAGTTGCTTGTGTACTGAATCTCAAGTTTAACAGTGTGACTCCCGTGTGAGTTACAGTTTGGCTCTTCTGATTCCCTGAAACTAAAGAACGACGGTTGGAAAGAACGGATCCTTCACAGAACTCAAACCCAGGATCTCCTGGCAGCCACCGTAGGGGGAGCATACCAATCTATTTGTAATGAAAATACATAAAACATGCAAATTTCTCATCTGGATGCTCTTGTCTGTCCCACGGAGCTGTGTACCGATCAACAAGCCTGACACATCCTCTATCAGCCGTCTCCGAAGGGAGAGCTGCCTCTGCTTCCCTCAGCTCTCTCCCCACTGTACCGTCTGCACTCATTTCCATTCTGCCCTCTTTTGCTTTAAAAATCCTTACAATTGTGGCCTGTTTTGCATTTGGCCCCTATCTAACCACCTCCACCCCCCACCACCACCACTGCCCGGGATGGGGAGATGCTGCTGTCCATGTGCTTATTCAGAGAGAAATGGCCTTTTGTCTCTGCTGCTCCCCGTCACAGAAGGTCACGCAGGCTTACCCCCGCCGAATAAAGCCTCGGCCATTGTTATAATTTGCATTGATGCATAGAGAGGGGAGATAGGGGTAGCAGAGGGTGAGGGTGTGTGTGTGTGTGTGTGGGGGGGGGGGGGTACCATGAGGCAGGGTGGGTGGAGGTTATGCAGAGCGAGGGCGTCTTTGCGTGGAAATGTGAGCAATGGACGGACGCTGTATTTTTTTTCTGCACCACACACACACACACACACACACACACACACACACACACACACACACACACACACACACACACACACACCCTCCTCACCCACCCACAGGGGGAATGAAGGCCTCTCCCTCCCAAGGTCAGTGTCAAGGACGGCGCGGGGCCAATTAGTATGCAGATCAGGGGTGTGATGTCGTTTAAGGGTATTGCTCTGATGCAATCACATTAGTTAGGCCAGGGAAGAATTCCCCGTCTGACCTCAATCATTCGCAGGGCTGCAGGAGGAAGAGCTGGGAGGAAGAGGAGAGAGAGAGCGAGCGAGCGGCCCGGATCACCTGCAGTCAGCCTCGCTCCATCATCATCTCACCTTCCCTCGCCTCCTATTCTTCTTCTCATTCACCTGTGAACGTTCGGAGGCGCCGTGTGACAAACGGACAGATGAACTGACACCGACCAGAGTTCAGAGGAAACACGGAGCTCTCCGCATGATGTCGATGCCGATTACAACGTGAGAGAACATTTCAGACCATAAATATCAAATCTGACTCGACCTCTGTGGGAGGAGTTCAACATTCAGAGAAATGACTTCATTCAGAAAGTAAGACGAGCAGATTCATATCCATCTCATCTGTGTATAATTAAGAGTCAGAGTGTTTACAAAAACTGAAGAACAAAAGCAAATGGAACCGATACTCTGTCTTAAACACAAATCCTCTACAGCTCACTCATTAAAGCAATTATTCTTAGTAACTATTGATTTGAAAGAATGTTGACAATTTCGGTAGTTTCATATCAGTCACGTTTGTAAACGAAGGCGAGAGCTGGTATTTGAAGATCATTGTTCAAATTAGTTCAAAAACAGTCCTGCAGGCCCTCTGAGGCTCATTACTGCAACGGAAGTCATTTTTTACTTTTTTTCTTTCAACAATACCGAACACAGAAATACTGGACTGGAGTGTGTATATATATATGTATATATATGTATATCTATATATCTATATATATATATATATATAGATATACATAGTTTATGTCACAGCTTCTAATGTTAATTATTACAGCTTTCCCGAACGATTCAAAATGTTACAATACCCAAGAGTCTTGGATGTAGCTTCCATGTCTGAAAAATGAGGCCAATGCGGAAGTCCCTTAAGCTGCAATACCAGCGAGTGCCACTAGAGGTCGGCTCCAAAAAGCCTCCGGCTCCATAGACTCCCATTCAACTTCTCTCATCAAATCCAAAGTGAATAAAATGTGTCCATCAGTTATCTCGGTGTTGTTAGCTAAAGTCACTCCTTCTTATTAGTTTTCTGGAGGTCCATCTGAAAATAATCCCTCATTCATTAGAAAAGAAGATTCAAGAAGACCTGTTTTTGGGGGCGTGTCTGTTTGATTGACAGGCCTGTGGTGCAGTCAGGTTACAGCTATCGGTGGGCGGGACGTAGTATCGTCAGGTTTCCGATCAGATCGGTCAGATCCACCGCTGGCTCCTCCCCCAGCTCGTCCAAATATGGTCACTTCCTGCTCCAAACTGCTCCGAACTAGCAAGATGGCGCCTAATTTTTTTGTCCACTTTTATATACAGTTCTTTTCCTTTAATTCATGTACATGAGACTGGCATCGATCCACTCATCCATCACAAATATCTCATTTTTTGCCATTCTTTCAAAATCTGTAGCTTATTTTCCAAAGTGGTGAATAAATACAGTAATGAATGTTTGGTTTTATCCTATTCAGATGTTTCTGTTGATGACCGGGCTGACTCTTGGTCAAATTCTCCTCCAACAATCAGCCGCGGCCTCAAAGCGAAGGATATAATTTGCCCTCCGACACCCCTCTCTCTTGCCTTTTTGAAAAATCTATGTCTGGGTTGTAAATTTCTTCCAATTCTTCCTCTTTCACTCCTTCTATCTTTCTCCCCCTTGTCTGAATTAATGAGATGGGGTTTGATCAGGGCAGCCAAGTGTTCAGTGGGAAATCTCACAGCCCGCCTTGTGTCCCGTAATAGAATTTGCATCTAATGCATACATAAATCAAACATCTTTCTGGACATTTTCATATGCATAATGTCATTTCATCCTGTTTCTTTCCAAGTTGGGAGCTGTGTTGAGCTGAGGGTGGGGTGGGGGAGGGGCTGCGGTGGGGGTTATATGTAGGTGGCAGTGGGGGGATTGTTGGTGCAGCGAGGTTATTTTGTTTTTATGTTTTTTTTCTTCTCTCTGTTCCAGTCTCTCACTTTTTTTTTTTTTTTTGACTTTGTCTTAATGCTTTCAATTTATTTTGCTGACTGCATCGCCGCGGTGTGAAGCCGTGCATCGGAGATCTTTTGGGGTTTTGGTTGTCAGGTACTTTTATTGAGAGATAAAAAAGAGACAATACGTGTGAGTATGCGTGCACGCGCACATGCCTCCATCTGTGTGTGTGTGTGTGTGTGTGTGTGTGTGTGTGTGTGTGTGTGTGTGTGTGTGTGTGTCTGAGGCATGTTGATGGGTGTTCAGAAGCAGCAGTGGAGGCTGCTTCATCACATCTCTACCTTATTCTTGGGGGCTTTGTTATGTAAATGCAGCCAAGAAAAAAAAAACTAGGAGATTCAAAGTGCTTTTTCTTCACAAGGAGGTAGGAGATAAAAAAAGAAGCAAGTGACAAGGTGTCTTGATTGTCCTTAGTGCTTTGCTACTGCCGCACTAACAAGGCTTGATATTGTAGAAATTCCATTTGCAACCGTCTCCATTTGCATGTCTCGGACGGCGCTTATGTGCTCTATTAGCTGTCGCTGCTTCCATCGGCGAGGAGAGAAAACACATCTGAATGTATGACAATTAAATATATAGTGGACCAATTGTGTCTGTATTGTGCTGCTTACATGTTGAGTGTCCAAGTTGTGTCGTAATGATAAAGCACACACACACAATAACAGGACATGAGGATGCGTGTGAGTATCTTAAAGCTGCAGAGAACAGCTGACACATCTGCACTGAACTGATTTATAGACGACAGCACAAACCTGATTTAATTCACTGAGAACATCCTTCATTCACTGATGATTCAGGTTCATCAAAATAAACTCGTTAAAAGTCTTGTTTTTTTCTTATTGCAAAGTATAAAGTATAAATAATTTAAATACATATTTTTTTCACAGTAAAACATCAATGAAGACCAAAAAATTATCCTTTTTTTATTTATGAAAATTTTGGAAGCAACTTATATTCATAAAAAAAAAAATACATTGGCACCCCCCCCCCCCCCATTAGTTCATAAATGACAGCTTATTGTTTTTATTTGTTGTTCGTTGGTTTGTTTTACTCTGCAAGCAAACTAAATTGTCTTAGAAGCATAACTACACAGTGAAATGACTCATTTTATGTTGTTGTTGTTGTTTTTAAATAAAGTTAGTAGTAATCAATGGGCCTGTAGCTGGCAGCCAATGAGAGAGTAGGAAAGTCAAAAGATATTAAACTAATTGTTGGTGTTTTATTCCAGACAGAAACTAAAATATATCAAGATGACCACACGGGGTCTTCGTCAAGTTATGACTGAAATGTCAAACTGCAGACTGAAGTCGCCACGTTGATTATTACTGCAGTTTATCTCCAATAAATCCCAGCTGCTGCCGCCAGTCGCTCACTCCTCCTCGTTTTCCTCCCGCCACTGACCCACAGCATCGTTCCTTCCCTGCTGACACGACAAAGCTGTTCCAGTAATGAGTCACATTACGTGATATTAGCTGATGTCGGGGGCGTCGTGATACTGTGTGTTTACAATCATGTCAATACGTGTCTGGTTAAAAGAAGCAGATGTTCTCCTCGGGAAGAAAAACGTCTCCTTTAAAGACTTACAAGGAATCTTTAAGTGAAAAAAAAGTTATTGAACATACAAACTGATCAGTAAAATGTGCAAATTAACATTTAGCAGTCCAGACTCAGATCATCACCAAAAACAACCTTTATTTACACTAAATAAGTCCGTGACCGACACTTCCATCCAAACCTCACGCAGGAGGACACTGATAGTACTTGTCTGGAGGTTCAGGCTCTGATGTTGCTACGATTCGGCCTCCACGGGCTGATGGTGTTAAATCAGCTTGTGAAGAGGGAACTAATATTTCAATGGCTTTTTCCCTGTTACTATGAGAACCGCTGCCCGGTGCAGGAAGTGGTGTCGAGGTCAGCATGTCAGGTGATGCAGTGGAAATCCAGGAACTCAGCACAAGTGCAGAAAAAGGCCGTTGCCCTGTACGAGTCCCAGCCAGGGTGGCGGTGCAGCAACACAAGTGTTGCTGTGTGTTGCTGTGTGTTGCTGTGTGTTGCTGTGTTGCTGTGTTGCTGTGTGTTGCTGTGTTGCTGTGTTGCTGTGTGTTGCTGTGTGTTGCTGTGTGTTGCTGTGTGTTGCTGTGTTGCTGTGTGTTGCTGTGTGTTGCTGTGTTGCTGTGTGTTGCTGTGTGTTGCTGTGTTGCTGTGTGTTGCTGTGTGTTGCTGTGTTGCTGTGTGTTGCTGTGTTGCTGTGTTGCTGTGTGTTGCTGTGTTGCTGTGTTGCTGTGTGTTGCTGTGTTGCTGTGTTGCTGTGTGTTGCTGTGTGTTGCTGTGTTGCTGTGTTGCTGTGTGTTGCTGTGTTGCTGTGTTGCTGTGTGTTGCTGTGTTGCTGTGTTGCTGTGTTGCTGTGTGTTGCTGTGTTGCTGTGTGTTGCTGTGTGTTGCTGTGTTGCTGTGTTGCTGTGTTGCTGTGTGTTGCTGTGTGTTGCTGTATGTTGCTGTGTTGCTGTGTTGCTGTGTGTGGTTATGTGTGGTTATGTGTGGTTATGTGTCACATGCTGCGGGATCTTCGTGCTGACCTCGACGCGGCCCGCCTTCCTGCTCTCTAATGTAATGTGACGAGTATGTGTCCACTCCCATAAATAATGGGAAGAGCTGGCAGCACCGTCTCCGTGTTTACACTGTGATTAGCTGTCGCCTGTGTTCTCTTTGATATTAATTAAAACGTAATGTATTTTCATTTATTTTGCTCGTCGGAGAGGCTGCCACACAAATCATCGAGTAGTAAACAGTCACGAGCTGAAGGAGACAGACGCTCCGTGTGTGTGTGTGTGTGTGTGTGTGTGTGTGTGTGTGTGTGTGTGTGTGTGTGTGTGTGTGTGTGTGTGTGTGTGTGTGTGTGTGTGTGTAGGGACAGAAAGGTTCACATTATGTTTTTAAAGTCACTCACTGCTATATTTATATATATTTATATATATATATACTTACTGTATGTATATTTGGGTACATTCAGTTTTACAAACACATGTAGGACCGGGCTGCTGCTGATTGCAGCTTCGTACAGCTCGACTTCCTGTTGGAAGAACTTTTGGGCTCGTCATAATTCATTCAGGCACCAGAGTCACAATAGATGTAGTGATTTTGTGTTTGTTAGCATGTTAGCTCGTTAGCCTGTGGATGTGACCCCTGACCCCTGCTGCTGTGATTTAGTTGATGGCTGGACAACTTTTAGTGCCTGTTAGTGCCTCTGAATCACTACTGACATCAGCATATAATTTATGCTGCAGTCATGATACAACACACATGTAGGTCGAGATTTGTATCTACTGTAAAAAATAATACACACCCAGCATTAACACATTTGCAGGAGTCATCAGCTTCATGTTTTGGGAAGATAATTTATATTATTTTACATCCTCGGTATAGCTGCATATGTTAGTGTGAGCACAACATCCTAAAAGTCCTAAAGAATTATCTCCAGCCACAAGAAGAACAAAGATTCAGATGGCCTGACCTCCACAACCTACATTTGAAAGCAATGCTTTACACAATATGCAGTCCTGTAAAGATGCAGTGGACTGTGTCAGAAATTAGAAGTCATGTTTTTATGGTTTCTTGCTCTTTCTCCCTTCAAAATCAAATTCAAAATCACGTTGCAGCGTGTTTCGTGAAAAGCCCTCCGTAAATATGATAAAGTCGTGTGTGGGTTATTATATTGATGTCCCCGGACTTCTGTGTGTAAAAGTGGATTATTTCAGCTGGATCACATTTATCGGGCACTACTCAACCATTTGCACATTGCTTAAACACTGAGACAGAATCCCCTTTAAAAAAAAACACAGCCTAAACTCGGGGACTCTGCGGTGCACCACGTTTAATTGGCTCCATTGGAGGCGCTCCTTTCTCCCACATTGGGTAGTGAGGATGTTCATATCCACGCAGTTAAGATCCTTTACACCCTTCATTTGACACTTTGAGGATTTTAAGCAGAAGTCAGTGACCATAAATTGTATACGCTGGATCTTTTAAATCAACTAGAACCAGAGTGCACATCAGCACGGAGACGACAGAAGTCAGATCCCACAAACAAAAGCCAGCTGACTGCTCAACCGTGAAATCAAACACAAATGAGTAAGCGGTAAGTGAGTGTGTAATCATCCACTTTCATTTTGACGGCGGTTCTCTTGACCATATTTACAAACCAACGACACTTTTCGACACGTCCTCGCTAAGTGTGTTATATCTGTTTAATAGCAGCCACCTCCACATCAGGCTGCACCGGCACCCTGCAGCTCCTCCTCGTCTCCTGCCACAGCCATATGTGAGCCTGACAACTTCAGCGGTGAAGGTTGGCTTGCAACAACTTCTCTCAACATGTTTCCCTCTTCGTCGTGGCTGCCTGGACGCAGTGAGATGGAACCCCAGGCGGAGCAGCTGTACAGGCAGGTGTTGGCCAACATGGAGGATGCTGCCTCTTTGACTGGACACGCCGAGCTTTCCCTCCGTCAGCTGCTGGAGAACATCTGGGACTCGCTGGTTGAAGCTCCGCGATGACTTGAAGTCGTCTGTGCCGGACCGCTGCGACATGTTGGACGGCTGCGTGTTGACAAAGAGGCATCTGTGAGATTGGAGAACAGCGAGCGCCGTTGATGCTCCTACACCGGTTCAACTGACATGGATTTTTGAAGGTTGACATGGAGTCTCTCACTCTGCAGCTGCTCAGAGCTGTTTTCATTTAAACACGTTGGAATTAACCATCGATGTGCTGAGTAACTGGTCGCTTTGAACAGGGTTATAAAGAGAATGAAAAGGAACTATTTTTTTAATACCAAATAGACATTATTGTTCCAAAACATCCCTGATGACATGATGAACCATCAGGTGACTCAAAGTGGCCAAAAGAATGTGAACACAAAACAAAGTTAAAACAAACACGACACTGATCAGCCGCAACCACAGACTGTTTATAAAAGAGTTCGTAGCTTCAGGTCTGTAAAATGGTTCTGATCCAGAAGTGTCTTCAGCTGCAATACCAGCGAGTGCCACTAGAGGCCGGCTCCAAAAAGCCTCCGGCTCCATAGACTCCCATTCAACTTCTCTCATCAAATCCAAAGTGAATAAAATGTGTCCATCAGTTATCTCGGTGTTGTTAGCTAAAGTCACTCCTTCTTATTAGTTTTCTGGAGGTCCATCTGAAAATAATCCCTCATTCATTAGAAAAGAAGATTCAAGAAGACCTGTTTTTGGGGGCGTGTCTGTTTGATTGACAGGCCTGTGGTGCAGTCAGGTTACAGCTATCGGTGGGCGGGACGTAGTATCGTCAGGTTTCCGATCAGATCGGTCAGATCCACCGCTGGCTCCTCCCCCATCTCGTCCAAATATGGTCACTTCCTGCTCCAAACCGCTCCGAACTAGCAAAGATGGTGACGGACAGAATCTGAACTGGAGGATTCATAACGTTCACAAACCAACGATGACGTCACTGATGGTTGATGACATCACTGCTGGTTGATGACCTCACTGATGGTTCTTATTGGGCACAACATTAAACTCGTGTGACATGTGAACTAGAATAGTTATTGCACATGCACCAAAGGCACATGTCAGACCCATGATGAGGAGGATGATGGATATACGGTACATGGAACTGGATTACATCCCAGCAGACAATATCGTATCAGTCGGGTATTCACAGATATCCAAACACTGGGGTTCAAGTCACATGTTGCTTCTTTTGCATTGGACAAACAACCTACGGGAGATGTAAGATAAAGCTCCAGCTTTAAGTACCTCTCCCCTGATGTCAAAGCACATCTCAGAATGTGCAGGTAGATTTATCAGGGGCAGCCAGTCGTGCAGTCGTCCCCCAGTCGTGTAATGAAGCGAATATACCAGGCGAGTGGTCAGAGAGGCCCAAGCTAGTTAATGACAGCCAATATCTGCGAGCGGGACACGAGGAAGGCTTGAAATATTTGCTCAGGAGACTCGCCGCGGGTTTCAATCTCACCACAAATCCATTTATATGTTTGCCCGTTGATTTATGGCCTTATTTTAACTGTCTTCTACATGCAAATGCTCGGTGACTGCTAAAGGAATATACATAATGTGATTCTCAGGGTCATCCCTCCAGCCTGTCAACTCGAGGAGCTAGGTGGTGTGTGTGGTAGTGGGGTTTGGTGTGTGTGTGTGTGTGTGTGTGTGTGTGTGTGTGTGTGTGTGCTGGAGGGGGGGGTCAAAGGGATCAGGGAATTATACTTTCCAGGGTTGGGGGAGGAGGTACAAGGTGGCGGTCCAGCTTCCTGGCCCTCATCTGAATAAAGCCCCCATTAGGCCTTGGGTGGATATTCATCACCCCCCCCCCTTCCCCCACACTCACCACTATCATTATCCACACATATAGATCCCAGCAGCCGGGAGGTGTGTCATCCCCCGGTGCTGATGGTGAAGCACCAACGGGGGCGTCATTTAATTAAATTTGAAAATGTGTAACACTTTCTGTAAATACGGGACACACAACTATTTGATTATCTCTGTTTCTATTTGCTGTAATTAGGACTCCATCGTGTCTAATTTAGGATCGGATTGATTGGAGCTGCAGAGTGTGATCCAGTCATTTTTCCTTCACTTCCTCCTGTCTTACGCAGGAGATACTGATTTGAAAATGATTCCCAGGCAGGCAATTATGATCGTATATATCCCGACACGGGAATCCCAACTTTATTAAAGATATCTGTCATGGCGGCTCCTCTGCCAGTCTTCCCGCGCGGACATGACAATGTAGATTCATCAATTATGGCCCCAGCTATTGCATTAGGTGGGATATTAGACTGCCCTTACATTTTCTTTCACATTATTTCACACATTTTTCACACGCTGGTGTATGTTAATGAGTTGGCTCAGGCGGGCCGCCGATGTCCGGGAGAGACGTTTAAACACGTCGTCTTCCTCTGCAGACGCAGCAGCTGCTGTTTAACACGTCTCACTGAGGCATGTGACAGAATGATTTACATGTCAGAAAACACTCAGAGATAACTGTTCAAATGTTGTTGTTTTCTTATTGTTTCATGTGCAAATGGCTGCAGTTCTGTTGTTTTGACACCTGTAATGACAGGGGAAACAGGAAGCAGGAAGTAGGAGGAGCTGTGAACGGCTGGAAGCACGGTTGCACCTGTGTAGAGTCTCGTGTCTAATCCAAACTAATCCTTTGTGCTTATTCCTCAGAAATTCACGGCTGTAAGTGTTTCACGTTCTTTATATGTTCACAGCTTCATCACACAGTTTTCTTCACACACTTACCTGTTACTCACCTGGTGGTCGACAATATTAACATTTGGCTGTTTATATTCACCTGTTGTTCATATTGCGGTCTATTGAGTTGTTTTTGGCATTTTTTCCCGTTTTCACTCCAAATCGACGCTGTCGTCATGACTTACCTGTCGTATGAAAACATTACACTAAATTAGACTTCCTGTGCTCTCCAAAAGGCGTTAGGCTGGTTGTTTATCTGTTTTAACACTTTGGAGGTAAAACAATGAGAACTTCCTGTCGTGTTTTGTTCTGCTTGAATATTGTCAGTGTTGTTTTTTAAATGTTTTTCCAGATGATGCCTTCTTTCACCGCAAAACATATCTACCTACGGATACAAATCAAGTAAGCTGAACCTGAAACAGAGAGAACAGCACACTGAACCAACAGTGAGGCCGACGGCTGTAAAACCAGAGAGCAGAAAACACGGCTGAAAGACACTAAAACCCTCAATACAGCTGTTATTTCTTCTCTCAGTCGACTGAGTCATTTCAGCCATCGCTCGTATACACCTTTTTTGATTATTTTGTCGCTATTGCTACCTTTAATTCAAGTATTAAACTACTGTGCATCTACTCATGCTGTACTTTTACACTGAATACTTGCAATAAGAGAATAATTAAGATAATTAGTAGAAGCAATGAGACTTTGGCTACTTGTTGTTTGCACAAAGGAAATAATAAAAGATAATGCAGATATTAAACAGTGACTTATGAAAGCTGCCACTTTCAAAATGATTTCATGTTTTTGTCCTAATAGTTTGAGTTGCTACAGTTTGGACTTTAATATATGGCAAGAAATACATTGTAAAGTGTTTGAGCTCAGACATATACCGTATTTAAAAATATATATATTTTGTAATCATCAAAATATAATTTTCCTTCTGTTCACTTTCAATTGGATTTCTCTCTCCGCTACTTTACCCAGCGAAGCCAAGTCATCCAGGTGAGGCTCATTTAAATGCAGTCTCAAAGCAAATCTCTATTTTTAGGTCATTTCCTTTTTTCCCTTTGAGAAATTAACCATTCTATTCACTGCATAAATTTTCTTTTTTTTGCCCGCATGACACTCGGGGTGTTGAATTTTTTATAGCAAAAAACGGTCTAATAATTGTTGAACAGATGTAAGTGTTGGAGAGCGGGCTCAGTCAGAGCTCATAAAATGGAATTAGCATGTTAACCCTGAGTATGCCAGGGAACGGGGTGGGGGGTGGGGGGGTGGAGAAGCAGAGCGAGAAATGGACTCCGTGGTCGGGATTAATAAGGCGGACTGGTGCGCTGGTGGCCTAAGGAGGCACGCAGTCATGGGAGCCAGAAATTGGAAAAGGGAACTACATGATATCCCATAAGCTCTGAACATACTATACATGTGCTCTGTAAGTATGAGCATATTCTCCATGCATGTAATGATCTCAGCCTCGGAGTTTGGAGAATGGAAACCTTCAGAGGAGGTGTGCAGCAGTGCTTCTGACAGGAAATGGTAAGAAAAGAAACAGAGCCGTCGTGGTGGATCAATACCTCTAATGGCCGTCTCCCAGAAAGTGGACATGTCAGTCAGTCTGTAGCTCATTCAGTTTGTAATGAGAGGAGGGTCGACTGTGTGAACGGATGACTTTGAAGGCAGGATTAAAACGCTTGTGATGAAGCTCGAGAAAAAGTCATTGAATCACGACACTCGAGAGGATTCATTGTTCAAATTCATTCAGGAGATATTGAAATGTTTCAGGACATTTTTTGTTTACATGGCATCTGTCGCCTCAGAAAGTGCTGGGACTCCTTTACATTATTATGTTGTAAAATTGTATTTTGAATGAATAAAACTGACAAATTTCCTATTAATCTACAGACAAAAGCCATAACGTAAATGTGTTTTTAAAATAAATGGAGTTTTATGAAAAAATTAATAATAATAATAATCCCTGCACTGCGTCTCAGGCTTGATTGGGGTCCACCTGCAAACTGGATGCACGAGACATAGTTTAGAAAGACACACTTGTGTAATTCCAAGGAAGTCTTTGTGGTGAAACTGCGCTGAGATCAGATCAAGAATATAAAATCATTTCTAAAGCTTTGAGTGTGGTCCTCATAATAATCCTAATAATTTTGACCACCAGGGGTCTTCAGAGAATTGTCCATTTAGCCAAACAGCGTAATCAAACAAAAGGGTCCTTATTAGTTATGAGGTGACCAGAGCTTCAAGGATCACTCAAACCGAGCTTAAAAAGTCTCCTGCAGAGATGGAGAACCTGCTCGGAGCAGCGACCCATTAATCAAGCCTTCATGGTTGAGTGGCCTGATGGCAGCCGCTGACCATCAACCACATGAAAACCAGCTTGCCGTTTTCCAAGTAAGAGCATGAAGAAGTCAATTTTGGATCTGAAGAGTCAAAAAGTTAAATCTTTTAGGGCTGGACTCCGAGCACCATGTTTGTTGAACACCCGGCACTGCTCATCACCTGTAAAGCATGGTGGAGGTAGCAGCATGCTGTAGAGGTGTTTCTCAGCAGCAGAACATGGAGACTGATCATAACTGAAAGGAGAATAAATGCAGCCAAATACAGAGAGCCCCTGAAAGTAAACCTGCTCCAGAGACCTGAAACCGGGCTGACGGTTCACCACTAAGAGCGTCAGTGACCCGAAGCATTCAGACAAGACAACAGTGGAATGTGAAGATTGAAAGAGAAAAAAAGGTCAATTTTATTCAAATAAATCCAAATCTGCAACAAGAAATTGTGCAAAAGTGAATTAGTTTAAATACTTAAAATCAGGTTAAATTATATGAACAGTTAAGGGACAAAAATGTATGTTTCATGGTGATGGCGGTCTCTTATTGTGATACACATGCTGAGTTAGCAGGTCACTGACTGAGCAGACAGTTTCACAAAGAATCCTGAAGCATAAACTACATGCAAACCATCGAATTCAAACTGACTAACTGATCAGGAAGATCAAAGTGGAGCCTCGACGCGTCTCACTTCCCCTCACCCTGGTGTCGACATGTAGTGCGAGGAATATTTTCTGTCTGAACAACATCCGTGCTGGTCGCTGATATTTAAATAAACAACTTTCTGTGGCTTGAAAATGGATGGTGTTTACAGTGTGGAGCAGCGGATACTGCCGGGTCTCTGGTGTCTCACTGGCATCGCTCGACGTTCTTGATCTGGTCCGTCTCCGCCTCCCTCACCGGCTGAATAATTTAACACTGACCCGCGTCTGAGCGGACGGGCCTGAAGTTTGACCTTAAGATTTGTTTTAACTGCGAGGACTCAAAGTAAACCCTGAGCAGCTCTCAGCGTGCCATGGAAACTTGTGTGTGGCTCATGTTTATATAATGTTGAACATAACCTCCCTTTCAACCCTCCAGCTTCTCCCGACTTACCACACGATCTCAGATCTGCTTGATCTGCTCTGCTGGCCTGTTGTGGGACTTTTGATGCTTTTCATGTGTACATTTTTTTTTTTTTTTTTTTTTTTTTTTTTTAGTTTGTTCAGTAATTTGTTTTGTTTTTGCTGCTGATTGAGGCCTCACAAAGAGAATATCTCTCCAAATTGTTCACATCCATTCACATCCTCATAGGCTTCCTTGTCTTTGAATAATTACTGCACCATTTATTCCAGGCCTCTGAAAGGCCTTCTGTACCTTGATGAAGGCCTTTAATAAAAGGCCATTAATACTTTGCTTAGCTGTATGATATAAATTCTCCAGCCGTTAATTACATGTGCCTGTGAATAATTTACAGTGTGGAAATAAATTGGTGGTACGGCCGTCCATTGGAGCTGCAGAGAAAGACAGGAGGCCGCTTTGATTCAAATGGTGTGTGTGCGTTGTGTTTGCGCCTCCCACAGAATACACAATCACCTCTGATGAGCCTAATCATCCCCCTTGTGCTGCTGTATTAGACGAGGGCCATCAAAAGCTAACTGATCCACTGTAACCCGTTTATGCAGCTGCGTACTGACATCATATCAATATTTAAAATCTTTCTTATGCATGTATTCCGGCTTGTCTGACTTCATTAAGGCCATTCCTCATCCCTCAGGCTGGGACACGTTCCCTCCGGAGCGCTCGGATGAAGGCTGGGAAGAAATGTCACCGCGGCCTGGAAAAATTCTCATGTATGTGCTCCCCTAATAACTGTGTCCATTACAAGGTGGAGAGCGCTGGAGTGCACACGACTACACACACACACACACACAGTTTTTTAACATGCACACGCATCGAGGAGCTCTCCAATCACAATCCTGCTGAGCAGTGAACTCGTTTATGGGTTCCTACTTATTGTGTACATTGTTACATTTAGACTTTTATTTCAAACTTCACAGTCTTATTTTGTCAGATGACATATGTTTTGTGATTATTGTGATTATTTCACAGGAAAGGAAAATGCTCACAAAACATAAAAATGTCAAGTGTGTTGAAGTCAGTAAAAACATAATGTAAATCTGGATGATAACTTCATGTGTAAAGATTGATGTGTACTGACATACCAAATACAGGAGATATAGTAAAGTATTGGGTAAATGTTTTTTACTAGTCATAGTTAATAATGATTGTTCTGCATCACTTCATTTAGCTGTAGTTCTGCAACCGTTCGTAAAGACACATGTTGCTGTTTTTGTAAAGATTTAGCACATTATATGACATTGAGTCATCTGAGTTTTAACTAAACACTTGATATTAAAGTGTTTGCAGCTTCCGGGTCTGTAAAATGGTCCCTTAAGCTGCAATACCAGCGAGTGCCACTAGAGGTCGGCTCCAAAAAGCCTCCGGCTCCATAGACTCCCATTCAACTTCTCTCATCAAATCCAAAGTGAATAAAATGTGTCCATCAGTTATCTCGGTGTTGTTAGCTAAAGTCACTCCTTCTTATTAGTTTTCTGGAGGTCCATCTGAAAATAATCCCTCATTCATTAGAAAAGAAGATTCAAGAAGACCTGTTTTTGGGGATGTGTCTGTTTGATTGACAGGCCTGCGGTGCAGTCAGGTTACAGCTATCGGTGGGCGGGACGTAGTATCGTCAGGTTTCCGATCAGATCGGTCAGATCCACCGCTGGCTCCTCCCCCAGCTCGTCCAAATATGGTCACTTCCTGCTCCAAACCGCTCCGAACTAGCAAAGATGGTGACGGACAGAATCTGAACTGGAGGATTCATAACGTTCACAAACCAACGGGCGACGTCACTGATGGTTTTGCCTCAATTTACAGTACAGAATCTGTATTTTTATTCTAAGCAATAATTCGTATTTAATCACTGCAGTCAGTCCTCCCAGCCATGCTTTATTCACTTTTCTTTCATTGCAGATTTGCTACATAACCCAACACAACCTGATTATAACTGACAGTAATTAACCTTCATTCCTATTCTTTTTGTGTTTCTGTTTCTTGCTCACGTGGACTGAAGGCTCCTGCCGGGCTTCGAGTGCTTCTCCATTAGCTGGTCCAAAGTGGACAGGAATGAAACAACAGCCTTCAGTCAGGAGAACAGTGACATAAAAGCTGGCCTGGCACTTACTGTAGAAACTGTGTTGAGTTTTATGCAACACTTACAATCTGCTGGCGGACTAACTACTCCCATTAAATGCACCCACGGTTCTCTATTCAGGTGCTAATTGATACCAAGGCCCGGGTTTGTCAAGGCAATTATTAGTATGCGCTTAAAATGGCTAGCAATGGCCTTTGAGGGAAACTAAAACAGCAGGGGGGGATTTCACTTTTAAAATCACGGCGGTTAATAATAGGTAGAAAAATTATCACTGTATCACATTGGCAAAAGATGACATCAATACGGGGATTTTCAATTTCACCATTCATTAGAGTCCTAGATTTAAAAGAAGGGAGTATTGAGGAGTTAATTTGAATGGCATTAGGGTCTGTGTATGTGCTAGTAATTAATACTACACACACACAAATGACTGCAGGATCAGATCTTTATATCCACGACACCTCAACTCCAGCTCGTCTTTTTTCATAAGTGCTCCGGCTCCGTTCCACTGAATTACCTTCTATTCTCTACTGGCCATAAAAGGCTAAATAAATGCCTTGTAAATTTAACCGCTGCCATCATTTCACTTTTCAATAATTGTATTAAATGTAGATGCTGAACATCAGCTCTTTTAACGCAGCATGATAAATCTAATTCAAGATATTAACAAAGTGAATAGTGGTTCTGCACGCTGGGCGAAGTGAACGCTGTGTTTCTCATAATAAAGGAGCCTTAAATTAAAACCCTCCTGTTTCTGTCGAGGTTTGCAGACGTTATATCTTCATAGGTTTGGTTCAGTTTAGATTTCTGTAAGGTTACAGTTATATTTTACCTCTTTAAATGTTGTTGACTGAAAGGCAGCTCCATCAGTATGTCTCAGGTTTCAGAAAGGTGAAAATACAAAAATAGTACCTAAAGTTCACTATTTATTTATTCAGTTCCAAAAACAAGTAGAAATTTTCAGCGTGATTGAAGGAAACAACTTGAGGTGAGAAACAAGGCAGGACATGAAGATTGAGGAGGACAGCGCACATAGTGGCTCATGTGTACATTTAGTATTAAAAACAAACTTCAAACATAGGTATATTTTCTAGTTAAAGAGTTTAATGACGTACAAATCAGTATGTTCAGTGTACAGAAGCAGAATCAGGACATGGTTGACTTCGCTTGGCGTAAAGACTGCAGGTGGCTGGAATCAATGAACCTTGTTCATCCAAAGTTTGAAAATGTGGCCACCATAGCCCTTAGAAATCATAAAATAATGCATGTTTTTAGGACAAGCAGGAACCAGCTGTGACGTCATCATTGGTTTGTGAACATTATGAATCCTCCAGTTCAGATTCTGTCCGTCACCATCTTGTTAGTTCGGAGCGGTTTGGAGCAGGAAGTGACCATATTTGGACGAGCTGGGGGAGGAGCCAGCGGTGGATCTGACCAATCTGATTGGAAACCTGACACTACTATGTCCCGCCCACCGATAGCTGTAACCTGACTGCACCACAGGCCTGTCAATCAAACAGACACGCCCCCAAAAACAGGTCTTCTTGAATCTTCTTTTCTAATGAATGAGGGATTATTTTCAGATGGACCTCCAGAAAACTAATAAGAAGGAGTGACTTTAGCTAACAACACCGAGATAACTGATGGACACATTTTATTCACTTTGGATTTGATGAGAGAAGTTGAATGGGAGTCTATGGAGCCGGAGGCTTTTTGGAGCCGACCTCTAGTGGCACTCGCTGGTATTGCAGCTGAAGACACTTCTGGATCAGAACCATTTTACAGACCTGAAGCTACGAACTCTTTTATATCCAATTTATGATTTGGACAGAAAGGCACAGGAATGGAACTACATGGTCAAACTATTTTCTTACAGTTGACCTCTAGGAGTCTGGTCAAGATGCCACCATTTCATTGTTCATACAGAAGAAGGGCGGACAAATTAACTGTTCTTAATTAATAGTCCAAGAATTTAAACCTCCAATCACTAATGGTCATGTTTAACATTTCTGTTTGTATATCTGTTTTAAACAAACAAGATGCAACTTTGTAATTAGTGAGCTTTGAAGGTGCTCGTAGTTTTATTAAGCTGGCTTTTTCCTTCCTTATGCAGCAAAATAAATAAGCTTTGCCAGACATGAAAGCATCTCTAAGTCCCAGCAAAGAAAAGCTAACAAAGTAATCCTGTCATATAGTTTGACTTCCTGCACGATTCTCTGTGTTTTCTTCTCGCTGCGTTTTTTTCTTCTCCTCTTTCTAAAGCTGTTGTTCACATCCGGCCTTCAGTGGAAATGGTCAAAATAGTCATTTAAGTGAAGGATGAGGAGCAGCGGGTTAATCAGCGCCGGCGAACAGCGGCTGCTTTATAAGCCAGCTGATAGAGGAGGCAAGTGAATGTGTGATAGAGAGGTAAGAGGGGCGGCAGAGAGAGAGATGAGGACCAGGGATGATACCCACATGAAATAGAGCAAAGCCCGTCACAATGCACTAAGAGGCGAGTCAGCACAGCTGCCATCCACATTTTGTTTAGGATTTGTTGTATTTTTTTTCCTCCACCAGACTGCATCTTTTTTTTTTCTTCCTTTCACTCCCTGAAACATATAAAGCACACTCCCACCTGGACCTCATTCACCAGCCAAAGGCATTTATCTACGAGTCTTCACACACATTTGCATCAGAATTACCTCCAGAGGTACTGATGTTAAACTCTCAAACCACTGATTCTGCGGATCACTTAAGCCCCAAGCTTATCTGGGTTATTATAATTTTTTGGAGGGATTTATAAAATCACATTTCATGAGGGAACATTGAACCACAGACCATTCCCAAGGTGTTATTTCCAACCTGCACACACACACACACACACACACACACACACACACACACACACACACACACACACACACACACACACACACACACACACACACACACTTGTTTACCTATTTGGTGGCTTGGCATTGTGGAGTGAAGCACGTATCTTCCTGCAAATCCGCTTTGGCTCCATTTATGGATACTTCTGTAAATTGCCTCATTGCAGATCAGGCTCAAAGTTTAGAAAGTTGATCAGTGATTCAACTTTTAATTTGCAGCGAGGAAACTGAGAACTGGAGTGAACTAATGAAATAGGTCACACAGGAAAGGACGTTTTATTTTGAAAAATATATGATACGGCAGATATTCTGATATATAATGAGGCGATTTGGTACCAAACTATACATTTAAAAAAAATACACAAACATGCATCCTAGTCTGACTGTAACAACAAGAAAAAGCATATTTGGATGAGATTAAAGTTGTGAAGGAGATTAAGAAGCAGGTGCTTGAGTTTGTGTTCAGGAAGTCCATATCGTGAGCAGGACTTGTTGCCTTGCAGTGACTCTGAGAAGAGAAGAAAGAACTCCATTTTCCCCTCGCCGTGGTGGTTAAAATTACGTGTCGAGGCACTTCACTGCCGAATTGTGAAGCGTTTTTCCATTCTGCACAAATAGCTTCTTAGAGAATCTGATAGATGAATTCACTCTGTAAACTATTGTCCAAGTCCACAATTTGAACTCAAATTCAACTCAAGGAAAGTGCATCAAGGAAAGGAAAGAGCCACTTAGGCTGGGTGTCTTTATAAAAAGTGCAAAATTCTTAATGGCCATCATGTGGGTTTTTTCAAGCCTTTTGTGAGGCATCTCAGCTCATTTTCACTTGAATGTGGATTGCCTATTTGTCTTTTCAGAGACAGGCAATTTATATCCCCGCAGCTTTTATGCAAACTTAACAAAACTGAGCTTTTTTTTCCTCTCAATTGGATCTTTTTATGCTTGTAACATCGGCACTTTAAAGGCTAGCAGTGTTGCCCCAGAGGGCCCGCAGCCTCTTATCATCTGTGTTGTCCAGGAAAGAAGATCCGCCTGTCTGTGGTTATTTTTGTGTTTTTATATATTTATTATTATTTGTTTGGGTGGTGTGTGTGTGTGTGTGTGTGTGTGTGTGTGTGTGTGTGTGTGTGTGTGTGTGTGTGTGTGTGTGTGTGCATTCTAATGTGTAACATGTTGGGTTTTTAACTACCATGTCAGTTTACATCAGATGAAAATGTCATTGCACTTTAATCAGATTCTTCCTGAGAGACTAACTGGTAATTATAGATATAAAACATGTTGAGTTGGTGGAAAGCATACTGCATACAAAAACATGTGGTGTCCCTCGAAACATATAAATCTCCTTTTTTTTTTTTTTTTTACAAAAATATGGATTGGGAGAGAATTTCTACGCTCTTTCCTTGAACCCAACCAAATATTTGTTCTGCCCACACCAGGCCGGACTGAACCTGAGCTGAAGGACATATTGTCCTTTAGTTTTGGAGGACCGGTTGTAAACCATTAACATCACTCATTTATCCAGATAACGTGAGCACACTGTTGTGTGTGATATTGGTAAAACTGGAACTAACCATTTTCAACCCGGCATCACGGCAAAGCGTGAAATAGACACGCCTGTTCACTGCTGCAAAACGGGAGATAACTAAGCGTGAAAGTTACACATTTTCCTGTAGTGGTTGAAAATGAAACCTACAGTTGGCTTTGAGCCACGAGATTTACAGGAAAACGTAAAACATGGTTTAAGTTAGGAAACAAAAAACAACTCAAGAATAATGTTGTCACCTCCTGGAGTCGAACCTCATCAAAGCCAATCTCCTTTATACCTGATCTCAAAACCTCTAATGTGAGACTTTGGTCACATGATCCCACATCACATGTATGTGCATGTAAGTTTCACGCTTTCAAAACGTGCACGTTTCACGCTTAAAAAGATATTTATGTGCGTGTCAAAACGTGTTTCAGGCCCAGACAGCTCAAAGCGTGACTATCTCTCGTTCTGCTGTGATACTGAGACTTGTTTTTATATCCTTCCTGTTTTACGGGTCAAAAGTAGCAGCAAGCTGGAAATATCCAGGTGATTGTTTCAGTGCATGCTCTGCCATCAGGCTCCAGGGATCTAACCTGTGATCCACGCTCTATTTACCTCTTACCTTCGGTCCTTCCTTTGAGTAGGACGCATCGCTGAGATCACTGATGATAATAAGACTCCCACAAGCTTCAGTCGGACCTGAATAACGGACAACAGCGTAAACTCAATCATTATATTGTTTCAATGAATAAATGCAGGTAGAGGTCTGTTTCATCACCTCTGAGCACCTTGTGTCGGGGCTGACGTGTCACCAGAGTAACTTCACCAACACGTATGACAGAGGAGAGGACCCCCCCCCCCCCCCCCTCCTCCTGCAGTGACACCCACCAGCCCACCCCCCGCCCCGTCCCATCCCACCCTCCTCTGCTCTCTCGCACAATTAAAAATGCATCAGGGATCGGATTAGATGCACGATCCCCGGCTCTACTGATCCGGAGTGTGAAGCTGTCACGGCAAGGGATTCGGGGGGGAAGGAAGAGCGACAGATAGGTGGGCAGTCCCTCCCCCCTCCCCCACCCTCAGCACACACTCAGTCACCTCCTTTATTTACTGCTCCTCCCTCGGCGGACTCATCCCTCACCTGTCGGCTGGCTGGAGTTTCCTCCTTCCTCCCACCGGCCCCTTCTCTTCTTCCTCTCCTGCTGTCTGCTGCTGCCTGCATGCCTTTCACTCCGCCCGCCACAGATCTGTTCATACGTAATCCATCTTTACCAGCCCTCCTTTTACCAGCGCTGCCTCACGCTGGGCTGCCAGGCACCAGGAAGCAGCGCTGAGGGGAAACATGGATGCTGAAGCTTTATGTTACAGGAAGCTGCACAGGTTTTTTTCTTCTGATAAGTGACGGTCACAGAAACAACCAGCTCCATATTTGCATGACTTCATGCGGTCCCATGGAGTCCTCTGTGTCCGGCTGACCTGCTGGCAGGTCTTCACACCGTCCAGTCTGATAAACACCTTCTCACCTCATCAGCTGCAGGCCGTCCCGGCTGTCAGCTTCGTGTCCGAGGCGACGAGCCGGAGGAGGCCTCTCGGACCGCCACCTCTGCTCCGGGTCTCCTCGCTCTCCCTCCTCGTATCAGTGACGCTTCAGTCTGCTCTGCTCTTCTTCTGGAGGTGAAATCGTTGAGTTCCTCCTGAAGAAGATGATCACAGACATGGTGAGAGATGAGCAGGGTGGTGGTTAGCTTAGCTTAGCAAGAAGTTTGGTGTCAGAGGGACTGCAGCTGGGATGTCGTGTCTCATTAAGTTTATTCATATTGTACGTAAAGAGAAATGACCACGTTTGTTTATGTTATGGCAAGGTTGCCAGGTTACAGTAAGGATGCTGGGTTTGGTGTAATGTTGCCTGTATACAGATTTTGACCTAAATCTGTGCTGATTAATTTAGCAGAGAGGCTTTTTTACATTTCTGAACTATATAATGTGAATAACATCAATTTAGTGGTTCGTGTGCATTTCTGAGCTGGAGAGAGTGAACTCCATCTTTTCATCTCATTCTGGCAAAGAAACCAAACGACAGTTCCCAACATGTTGAATTGTTCCTTTAAGTAGATAAAGCAACCTCATTCTGTTTTATTTCCACTTGTGGTCAGAAACAAAGGTGTGCTTCTCTTGGAGCGCAACATTATAAATATAAAATCTAATATCATTTTGTGTTATTCACATACTCAAACTCACTTCCTCAAACTTCAGATTTGTGCTCACAGTTTAACGTCTTGTATTTCATCATCTCATCATTTTCAGTTTCACCATCAAAACAGTGGGGCAGGAAAAAGCCCACAGGTTGACACCACGGGTGGGAAGACGTTCAGCCAGAATCCAGAGAGGAGAAAAAAACCAGGAGCGCTTTCTCCCATCTTAATGTGACGCTGCAGCCGTCTTCACGTTTCAGTCGGAGGATGTTGGGACACAAGCTTCACCTTTTTCTCACCAACAGTGTCGGACCAAGATGACCAAGGAGCGCAGGAGTGACTCCATCCCCTCCTCACTCCTCCTCTTCCTCCTCTCCTCCTCCCCCTTTGACATTCACTCTGCGCTCCAACTCCATCAGGTCCCAGCTCTGAGGAAATTTGCATCTCTTTGAATGTGACGCTTGAAAAAAAAAAAAAAAGAGCAGGGAAGAAGGAAGAGAAGAAAAAAGGAAGATGGGGAGGGCGGCAGAGGAGGAAGCAGGCGGAAGGAGGGAGGGGAGAGGAAGGGGGGCTTTGGGTGTGTGTGTGTGTGTGTGTGTGTGTGTGTGTGTGTGTGTGTGTGTGTGTGTGTGTGTTGGAGGGAAGGGGGGGGGGGGCGAGAGGGGGGCACTAGATTAAATTTTGCCGTCTAGAAAATGAGAAAAAAGGGCCCCCTC
Source organism: Embiotoca jacksoni (assembly GCF_022577435.1). Lineage (NCBI taxonomy): Eukaryota > Metazoa > Chordata > Actinopteri > Embiotocidae > Embiotoca > Embiotoca jacksoni. The sequence continues at coordinate 891,558 of NW_027185407.1, read as the reverse complement.
TATCTCCGGGAGTCTACTGGGGAGATCTTTATTCTGATTCTTGTTAGAATTGTTTATCACTGTGACAGAGCAGGCCGGGGTGGAGATAAAGGCAGTGCTCCATCACAGCGTTGACAGTGGTAGGACACGCGCTGGAATGAAAGGAGCCAGGGAAATATTATTAATAGATGCTGACTTGATTTGCCTCGATTGCACGTCAAAAAGTGGGGACCAGGGCTTGATTGCAGCCCTATGAAGTTCTGTCCAAAAGGGAAGCTATTTTTCATTAAGTGATAGAAGTCTCCCCTCTCTCTGTCTCCTTTCCCTCTTCTTTTTTTTTTCCACGGCTGCTCTCCCCTTATGCGTTGCTTTCCAAGGAGCTGATAACTTATGCAGTTTATTCTAAGCATGCTGATTTGTGTCAGTGCAGCAGAGAGGAAGAGGAGTGGATGGAGGAGAAAATGGAGCAAAAAAAAAGAAAAAGAAGGGACTTATCTCACCTTTCACAATACAACCCATCTTGCTGGTATAATGCAACTTTTTGGTAAAAAAGCTAAAACCCTGGTGCTATCGCTGCATCATCTGTACACCCATGCAGAGCTGCAGCACCCGCAAACCCACCGCCGAGGAGCCTGCAACGCTCCCCTCCATCCCTCTGTCTCGCTCTCCTGACAACAGATAAAAAAGAAGTATATAAAATGTGATTACACAGGCAACATGTTCATAGGCACTGATATGCCGCGGCGCACTTTATTTTTAGAGTGTTGCATTACTAATGGATATACAGGAAGATGAGGATTTACACCCGCCCACGTACAATGCAGGCAGATATGAGCAAGCCCGGGTCTATGCATCACATTTATGTGCAAAGCATAAAACAAGAACACCCCCCCCACCCCCCACCAACACAACTAAAAAAAGAAGCAAAGAAAGGAAAGAAATCGATTCACAGACGGAGAAATGCAGCTTTTTTTTTTGTGTCATGCAAACTTCTGAGGCTGAATTCAAGCGGTGCAGTTGAAGTCTTTGGTTAAGACCACGTGTGTGTGTGTGTGTGTGTGTGTGTGTGTGTGTGTGTGTGTGTGTGTGTGTGTGTGTGTGTGTGTGTGTGTGTGAGGATGACGATGACCAGAACCAAGAGAGATGACACCTTAAAGCTGCTCCTGCTGGACTGACTGAGAAGTGTGTCTTTATCTGTGTGTGTGTGTGTGTGTGTGTGTGTGTATGTGTGTGTGTGTGTATGTGTGTGTGTATGTGTGTGTGTGTGTGTGTGTGTGTGTGTGTGTGTGTGTGTGTGTGTGTGTAGGAGACAGATGGACAGACCTGCAGCAGGGTGTGTGTGTCTCCATGTGTGTTTTTTTTATGTATTTTTTAAAACTTTGGAGTTATTGATATAAGAAAGAAAAATCCTCGCTGCACATTCATGCCTTCCTGTTTCCTAAACCTTTTGCTTTCCGTCTACCTCTCGCTTTTTTTTTCCTCGTGTGTGATTAAGTCGGCCGCAGTTAATTTATGCACCGATATCTCCAGTTGCTGGCATTCCTGTGAAAAATCCTCAACAACATTGTGAGGGTTTCTTTAATTGGATTCTATTGGCAGCACAATGTTTCACTGCTAACATTTACCATATGCAATTTTTAGATTGGCAAATATCTCCTCAGGTGTGTTACACGGGGTGATGTTTCCTCCCTGTGACATGTGACATTTGCTGATATTTTTTCAACAATGGATACTTTTCAGAGATAATCTTTCATATTCATCTACACGTTTAAATCATCTGCAGGAAGACAGCAAAGTTAGTGAGGATGGAATTGATGAGGAAAATGTCAGTATAGTCAGTACCGCCTATAATATAAAATAATGAATGTTGAGCGGTGATGCTTTAAGCTCCAAACGTCTGTGTGTCTCTGTGTGTTTGTGCAGGGGAGTGGGATTTCATTTAGCCCATTTAAATCTGAACTAATTCACTAAGAGCTCAAATGGGCTTGTTCTGCTAACTGGGGTCAACAGTTTCAAATGAGCTATTAAACGACTGCTGGAAGTGACAAATCTTGGAGTGCAATTCGAGAGCCTCTTAAGGCGCGACTTTCTCTCTGCTGTGCACCCCTAATAACTTCTCCAGATATGTGAGAATGCTATTAATTACGCCACTTAATGCCGCCGTGCCACACCCCGCACTCCGAGGAGCTTGACTTATTTCCTCTTCCGATCCTCTTTAGTAGGTGGCGACTCGTGCTCCCTGGAACAATGGGCGAATATTCATCAAATGTCTCATTCGATTTTTCTCAGTATCATTTTCGTTTCTCTCTCTCCCCTCCCTCCCCCCGCCTCCCCCACTCCTTCTTTCTCAGATCTCTCGCGTTAAAATATGTCTCGCTAAATTGCAGCCGACACATCTGCATATTTGGTTTTCTGTAAAATATTTGATTGCTCCTTCCATTAGCTGTGACAGTGTGTGTTAAGGCTGCGTGGCATGTAGGATATCTCTCTCCGTCTCTCAGTGGTGGAGACAATGAATAATTGAACCGCTATGAGGAAGAAAAGGGAAAAGAAGAGGAAGATATATCAATTATCTGGGATTGTCAGCCAGATAATGTAAAGCACGGCCAGTGAATCCAGAAGGAGTGAGTTTATTAGCCTTACATCATCAGCTGAAACAAAGCAAACACAAGGTGTGTTTGTGCTGCCGCCGCGTTCGGAGAACAACAGCTGTTCATGTGCAGTCAGATGCTGCAGGTAGGCGTGTGTGTTCGGACACATTTTCTGTCTCACAAGTAGGAGTTAGTCGACGGAGGTCAACCGGGAATTTTTTTTAATCCTGCAGCCACTAACTGGATTTTTCTGTTCTTCTTCTGTAAAACTAAAAGCCCACGAGGGAACGCGTGTTCGTCGCCGTCTCTCCAGCGTGGTCAATTCATAACGCGGCACTATTTAGAGAATTCACCCCCGAGAAGCTCCCATTTGATTGTGAAACGGTTAAACTGTGTTGAGGAGTGTTTCCAGCATCTGGTTATTAGGTAGCTGCATTCATTGTGTGTTATTGTTGCTTCCCCTCTGTGATCAAAAGTGGAATCTGGGTGTAATTCTATCAGCGAGCGAGATATTCAGAGGAGGGAGATATTCAGAGGAGGGAGATATTCAGAGGAGGGAGATATTCAGAGGAGGGAGATATTCAGAGGAGGGAGATATTCAGAGGAGGGAGATATTCAGAGGAGGGAGATATTCAGAGGAGGGAGATATTCAGAGGAGGGAGTGGCAGCGCCGGCTGAACACACACAAACATGAAGGGTTTTCCTTAGGTTCAACTCACCTGAGGTGAAGAAAGAAAAAAGTCTGCTCTGACTTCTACATGACTTTTGTGAAACAGTTCTGTATCTTTAAATCTGAATCTCTTTTATTTAGACCCGATTGTGAGTTTTTGGCAAAGAAATTTACAATGTTTGTGAAAACCAGCTGAGATATTGTCAGTCAGGGTCATGAAAGCAGGTCACGTGCACGCAGAAACATCAATTCAACAAGCAGACATCTTGGTAAATGGATCATTAGCTACATGTGGGAATAAAATATATATTTTGGGGTATATTCGGGTGATAAATGTGATGTTTGTAGTTTGTTTGAGCCTCCCTTCGTCAGAGGGGGCGGGTCCCTCTCAGGTGGACTCAGTTGTCCTCGTTGCTGATTGGACATGTCCCCCTTTGTTTTTATATAGCATTTATTTTATATAGCATTTAGTCATTTCCCAACGCTGATGATGGCTTGTGGTTGAAACGCGTTTGTTTGTTTGTCCGCAATAAAATCGTATTGCATATTTCTTTGCCAGTGACGGTTTTCTGCCTTTTTTCTGCAAAAAAAAAAAAAAAAAAAGAACTAGTTCTGCTAATTGTTTATTAACAGATTGGAAACCAAGATGAATTGATATGTTTGGCGGTAATCTGTTTTAAAATGTATTTAGTTGATACCTGAATTTGTGAGCTCACGTAAACATAAACATAAAAGATCAACTGCCTCCAGAATAATCTGCATGAGTTTGATCTGGTTCATGTTTAAACTGTAAAAGGAGTTTATCATATCATGATTTTTATATTATTAAAATCACCAATCAATCGAACATGCAGCTCTTTGGACTTTCAGAGGAAGTCGGATCACTCAGAGAAAAGGGACGAGGTGCAGGAAGAAGTCGTAACTCCACCCAGAGAGGCCTCAGCCGAGCGGCAGGTCCCAACCCTCTCAGTTTGTTGAGGCTGTGTTTCCCCTCTGCAGAGTTACCCTGATGTCATGTATTCTGATGTTTGGTCTGTGCTGATGATTTTCCTGATGTTGATGTCATTTACACATTTGACCTGCCGAGCCTGAAAACACAGCAGCCTTTTTTTCTTTCTTTTTTTGAATCTGTGTTTGTGGGCCAGAATTGATCCGTAAAGATCCGTTATTATTCTGAAAATACTCACACATCGATGAACACAAAAAATAAACAGCTTCAGCTTTAAATGGAGAGGATCTCACACACACATTTATTTTTAACTTTGAATATTAAGCGTGAGAGGTCATATTTTCAGAATGCATTTATTTCCATCACTTGCAAAAATCATGACAGTAAAGAAAAGTGTTCACCTTTTGGTGTATTATTTAAAGAAAACGTGCGATCGTGTAGTTTGTCGGCCAGACGAAGGCCACATTTATGAAAACGTAAATGATTTCTCAACTATCAAAACATAAAATGATCTGAAAGAAGGAGGTAACCTCTCGCAGACAGAGACACACTCATAACGAGTTTCCTGCCCAAAAAAGAGGTGAATGAGAAGCGAAACGCAGACGAAAACAAACTGCTTCTTCCAGTTCATCTGACCACAGAGTCACAGGAAGCTTTCCTCGTGACGGAGAGAAACCTCTGCAGTGATGTCAGTTTCTCATGGTGACCTTCGTCGGCTGTTCTGGTGAAAGAAAGGAAAAGAAACGACCTCGTCTGATCGTCGCCGCCCTTAGAAAACTCTACTCTCAAAAACAAAAAAATAACAAAATGGAATAATAAAAAAACCAGAAGAAGAAGGTGGAGGAGGAGGCTTGTTTTTCTGGTTGTTATCTCCTCACTCGGCTGCAGCTGCCTCGTCGCGCCGCTCAAACACCTGCCGGCCTTCTGCAACACCAAGAGAAAAGTTCATTCTGCCGTGCGATAACCTGCCCGGCGCGCAGCGGGAACAGACACCTCGTGGTCGTGGTTAAGACGCGATGACACCTCTCTTCTCTCGCTCTGCACCACCACTCACTCATTTCGGCTTGTTTACTCACTATTTATGATTTTCTTTTTTTCTTTCCTCTCTGCACACACGCCTTTCTTTCCTCCGCTGCCTTTGATCTGGGCGTTCAGAAGTGTTTTTGAAACGCTCCTCTTTTGTTCCCCCCTCAGTCCCGTCTTTTTTTTTCTTTCCTGTGAGCAGCGTCTTCAGAGGAGCAGAAGCGTCCAATTCTGTCACAGCTCTCTGTCGTCTTTGTGTGTGTTTGTGCTGGAGTGTGTCTCTGTATGTGGGCCTCGGCAAACCGGCACACAAATCGACTACACAATAGCCTTGTGACTTTACAATAGCTGCTGTGGCGTTATCTTGACAGCAAAGGAGGCCCCTTTTGTCTCCGGCGGGCGTCGTCGTCGGCAGAAGGGCTCCGTGTACCGAGAGCACGGCTTCCCTGTGAAGGACTCTGCCCACCGCAGAAGGTGGCGTACGAAGGCTTGAATTACATTTGACATGTGTGACACATCACCCCGAAGAAATATGAGTTGGTAATAGCAGAGAAAGGCCAATTAGCTGATCCTTGAACTCTCATGTTGAAGCTCTTCAGACCACGAGGTCTCTGAGCCCCTCCACGACGTCCATCCACCTCCGTCATGCTCTCTGACAACAGTCGGGGCCGTGAGAAGAAAAGGTGTCTCCGACATGAACAGGCAGCTTCCACACAGATCTGGGACCACCGTTAGATCTGAGCGTTACCGGTCTTCTATTATTTAAAACCAGATCGTGACGGCCCAAATCAAACGTTTCTTCCTGGCAATACTACATTTATCAGCTGACGAGGCCAGAAAGAGCAGCGATCACATGATCAGACAGGTTGTAAGAAAACCTCGGAGGCAGCGAAAAAGAAGAGAAACGTTTGACACAGGGTCCGACTCGACCTGCTCGAGCTGTCCACACACTTCTCATGTAGTGAGGAGGCTTTTTTTTGACCTGCAGAGATCATCTGTAAAAGTGTTTGTTAACAACCTGCAGATGATCAGACAGGTTTTAACCACTTTGTGAGACGAGGGTGGATTCTGAATTTACTTTGTCAACGGCTTTGTTTCTTGATGGATTTTTTTCCGTATGTTTAGGATCTTTATTCCATTTAAAGATCCAGTTTAACTTTAGCTTTCAGTCAGATGGGCTCCCATCATGTTGAAGCGCTCTTTGATATGATGCAGAATTCATGGTTGAATCAGTGATGACAAGCTGCCCAGTCTGAGGCGCTGGAGGAACCCAAACCATCACACTTCCACCACCGAGCACCAAAGTTTGTTTGTGGTTCTTCTCCTGAAAAGTTGTCTTTGTTCTCCTCCAAACAGAGCGAGAACTCTTAACTCTAATGTTGTGGATTGAAGGCGTTATAAATGCAGTGGTGCACGTATTTTTTTTGTTTTTAATTTGAAAATCACTACAAAAGTGAAAAAAGCAGAGTTTCCATGGGATGATGGGATGTATTTATTTGTCCACAGCTGAACCTGCACTGAACTTTTTCCAGCAGCTTCATTAATAGTTCTGGATCTATCGATCAAACCCGAGCTGTGACATCGATACTTTCCCGTCCTGGAAACAGAACCAGAATCCCATTTACTGGTAAAGTGGTTGGTTCAGACAGAAGTGACTCCGGTCCTCCGCCGCTCACGCCGTGCTCACAGAGAGTACAAAGAAGAAGCTGCAGGAAGGAAACCAACGCAGACAAACGAAGATAATAAAGCGAGACGGGGATAAAAGGCTCAGATACAGCAATTATGTACAGCATGGAGGTGTAAAAATAGAAATTAACAACTTCTATACGCAGGTTAAATTGGTACTGAGGGTTGCGGTCTGGTTTGTACAGCAGCAGCAGTTCTTTTATACTTTCTTGACATTGATTTGTACTGTATGTTTTATATCCACTTTTTTTCTACCTTAACTTTTTTGCATCTCTCGGTTGTTGCTAGCGAGAGTTTGGATTCGGTTCATCGCTCGTTTTGCAGGGTTTGGTTATTTTATCAGGGTCTCACATGAAATACACAGAAGATTAGTACAAACACCAGAACATTCATTTATTGTCCAAACTATGAATAATGGAGACATTTTGCAATTTTTTTTCAAACTTTTCTGATGATTCAAAATGGGAACCTCCGATGAGTTTCTGAGGAAGACGAGACGCGGTCAGATAAAGAAGCAGCACTCTCACCTCGTCCTCCCTCTGGATTTACTGCGTATAATCCCAACAGGACAGCTCATGGGAGCCATTGTCCTGCTAAGTGGATAAAGCAGCACGGATTGGATTGTAAATGGTATTAGCAGACCGAGAACCAATGACCAGTAAGAGGATTGTGAACTTGCGAGGACCTCTCGGGGCCGGCAGATAAAACTAGGATTGTAACACCTCAGGTGATTGCATGTCTGGGTTTCACTTCGGCATCAAAACATTTTCCCAGAAGTGGGAATGACCCCAGATGATGCTGAGGCAGTTGCAGCGGCTCGTCCGCCTCTCCGCTGTCACCTTTCCTCCTCTACTGGAGCTGTCAATCAATGCCACGGCTGCTCGGCGCAGCCGGAGTCTGCCTCGGACCGGTTTAGAGGTTCTGCTGATTGATGCCACAGTTTAGCTGGATTATAGGGGCCTAATCCAGCTCCCTCTCTCCCAGTCAAAATAATACATGTGGAAATTACTCAGAGCAGCCCTGACACTGTAAAGTGAGAGACTGGGCTGCGAGGAGAGGGAGGGACAGTACCGCATGTGTCCACTAGGGGAGCCCCTCTCTATAAAACCAGTGAGGAGCAGTCAGTGTGAACACTGCAGGATGCAGCTGTCAACCTCCGCATCGACTCACCGTGTGTCTGTGGCAGGAAATACACGACTGACTGACCATAAATGTATTAACTCATTCACTTTACATAAAGGCTTTCAAACACACACAGTTTGTTTGTGTAGTAGTTTCAAAATTGTTTAAAAAAATGCTCTGCTTCCTTAAAATAGTCATATTGCTCATGACCTTTCACTTTCCAGTGCTTCTAATTTGTAGGAAGAAGCATTAGAAGTAAAATTATAATTCATCAATCTATAACTTGTCATCTTGTCTGAAACGTCAAAGAAAAAAAGGGAAACTGCTGATTTCTAGTCCAGTTTTCAGGAACAGAAGTTTTTCCACCAACACATACATTATATTTATGTTTCTACTGATGCGTCACAGAAGTACAAATCTTTTGTTTGAAATATGGATTTTTCTAAACTCAACTACAATGTACACAAATGGAGTTATTATTATTTTGATTTTAATATTTTTATTTATTTTATTTTATTTATTTATTTTTTTTTTTTTTATGAATCCAGTTCAGAAAAACATTGTTGTGAATTATATGTGTGCATTTTTTTATTGGGTCGTGGGGACAACGACACTCGGACCATATTCACGTATTTTCCAGGATTTCAGCTGTCAGATCTTTATTTCTGAGACTTGTGTTGCTGAGGAATCTGTTCATTGACATCATGGTACATAATGTGTATATGAAGTAAAAATCACAGTGGGTAAAGAAATTCATAAAATATGGGTGTAATAACTATTGCTTTTAGAGTTTAAATTTGATGTCCCTTGATCAGTTGCTGAATTGGATAAAATAAAATAACAAATTGAATTATTGATCCATCAGTTTTGCAGCAAAAAGTTGGGCTTTCTTTCACAGCTGATGGTGTTTCGGACGGTTGATCAAAGAACTTAAAGAACAGAGAACAAAAATCGGCCTTCAGGGAATTGGACATTTTTTACGATACGAGTATTTTTGTCCTGTGGCCAAACAGAGTTCAGTGCACTGACACTTAGAGTATAAACACACACACACACACACACGTCGACAAGTCCTTCTTTTCCTTTTTAAGACACGTGATTCGCTGATGAAATAATCACAGCTGAAGTGTCTTTGGGCAAATCACAGCTGAAGTGTCTTTGGGCAAGACGCTGAACCCCGAGTTGGTCCTGAACCAGCTGTCTGGACCGGTGTGTGAATGGGAAACAGCGTAAAGTGCTAACTAAGTGTAGACCATTTCATTTTCTTCTTCTGTGCTCCCTTCAGACTCGTTATGAGGTTGTTGTTGGGCCCTAAATGACCAGACGGAGTCCGAACAGTGTGTCAGGGTCACCTGCTGTGTTAAAACGGATCAGCTGCAGGGACAAACACGGTCTCAGGACTGTATTTGACGACTGAGCCCTTAAACGATCACTGAGCAGTATGATTGACACCAGGACGCCGCTGGCTGATCAGTAAAACCACACAGGTTAGTGACTGGATGTAAAACTCAATACGCTATTGATTAACAATTACAGGG
>NW_027185407.1:782000-877000 GCF_022577435.1 Embiotoca jacksoni | reverse complement strand
GCTGATAATGAAAACTAACATGAAGCCCCTGAGTGGATCAAGATGTGTGTGTGTGTGTGTGTGTGTGTGTGTGTGTGTGTGTGTGTGTGTGTGTGTGTGTGTGTGCACTAGCTGGCATATCTGTATCCCTTCTCTTTCATCATACCCAGGCAGAAGCCACAACTCCTCACACTTTCTCAAATGAACCTTTCAAAGCCTGCAAAACTTTCAGCACCCCCCCCCCCAGCACCCGTCCCTGCCAAAGCAGCCGTCCACTTAAAGAGTATAAGGAGGCTTACGTGGGGATAAGACCCTGCGAGGTGCTCGAGGTGAGATAACCAATTACCCATGATCACTTTTGACTCTTCTAATCTCCCCGCTGTATCGGCAGGATTTAGCCGCGGCAGCACCTGTGAAACCTGGCCATCTCCAATCTGCTGCCGCCCGCCTTTGTTATTCTAATGTCAGACACTTGACTCATGACTTCTGTCAGAGGGGATCAGCACCTGCTGTGTGTGTGTGTGTGTGTGTGTGTGTGTGTGTGTGTGTGTGTGTGTGTGTGTGACGGCAGCGACCCAGCGACCTTCCAAACAGACAGCGATTATTGATAAGTACGGTTTGGTCAGCAGCGACTCGGCTCGTTCCCTCGGAGGATCCGATAACAAAGCTCCACTGTCTTCCCCGTGGGAACGCAGCGACACACATGGAGCTCATAAAAGCCACATGTGGCTGCGGTGTCATTGCAGCACAAGTTGTTTTTCAAAGTGCTTGACGAAGTGCACGAGTTCACAGCTCTCTCCGATCCCTCGCGAGTCCAACGGTTTTTTCGGCATCCAAAGTTACGAGGAAGGAACTTTATAGACCGCTGCGCTCAAACCAGCGTCTGAAACGGAGTTAAGTTTTGTGTGTCATCATCCGCCGGGTGGATGATTGACAGCGACTGTCACGTTATGTGTCCCAAACATGCTGATCCAGGCGGGCTGGGCTTCGAGGAGGAGCCCTGGAAGTCACAATCTCCACTGATTCATCAGTTTTCAGTTCATCTTCACTTTATTTATTGACCTCCGTGTTTGCCTCCTGCTGTCAATCATGATCTCTGAGGTCAACGAGGTCAGTAGATGCACTTGATTTACAGTTGTGAGCAGGTTTTGGGAAACGCCAGCAAAGGTCTCTGACAGGAGTTTATGACTTTCTGACGTTTCTCTGACTTCTCAACAGAACCCTGACGAGTAAACTGAGCTGTGCACTGATTATCAAACCTCCAGTTAAATAACAACAGACTAATTATTGACAAACTTTGTTCCCATTATGTCGTTGCTCCATCAGAGCACTCTGACAAGTTCATTTTTTTAAAATTGAAAATGACATCACAATTTGTAATCTTTGTCAAAATGATTTCATAACAAAGATTAATTGACTCTTCAGAAAAGGTTAAATTATAACTGTTACTAATGGCTTCATTAAAATTATAATTATCAAATATAGTTATTTTAATTGGAACACCCTCTGGGATGCCAGGTTGAGAAAAATCCTCTTCACTGATTGGTCCGTGTGGCTATTAAAGTTTTGAAACAGGACTGCAAACGATTTGGACTAAAATCCATTTTAAAACTCACATTTAGTTTTTTGGTTGTTTTTTGTTGTTTCTGACTGATCTATTAAGCATACATGCAAGAAAATAATCTATGAATCATTAATTAATCATCAGTTACAACCTCTTGAGATCCAAATCACAAGAAACTGCGTCCCATAACTCATTACAGATGTTGACAGCGGTGCACCTACAGGCTGCTTTTAAGACATGTTGGAGAATATTAGTTAAAGTCAACACACTGCAAAGTTATGGCGCAACTTCCACAAAACTCATCATGTGATATAAACAACCTTAATGTTTCACCCTAAAGATTATTTCTATGTCAGAAACCTTTATTAATTGTCTTCATGCACAGAGCTCATGAATGTGTTCTTTTTTTTTTTTTTACAATCATCTGCAGAACTGTAATCTGAGCTCAGCATTTTTATTTGTGGAAGTCAGAGGAAGTCCTTACGAACCCGAGTGTGTGTCCCAGTGAGCTCATAAACCTCCACATGCTCGTGTTCGTAACGGCCACTTTGCATGGACGTATTCAGGAGAACTGCACTTGGACAATGTGGCAGTTAATGCAAATATGTCACACAAGTAGACACTCGACGACTCGCAAAAACTGCAAGTGGAGGTTTTGGGTCTGACCCAATATCACTTCAAGCATTTCCTCTCAGCTGTGTAAAAACCTGTGATGCAGGAGGAAGCAGCAAAACCTGAGAGGTTCTGACTTAGTTTATTGGTAGAAATATAAATTGTTATTCGATTTTTTTTTTCAGAATAAAATTTAAAGCATCCACGTAAAATTGTGTTGAACTACAAGCCGCGTATCAGCGCTGTGTGTGGTGGCGCGAAAGGTTAACACTTTGATGCGATGGCGTGATGAAAGGTACGAAGAGGCACTAAAGTACAGTGTGGGACCAGTTTGTCTTGCCAGCCTGGCCCCTCACCAACCTTTAAGAAATGTCAAGTGGCTTCTGCAGATGAGGGATCCTCCCACATCTCAAAGTGTCTGCTGCACTGTAGGGCATTCAGGAGCTTCAGCAGAATACCAGAGGTTTCTGGGAGGGCAGCAGGTGCAACAGAGGGCGTCGTGTTCGGGTGGAAGTGAACGTTTCCGAGACCTCGCTCTGGATTTATGAGAAGACGTGTCAGACGTGCTGCTAGAAAGGCTGGCCGGACTGGATGGTTCAGTTCATATGCAACCAATGTGACACACATGAATCTGAAGCTAATGGTGAGCAGTTGTCGTGGCAAGTGAAGTACAGAGAAAGTTCCCGGTCACATAAATCACGAGGCTGAAAATGAACAGAATTAAGGACGTTCTTTAAAGCTTTTGTTGTTGTTATTAGGGAAAAATGTGTTGAAGTTCATCTCAGCTTTGCATATTGATTCACTAGATTCACCCTTTACTCCTCTGCCCAGATGAAGCTCGAGAGTTGAGCATAAAAATGCTTAAGAAGTCATGAAAAATAGAAGCAGCATGAGTGAGTGATTCACTTCCAGAGAATCCTGGACTCTTTGGCTTGTTCTGCACTTCTCGGTTCCCTAAATCCAGTCTTTTTCTATCCTTTAACTTTCACAGAAACCCAGAACTCACTGTTGTCTTTGTGTTGCTAACTTGGCTCCGGTTCGGTCCGGTGGCCTGGAGTGACAACAAAAATCACGTCTCACCTCTTTAGAGCCGAGCGTGGATCCAGAGGTCCCGCAGAGACGCTCTCTGCCCAGTTTCCCACCACATACCCTTCCACCGGGGAAAGTCTGACCCATCGAAGGAGTCGAGACAGACTGGATCATCTGACATGCTCTAAGATGACACCCTCCCCCCCCACCACCACCACCACCACCACCACCCACCCACCCCCCTCCCATCGCAAGCGAGGGTGCCGAGCTAGCACAAATGAGAGACACTTTGAAAAATAAGCTGCTCATTTGGGACTGAGTGGATTCAGATGGTTGGCCGGTGCTCAAAGGCACAGAGAGAAGGGGGTGGTTGGGTCAGCTTATTATTTCAGTGGATACAAGGCGCTGATGTTCTCCCTCATATGGCATTTTCTCAATCAAAAGGCCCCGGCCACTAGAATGTGGGCCGGGATCCACGGTTCCTCTCCGCTGCCAAAATCCCCACTTTAATGGAGCGGCGGTGGAACCGGACGACTCTTCGCTCATGGAAGAAGTGAAGAATCTTCTTTCTTTACCTGAATGTTGTGACCTCGACCAGAACAAGGAGGGAAGGTTCAGGTAAAATTTTGCAATGACAAACTGAAACGTGTTGAAGTAGATCGATCATCGCTGCATTGGCTAACATTTGGCGCGTGTTGTGCAACCGAAAAACCGTGCAGAGCTTGGAGAGTGGTGAAAGGAACTTTGTCAACCATGTCACTTTCATGACTTTGACATTTAACTACAGTGAGCAGTGTGACGGACTTGTTCTTCAAGGAATTTATTCATTTCCTGAATGCCGTTGGATCACTTTGAGAGGCCGACAGATAAAAATCAGTTCTGTTTGTCAGTTTTAGTGCCAGAAAGGACCAACGCTCATCTGTCAGGAGGAAACTGAACTTGTGCAACTTTAGGTAAAAACATTTCCATAAGCGTGAGGCTGTGATTTATTTTGTACACTTCGCCATGTTGTTGTGATTCCCCAGAGACTCATGTCTGCTAAGCCATGCCCGTTTTGGAGTGATCCAGTCAGATCCCTGCAGGGTTTGATCAAATCCCTTTCAAAACAGATATTTCACACACATTCTGTTCCATAGTACAGACAGTTAAAGATGCCCCACCATTTCACCGGGACTCTGACACCCAACGAGGGTCCCGTGGACCCTTAACAAGTCAATCTGGTCATACAACACGGGCTGGCGGCGCAGCGTGATTTAGACACGGCTGTCCACTACAGCAGAGCGTGAGATAGTTACGCTTGACGCTGTCTAGGCGTGAAAGTTACACATTTTCCTGTAGTGGATGAATATGAAACCTACTTCATGCTTTGAGCCATGTGAGTTACAGGAAAATTAACCTTTTTTGCAAAAACACGGGATTTGGGTTTGTGACAAATAACATGTTAGGAAATAAAAAAAACAACTGAAGAACAACTTTGTCACCTCCTGGTTTTGAACCTCTTCGTCCTTCTGACTCTTAACAGCACCAACAAATGCTCTTTGTGCTCCAAACCTCTGCTGCGGGACCTTGATCACATGACATTTACATGCATGTAAGTTTCATGCTTACAAAACATTTACAGCGGTGTGAAAAAGTGTTTGCCTCCTTCCTGATTTCTTATTGTTTTGCATGTTTGTCACACTTAAATGTTTCAGATCATCAAACAAATTTAAATATTCGTCAAATATAACACAAGTAAACACAAAATTCAGTTTTTAAATGAAGGTTTTTATTATTAAGGGAGAAAAACAATCCAAACCCACATGGCCCTGTGTGAAAGTGTTTCCCCCTAAACCTAATAACTGGTTGGACCACCCTCAGCAGCAACAACTGCAATCAAGCGTTTGTGATAACTTCCAACGAGTCTTTTCCAGCTGTGGAGGAATGTTGGCCGACTCATCTTTACAGAGTTGTTGTAATTCAGACACATTGGAGGGTTTTCCAGCACCAACCTCCTTTTTAAGGTCATGCCACAGCATCTCAATAGGATTCAGGTCAGGACTTTGACTAGGCCACTCCAAAGTCTTCATTTTGTTTTTCTTCAGCCATTCAGAGGTGGACTTGCTGGTGTGTTTTGGATCATTGTCCTGCTGCAGAACCCAAGTTGGCTTCAGCTTGAGGTCACGAACAGACGGCCGGACGTTCTCCTTCAGGATGTTTTGGTAGACGGTAGAATTCATGGTTCCATTTATCACAGCAAGTCTTCCAGGTCCTGAAGCAGTAAAACAGCCCCAGACCATCACACTACCACCACCATATTTTACTGTTGGTATGAGGTTCTTCTTCTGAAACGCGGTGTTACTTTTACACCAGATGTAACGGGACACACACCTTCCAAAAAGTTCAACTTTTGTCTCGTCAGTCCACAGAGTATTTTCCCAAAAGTCTTGAGGATCATCAAGATGTTTTCTGGCAAAAATGAGACGAGCCTTAATGTTGTTTTTGCTCAGCGGTGGTTTTGGTCTTGGAACTCTGCCATGCAGCCATTTCTGCCGAGTCTCTTTCTTCTGGTGGAGTCATGAACACTGACCTGAACTGAGGCAAGTGAGGCCTGCAGTTCTTTGGATGTTGTCGTGGGGTCTTTTGTGACCTCTCGGATGAGTCGTCGCTGCGCTCTTGGGGTAATTTTGGTCGGCCGGCCGCTCCTGGGAAGGTTCACCACTGTTCCATGTTTTCTCCATTTGTGGATAATGGTTCTCACTGTGGTTCTCTGGAG
The DNA here is from genome assembly GCF_022577435.1 of Embiotoca jacksoni. Lineage (NCBI taxonomy): Eukaryota > Metazoa > Chordata > Actinopteri > Embiotocidae > Embiotoca > Embiotoca jacksoni. The sequence continues at coordinate 871,061 of NW_027185407.1, read as the reverse complement.
TCCCAAAGCTTTAGAAATGGCTTTAGAACCTTTTCCAGACTGATAGATCTCAATTACTTTCTTTCTCATTTGTTCCTGAATTTCTTTGGATCTCGGCATGATGTCTATCTTCTGAGGATCTTCTGGTCTACTTCACTTTGTCAGGCAGGTCCTATTGAAGTGATTTCTGGATTGAGAACAGGTGTGTCAGTAATCAGGTCTGGGTGTGGCTCCAGAAATTGAACTCAGGTGTGATGAACCACAGTTAAGTTATGTTTTAACAGGAGGGGGCAAACACTTTTTCACACAGGGCCTTGTGGGTTTGGATTGTTTTTCTACCTTAATAAAAACCTTCATTTAAAAACTGCATTTTGTGTTTACTTGTGTTATCTTTGACTAATATTTAAATTTGTTTGATCATCTGAAACATTTAAGTGTGACAGACGTGCAAAAAAAAATGGAAATCAGGAAGGAGGCAAACACTTTTTCACACCACTGTAGCTTTCACGCCTAGACAGCCCAAAGCGTGACTATCTCACGTTTTGCTGTAGTGAACGGGCGTGTCTTTTTCACGCTTTGCCAGGATTGGATTGGGCCATGATTTTGATTTCAAATATACAAAATAAGATTAAAATGTATCTTTTGAAATGGTGCTGGTTCGATTTTCTCTTCTTTTTTGTTGTTGTAGTTATTTTTGATGGTTGTCCAGAGCTTGCACACAGATTGGTGAACTCACTTAAACCAGATAAGTACGAATAGCTTCCGGCTGAGCTGTGTTTTGAGGCAAAGGGTTTACAGGTCAGCCTGCAGCTTCTCACAACCAGAAACTTCAAATCGAGTTGTTTCAGTGCAGAGCTGTGCGTCACACAGGAAGGGGTTAAACTTGAGACTTGTGGTGTCAGTCCTGGCTGGGAGCTTCACAGGCAATCTCAACCACATCAGCACGAATGTTGCACAGCAACACCTGCATCATGGAGAGCCAGACGCTCCATTATATAACAGAAAGAGCAAGCGCACTATTAGCTCGACCCCTCAGGCCGCAGGTTCAACTGTCGGTGTGCTGAATGTGGTGACCGATTCATATCAAACTGAAATAAAGCAAGTAGGATTCACATCACACCTCAGAGACACAATTTCCAAAATGCAAGAGTCATATTTTAGATATGCATTGTTGCTCACGCTGTGAAAAAAAAAAAAGCCACACGACTGGAGGTTAACTGTATTTACTGTACATGGCGCAGGTGCATAACAACGGATTTTCAGTTGGTGTGTGTGTGTGTGTGTGTGTGTGTGTGTGTGTGTGTGTGTGTGTGTGTGTGTGTGTGTGTGTGTGTGTGTGTGTGGAGGGTGGAGGGTGGGGAGTTTCCTGAGCTTGTTGAGGTGTGAACGTGTTTTAGCTTAAAGCATCTCTCACATCTCCACCTGAGCTGACCTGAGCACACGCCGTCTCTTTAACTGCCTCATTCACACAAATGACATGTAGTGTAACAGAAGCTCCTGAGTCCAGATAATAGAAGTCTGACGGACTTCAGTATCAAGTGAACAAAGCTCCGACTCTGTCCTTCTTCTCACTGAATTGTTGGACTCTCTTCTCTCTCTGTTTGACTTGTTTTATGTCGTTCCGCCAAATACAAGAATCACATCAGGTCACCATCCTGTGTTTTTGTAATATAGAGTCACATACACACCAACACCTTCTGTTGTTTCTGAAGAAAGACTTCTGAGAGAAAAAGGTGAAATGTGGTCCAGTTCTGGTTGATCACCTCTTCTCACTCTCCCTCACACTTCTCTCTCTCTCTCTCTCTCTCTCTCTCTCTCCCTCTCTCTCCCTCACACTTCTCTCTCTCTCTCTCTCTCTCTCTCTCTCTCTCCCTCTCTCTCCCTCACACTTCTCTCTCTCTCTCTGTCTCTCTCTCTCTCTCTCTCTCCCTCACACTTCTCTCTCTCTCTCTCTCTCTCTCTCTCCCTCACACTTCTCTCTCTCTCTCTCTCTCTCTCTCTCCCTCACACTTCTCTCTCTCTCTCTCTCTCTCTCTCTCTCTCTCTCTCTCTCTCTCCCTCACACTTCTCTCTCTCTCTCTCTCTCTCTCTCTCTCTCTCCCTCACACTTCTCTCTCTCTCTCTCTCTCTCTCTCTCTCTCTCTCTCTCTCTCTCTCCTGCTTCCCTGTCTCCATATGTAAACTGGCTCAACCACAATAGTCGAGAGCTCACACATGATTAACTAGTACACAGGGACCAGGAGAAATAGCTGTGGTCCGCGGCTTGGCCGGAGGCCGGGGGACAGACTCTTGCTTTTAATCATGGAGGGAGATAATGGCTGCCATACGCCACGGCCGCTGACTTTGTTTTTCCCGCAGTTTAGCCCGCCAGGACAGCTTCTCCATCAGCGATTGTCCGCCTCTTTTCTGCCTTCTGCCCTGAAATGACAGAAGAAAAGAAAAACCCACCTCTAGTCTATGTTAAGGTCTGCAGAAGTCAAATTTATCATCATACACATTCCTAAAAGCCAAATGTTTGACTTCAGAGTCACCTGAACTTTGTTCGACTGGGAGCTGAATATTCACATCAATTATGTAACCACTACCAGTTAGTAGCTCTGCTCCAAAATGGATATGAGCCCCCGTGCACTCAATTTACTTATTATATTCCACATAATTTTCAATAACAAATTAGAGTCGGTTCATTCCCTTAAAGAGCACAGAGGTCTGCAGGAAGACGGGGTCACCGTCACTGATGGAGGTGCAGGAGGACGAATCCGGATCAATCTGTGTATTGACCAAATCCGTAAATTGTGATACCTAAATGTAGAAAATATTAATTGATGTTTGGGGACATGTAATATTTCTATCAGATATGAAGCGCAAAATGAATGCAACTGCATTACATTTCATTATTGTGTTCATTTATGGGAATTGTAATCATTTCCAAGTTCTTGCAAAAAAGTTTTATCACTGCAAAACTGTAGAACGCTGAAGGACCTTCATGAATGAACCCACCGTGATGTATTCATACGGAGGATGGACATTTCATGCAAAAGTACGATTCAATATTCACCCGGAACTGTTTGATTATTATCGGCTAATCGCCCGACCGATAATTCAACGAGTTCTGTCCAACTTCTAAAACCGTCTCTTGGGGCGGAGCTGATGAAGCATGTTTCCTCTTTGAGGTCGTTTGCTGCACGTCCAACCTCAAACTCACTTCGTCTGGATGTCGATTATTGATCGGTGGACGGTGAGTCTAATGTTGATGCTGACCTGTGGTCTGACCCATGTTTCCTGTCTGCCTCCTCCGTAACATGACTTTATATTATAGTGGATAAACTATTGATGCAAATGAATCCTCAAAGTTAAAATGACCCGAAGAGCAACCAAAACGACATTTATGGAAAACACAACAGTTTGAAATAAACCAGAACTACATGACATGAGAACAAAGCACACAAAGAATATGAAGTCCTTTTATGATTGACAAACACCCCGAGCTGTCTCTTCTGTACTTTTGTGTATACTTTGTTTCATTAACTAAACAAACTTTTGCCTTTGTCAGATTTCATAGAATATATTTTATATTAGTAGCACAAATGATGTATTTTTAGCAGAAGTTTTTTGTCTCTGTAAGAAATGAAAAGAATTAATTGAGGTCATTTATTTAGCCTCTTTATAGTGCTACTTAGTTAACTTCAGTAAAAACGCTTCTACTGTTTCGTTGCACTTCAAATAACACTTGAACAAGTATTTAACAGGTACAAAATATTTTCAGGTTTAAGGTTTAATAGTTTCCATTAAAACGACCTGACATGAGTAAGATCTCGTCTGAAGAGATTTTTAACAAAGTCAAAGTGATTGTTTGAATCTAATTCAGTTCTGGCGTTGAAGAGGAGAATGTCTGTGTTTTGTGCTGAATAATTGTGAATAACAGGAATATGTGACTCTTCTGTTTCACGTTATTCCACCAGCTGTACCAGGTATCAGGTCAGATCCCTGAGATTAGATGTCAAACAGCAACATGTCCGACATGCTGCTGTTGTGTGGCGCTTGTTCTTTGATGCATGATGCCTTTAGACTGCAGGCAGCTCCTGCAGCTCGTGTGTGCAGTATAACGTACATCTCCAGCTTTTGAAGTTGTCGTTTGGGCAGATTTTGTCCAGAGAGAAACATCGATGAGAGTTCCCCCTGCTGTTGTCGCTGTTTGGTAACTCCACTGAGTCGTGGGTGGCGTCGAGTCCCGATGCAGCGGCCTGCACCTCAGAAGCTGAACCTCGTACAGCAGCTGCCTCCAATTATGGCATCGCTTCCAGTCGGACGGGCCGCAGCGATTGTTTTAATATCGCTTCTGTTGTTTTCATAGTGAAGAACCACATCACAGGCAGCGGTTCACCGACTCAAACAGGAGTTACAGGTCTTCCAACGCCTCAACTGTTACGAGGGAACAACGTTCAACAGGCGCATGAAGTGTGACAGTCCAGAGCAGGACTTGATTTAAAATGGTTAAATGTAGCCCCTGCTCTCCATCTTGTGTATCTGGGAGTGTGTTCAAAGCCTTATTACGGCTCTCTGTTCAAGACTAAACAGCTCTAATGCTTTACTCTCGTCTGGGAACGGCAGAAACCAACTGGCCCTCTTATCTGCTGTGATTTATTTTCAGCCATTTATTAAGAGTATCTGACTCAAGGCTTGACGAGGGATAAAACAGTGATGCACAACGTTGGCCCACTCCACATTTGTACAGATGAAATTATAAGATGAGCGTGATGAATTAAAGGCAGACGGGTGGTTTAGAGGGAGACGGCACAGTGGGAGGTGAGACAGCCATTAGATCACAGCCATATCAAACGCATTTTGAAGTTTGATCATTCCTGTTCAGTCAGTCATTTCTACACTTATTTATTTCTTAGAGCTGACACCAACACACACATAAATACACACACACACACACACACACACACACACACACACACAAACACACACACACACACACACACACACACACACACACACACACACACACACAGACACAGGCAGACACACACACACACAGACACAGGCAGACACACACACACACAGACACAGGCAGACACACACACACACACAAACGCTGCAGGTTGACTTTCCATTTCGGCACGTCTGGCTGGAAGCCCTCTCTCTGGGACAGCCGTATCTCTTTCCTGGCACTGCTGTCCTCGGCGCTGCCTGCCAGGCCAAGACTGGCAAACCCCTAAAAAGCTGGGGCCCGATGCATCTTTTACAGTTTACAGGAATGTGTCAGCAGTAATCTCTTGGCGGCCATCTTTGGAAATTCAGCCCGACACACTAATGAAAGCTTTGTGATGCTCTGTGGCAGAAAGCGCCCCGCTCTAATTGTGTCTATTTAAAGCAGCTGTTTTCGTGGCTCTCTGACTCGGCTGTGGCCTGAATTCATCTGCAGTGACTTCATCGCTCGTGCTGGGTGTCGATTTATTAGAAGCTTGCCATAGTTTTTTTTATAAGTAAACAGAGGTGGCCAATGCCGGGCTTTAATCACGCTCCGCGAGCTGCCCAGAGAGGTCGTTTGGTTTCAATTAGGTCAGCGTAACTTGGCTTTCTCGGCTGTCGCATAATCTCTCCCTCATCCGCGAGTCTTTTACAGCCGCTGCCAGCCAGCATTGCCGGCGCGGCGCGTGAAATCAAATTTGAACGCTGACCCTCTGGAAAATGGGAAGCCGGTGAAAGAGGGACTTAATGGGAGTTGTAAAGGGTGGGTGTCGTGTTTTCACCCCGGAGAGTGGATTTAGAGCGGCGTGCCGGCAGCAGTGTAAAGCAGGCCGGAGGGGAGGCGAGCGTGGCGCAGCTCGCTCTGAACTTACCGCACGGATCGCTGTAATCCACCTCTGTACGGGCGCCAGAGCCTCGCTGGCTGTTTACACTGACAGCTACGGTTTGTGGAGAACATGAGAAGGTCCCTGCTCCCAGGAGACGTGTGAGAAAGTGTTTTTGCAGGAAATTCCAGGATTTTCCACAGAAGTTCCCAGCTAGTTTCAATCTTTTTAGAAATGGTTTTCACAGTGATAAAACTGTAATGAAGAAGTCCAAATCATCCGTCTTCCATTTGTCCGCTCCCGTCCGGGTTCAGAGGACACGGGACGAGGTCTTTGATGTAAACCTCATCAGACCGTGAGCTGGGATTGATGCTGCTCGGTCACACCGGCCCGGCCGGGGTCGCCGGCCCTGTTGCTTCCAGGCCACATGCTTCCGCTGCAGCCGAAGGGTCAATCGATCATTTTGATTCATGTCGGCTACCAATCACAGATCAGAGGTGGCCCGTGGCACAGCCGAAGGTTGTGGTTGCATTTCATCCCCGGCTCATTTCACGTCCAGAGTTCAGTCGTCTCCAATCAAACCAAATGCTCTTCTCTGCACGTTTCACCTGCTGCCACCAAAACACAACTTAGGTTGTCATTTCATGTTTTCTTTCTCTGTTTCTGTTGGATGTAACTCTTGAAGCAGCAGCACAATGATGGAACACACAGCATGAGTTCACCGGAGCTCACAGATATCCACACTGTCTGGAGATGAGTGGGATACTATGACTGCTCAGGTTTGGTGACGACTGTGTTTCTTTGAGGTTTACACCATCAGCTGTTAATCAGTAGGATGACAAATGACAGGCGGCAGCAGGAAAAAGATCACACGGCCGACGTGCACGAACATCTCGGCACCAACAAAACAACTCCATTTGTAAACATGCTACGAGGGAAACTTTATTTTCTGGACCGTTGAAACATAAACAGTTGAAAACTCATGTTCAAAAGTGTGTTCTTTCTCTTTTGGTTTGTTTATTTATTTATCTTTTTGCAGATGTAGAAGAAAATTGACCCAAACAACAATTCCAGCCGATGTATGAAACTATTTGTTTGAAGGTGTTAAATTCATTGTTCGTTTTAGAATACATTATTCAACTATTATCATTCATGCTCTCTCACATATACTGTTTTGCTTTTCTTTTTGTCTTCAAACTACATTATTTTGCCGCTACAGTTCCCATCAGGCTTTGGGTGATACAACAGAAAGAATAATATCTACATGTTTTCAGTCATTTCGCTGTAAGATTTGTTTCAGGACATGTTTGTTTTTTTTAAAGTGAAAGTGATGCGGTTTAATGTTTCTGTCACCGTAATGATTGAAGTAGAAACCATAGATGCAAAAGGAATATCAGTAAATTACTATAATACTCATAGGGATGTCACATTTTCACAATTATCGGAAAAGATGTTAAATTATGAGGAATTAAATGTCCATAAATCCATTCAATGAAAGATTTGTTTTCCTGATTTTGAGTGGATTTTATGGAAACTATCTGTAATAGAAGGAAATAATGAGTTGAACTCAGGTGTCCGATGTTTGGGTGTTTAGATTAACCTGAATTGTGAGTCTGAATAGGAGGCGTTCGAGGTCCGATACTGACGGAGGGAATCAGTGAACCGACATAAAGGTCCGAGTGTAACGTGCAGAATGTATTTTGAGAAGCAGCTCGGTTCAAAAGGCGTCAGCTTAATGTCTTTTACCCTTCATTTCATCATCCGCTCACAACACACGTCTGATGGTTCGTGTGTCTCTAAAATCCGACCTGAGTACTGTACATTGTATGATACATGATAGAAGTATGACTCTTACACCTCTGTGTGTCCTGGCTACATGTTCTATACAACATCCTAAGACCTGCAGCCTCTCCAGCAGCCCGTACGCAGCTGCTGGGATTGAAGCCCCGCGGCCTGAACCGCAGCTCCCACCGTGTCATTAGGGGTATGTGGAGAGGACCCCATGAAAGCGCTGCCAAAAAAATCTCCTTGAAGATGGAGGGAAAGAAAAGCAAGGGGTATTGATCGTCTGTCCACGGATATGATACTTAAGCCCTGGTACTGAGAGCTGGAGAGCCCCTGGATCCATATCTCAAAGACTTTAATCCTGGCCCCTCTTACAGCTGGATTGGCCTTCACCTTAACCTCCGACAACTGCTCCTGCAGATCAGCCATGGAAATTTTATTCTTCTCACAATCTGCTTCCCTCCTCCTCCTCCTCCTCCTCTGCTGGGTTTCCGCCGGTCTGCAGTTATTAACAGGCCTGCCCCGCGTTCCCATCCGAATTAGGAGTGAGAGGTGAATTAATACCTGATCCTGGTTTTCATCATTTTCTGAAAAAAAAGAAGGAAAAAAAAAAAACTTCTTATCCTTCTCGTCTGTGAGCCGAAGTTGAGGGGAAACTTGGATGATACTTGCATACATTACAGGTGAGCTGGTCACGTTGTCGGCCCGCCGCTCCACAACATTAACATGTTTCCATCATCCATCTCGAGGTAGATAAACAGCTCAGGTGCGACATAGGACATCTTTATAAATCAACAAATCAACATCATGCTGCGGGGTTATTAGCATAATGTCTGTAAACAGAGCTGTCTTTCAGGTGATTGGAGACCAACACTGGCTGGTGGGCCAACCTGCTCTGAATGTATATTGGATCTGATTGGTTCATATCTGATAGAGAAAAACAAGCTGCACTCTGTGTTCAGTCATCTGGGATGGAGCCTCGTTCATTCATTTACTGTTCATTTCATTCTGCTCACTCTGACAAGGTCTTAAAATCTCTGATAGAAGCAACATCCGTTAATTTCGCCGAAAAAACAACAACTTATGTACGACTGAATGATGTTGAAATTTGAAGACCACAGATTAATCCAGAAGGACTCACCACAGTTGACCTCTGACCTCCTCGGAAAGAGTAGGAGGGCAACACAAGTCATTTTACAGTCTTAATGTTTTATAAGCTTGTATTAACAACTTACTAACATGTTTACCTGCAGAAAGTAAACGGTTGATGTTTATTAATATCTCCGGCAGATGTTTCACAAGCTAAAAGTTATTTTAGTTATTGGTGCATAACTGATCAATAAAGCAGCTGCAAATTATTTATTAACCAACATTAATATCAATAATGTCAGGTATGGCTTTGTACTAAGTGGTATTAAAATATTTTACTTTGAACATCATCTGAATTTGTTTTAAAATCCTGACAATTTACAGATAAATGTAAAGTGATTGGAATCAGTTCAATTGAGGATCAAATTCTTCGGTAACTCTAATGATCAAGTTTGAAACTTCATGTTTCAATGATTTATTTTTTCTTAAATTTACACATTTTAATTGAAGGAATTAATTTTTGTAATTGTAAATATGATTTTAACTCATGTAAACAACATCAATATGCCTTTTTTGAAAAAAAAAAAATGTGTTCCCCAAAACATTTCAAAGAGTGGTCTTTCTATATAAATTCAAATTGCTGATTTTTTTTATAATACAAATTGGATTGAGAGTTTTGTTTGATGGTCATGGAGAACCTTCTGTGGTTGATCCATCGGAACCATTAGAGTCGAGGCTCGTGTTTGTGGTCACGGTCACACGGCCAGCCACAGATTCAACTAATGTCACATGAGTGTTGTAGGATATGTTCGTGTCCGAGGTTTAGTCGCCTTAAAGCTGCATTTTAAAGTGAGTTCAAAAGGAGATTTATTTGTCAGCAGCTCGTCTGAATTTCAATGTGACCATGCCAACCGCTTTTTCACAGTCTGACACATCAGTGAAGAACCATCTTTGCCCATTTCACATTACAAGCTTCCCTCTCACACACTCTCTCACACACACACACACACACACACACACACACACACACACACACACACACACACACACACACACACACACACACACACACACACACACACACACACACGCCTCCCGTGTTGTGCTGTGTATTGGGTGGTCTCAGACAGATGCTGGAGTGTCGGCTGGAGCATTAGGGGCCGTGCCAGGGTCAATGGACTGCAGTGGCCAAATTGGATGTACAAATATGGAGGGAATTAATCTTCTCTGTAATGACTCTGAAAACCTGAGCGGCTGGCGGGGATCCAAAGCCTGAAACTAACCATGTCAAGGTACAATATGGTGGTTTAACACCTCACATGGAGGGGAAAAAAAGGGAGAGATCTTTTAAGAATATAAACTAATAAACCTTATTGATCCCGAGGAGCAGCGAGCGGTGGAAGGACAGTAGATGAAACATCCTCCAGATCAGCGTAGGTGGATTATTTCAGCACACAGAAGTCTCAGATGTAAGATTGATTATTTATGGCACTGACCCGGGAGAATAAATAATATTGTGACTGTATGTGAGCGTGTGTTTTCCCATGGTGCACTCCTCATCTATAGTCATTGTGGTGCTCAGACAGGGTAATCAGTCATTCCTTACCCAGGGCCAGCGCTGAAATATTCATACCAAACCACACTGACATGTCTATTGTTCCGGCTGATAAATACTGCAGCCGTATGAGGTCATCATTAGTGGACGGGGGGTCGTGACCCCGAGCCTTCCTTGTTAGCGGCTCATCTCCATAACAACCAATGCATACCTCATGAAACTTGAACATGACCCTTAAGCATTGATGTGAGAGGTCAGAGGTCAAGTAAGCAGCCATTAGAGCCACTTCCTGGTTATCTGTCAGCGCGCCTGCTCACGCTGACCTCTTTTTGTCCTGGACTCCCTAATTAAGACAAGCTGCAGATGGTAAAGCGAACGCAGCAATCTCCTGTCATGCCAACATGTCAGTGGTCATTAAATCATGAATGGTATTTCAAAGGAAAATGTGACCCATGAATTAAGCTAAAAGCCACTAATTAACTTCTTTGTTTGCACATATGTGCCAGCTCCTTTGGCTTTGTGCTCTTAGTGGAAAATGCCAGAATTATCAACCTCTTGGTCCGTCTCCAACGGATCGCTGCGGCTCTGTTTACCACCCAGAGCTCGCCGTAGTCACAGAAATTCCTGCGTTTAAAGCCACTCAGCGAGGAGTTTCTCATGATTTTTAAATGCTCTGGAGCGTCTTTAAGAAGGAAGATAAATCATGGCATCTGGTTGTTGATTATCAGGGAGCACGCTGCTGTTAGGATCATCGACTGTCAGATAAAATATGTTATCTATAAAGACCTTATCTTCACTCGCTGCTGTTCATTTGGTTTTTCAGCAGTAAAGTCAGATGGGACGTCTGAGGAGGAGCACTGTTGTTTTTAGCCTCTTTTTTTTTTTTAACCTTTCTTTGATGATATAATTAATATGTGTTGATATGAAAGGTTATAATTACCAGCTCACAAAACAATATGTGACATTATGAACTTTGCCTGATGACATGATAATGACTTTTCTTGAGGTGAAATGTTCCGTCTCTGGTTCAGACCGAGAGGATCTAATAACATTTAACTCTGTCTGTTTGGTAGCAGGTCTCATTCACCACCTTGTGCATCGCTGGTTTATGACTCTCAGGTTTGTCGCAGGTCAAAGCAGGAATGACATCGTGACGGTCTTTGGTGGCCAAATTGATTCATCGATGACAACTTCAGTTTGGAGCAACTCTAAGTTACGAAGTGTGTCAGAGCCTTAAAAACGTGTGTTTTGTTTTCATTCTGATTTTAAAATGTATAAACATCCCATTTAGCCTTTTATACCATTTCAGCCCTCATGAACTCAAACACGAAAGCTGTGATGTCCGTTGGGTCTGTGAGGGTTCAGGGTGGACGTTGGGACCGGTGCCGTCCAACAGTCCTCATCCTCCCCGTGCATCTGGATCTGTTTTGTTTTTCACTGGATGACAGAGTTTTAAAATGCTTTTACGTATATTATCAGTTTTGGTAGGTATGAAAATGAGCGTATTAAAACACAGTATTTGGATTTGTGTGTTGAAGATGTGCAGAAAGGATAAAGATGAGTAAACCGTGCTGCACCTTTGGCAGCAGAGACTCCGCCTCCTCTTGTTACTGGCCTGTATCTGCACTTCATCTCCAGAGTAATGTGCAGGTTGTTTTGAGTGTAAACAAAGGAATCAGATTCAATTGTCATCTAAAATGACACTCCATGATCACTGCAACACAGTTCAGTGTCCATCAGAGGCGTCCCTTCTTTGACCCTGAGAGCAGATCCTGATTTTAAAGTTAGTTTACAGAGGAAATGACCCGCGGTGCAGATGAACTGATCACTGAGTCCTGGCTGCACCGCGGCGGGATTAGCGTCCATGTGGAGTGGCCTGTGGGGGGAAAGTCATGTTCAAAGACATCTGGATCAATGTGTGTTAATAAATCCTGCTGGATTCGGTCGGGCGCCTCTTCCTCGATACATTCTAATATCCCTAATGTCCGCCCACCTTCATCTCCATCATCCTCTCTCTGAAACGTCCTTGCACGTTGTCACATTTTTTTTCTCCTAATTTGGAGGCTTTCATTGTTCTCATAGGACGTTAGGCTGCCGACAATCAGAGAGATATCAGTCGATACTTTGTGTTATGAAGGCGATTGTGTTGTGACCGCTGTTTGTCTCTGCTCCAAGGTGAACAGTCTAAGTCTTTATTTACCGATCACATGCAGCCGGTTTCATGTCCTGCAGTGGTGTCTCTTTTTCTCTAGTTTCCTGTGACTGTTTTCTTTGACTTTGTTCCCACTGTGGTCTTTCTTGGCTCTTTGGGTTGCAGGTTACTTCTCCTAAATCTGTTACCTGAAGCTGAAAAGGAGCAGCAGATTCAGCTTGTTTATTAAAAACATTTAAAAGATATTGGTGAACCACTTCACATAAAACTGAAGTTTTGTTGAAATCGTAGTATAAAATAGTTTTCCACCATAAAAAAGTCTCAAACACGTTTTCAACGGAGCACCACCTCAAAGTACCATAAAGTTAAACTATTGCAGAAACCTTGCGTATGATTTTAAACCCAACATCAAAAATGAGTGATTTGGTATCTCTGGAAACTTTCAGAGCTGCTCTAGAGTATAAAACCTTCGACCAGTATCTCAGCAGTTACCAAGAGTAAACTATTCTGGACAGAGACCTCAGATTTGGAACCTGGATTTGTGGTCACAGCCCATAATTCTCTTATTACCACTGGAACCACTGAACTTCACCATCCACATCTGCTCCGGTTGTTCCTTCAGGCCCTGGTACCTCTCGAGCTTCTGAGGCTCCTTCTTCCTCATCTTACTGTCAGCTGGGACTGTTACATCCGTTACAACTGCTCTCCTCTTTCTTTGTCTGGTTGGTTGGACAACAGCTGCCTGTCAGTCTGGAACTTGCAGTTCTACAGGATCTGAGTTCTCAACCACCTCCATTGGTGTTTCCCAGTGAGACTTCTAACCCAAACTCTGCACAGATGTTCCAGTGCGCTCTTGGTTATGCCCTGCAGTGTCACAGTGTGCATCTTACAGCCAGACACGATCTGTCGGACCGTCTCGGGGGCATCTCTGCAAGGCCTGCACCTCCGGTCCGGTCTGCTGTGGTCGACCTCGGCCTCTTCTCGTGCTGCTGTGATCAAAGGATCTGCGCTGTACGTCAGACCGGCACTTTTCTAGCCACTGGTAGAAATTCTTGATGTCAGCCACTTCATCTATCTGCCAATGATACAGCCAATAGAGGGGCTTAGTCTACAATCAGAAAAAGATTGCACAAATGTGAGCTGCATGGAAAACAAATCATTTTCAGTTTTTTGAGCAAAACTAAAGTTTCCAATGAACATGCAGGCGAAGACCAGGGCTGTTAGAAAATGTCAAGCCAAGGGTTTACTTACTTTTTCCACAGAAGAACACTGCACCCATTGATTTTGTTGAATAAATTATTTTTTAAAAATTTGCTCAATTATCACCTTTATCTGTCGCCACGGTTTCAAAGAGGATCAAATGTTTTCTTGTCATCAATTCCCATCCAATTTGGTATTTACTTTTACACATGTCTGTATATTGGTATGTGTGAAACTGGATTGGCTGGACTGTCTCTTTTTTGTGTTTACATCTGCTTTCCAGTTTCATTGAGGAGCAGTTTGATTGTGTTGACATCTTTCTGTGTGTTAACAACAGTCATGATGGCTGCTCTTCTGTCCAAAATATTTCTAACCCCCTATATTGTTTGCATGTGTGTGTGTGTGTGTGTGAGATACACCCTCAGGCTATTAGTCCCATATCTCTGCCCCCCCCCCCCCCCCAGCCCCCATCCAGACGTTCCCCAGACGTGACCCCTGCTGACCCGCTCAGCGAAAGTCAAATTGGGATGGAGGGGTGGGCAGAGGTGGGGGTCGCCAATCCATGTCTGTCCAGCCAGTGGTGTGTGTGAACATGAGCTGGCAGGAGGGGTGAATGTGTGTGTGTGTGTGTGTGTGTGTGTGTGTGTGTGTGTGTGTGTGTGTGTGTGTGTGTGTGTGTGTGTGTGTGTGTGTGTGTGTGTGTGTGTGTGTGTGTGTGTGTGTGTGTGTGTGTGTGGAATCAAGAGGTTAAAATCGCAGTGCATATGCTGAGGCTGGGTAATGGCCCGGGGCGCTCGCTCCCTCTCTCTCAGCCTCTCTGTCTCTCTTCTCGGATGGAGCCAGAACAAATGAACAATTCATCATCAGCTGTTGTCCTCCAGGCCCACACCCAGGTGACTACACCACAACTGGCCTCATCCTCGGCACAATGGCAGCCGTCCACGGTGGGGGGTGGAGAGGGGAACCACAGAACCTGGCCGCAGAACATAGACCAGGACTCGGTTCTCACGAGAAGGTTGGAATAGTTTCATCTGGTCCAGTTGTAAAGAAACCGTGAAGATGATTCACAAACAAAGAGAAAATCTTGTAGTCTGAGTGCACAACCAAATAGGCTTGTGTTGTACCAACAAAAAAGACAGAACACATTGTGGTTCCCTTTCATTTCTTAGCCGTCTAGATGTCAAATATTCAGCTGGTTATCAGTAAGGGTCACAAACTTTATATAAAAGAGTTCGTAGCTTCAGGTCTGTAAAATGGTTCCGATCCAGAAGTGTCTTCAGCTGCAATACCAGCGAGTGCCACTAGAGGTCGGCTCCAAAAAGCCTCCGGCTCCATAGACTCCCATTCAACTTCTCTCATCAAATCCAAAGTGAATAAAATGTGTCCATCAGTTATCTCGGTGTTGTTAGCTAAAGTCACTCCTTCTTATTAGTTTTCTGGAGGTCCATCTGAAAATAATCCCTCATTCATTAGAAAAGAAGATTCAAGAAGACCTGTTTTTGGGGGCGTGTCTGTTTGATTGACAGGCCTGTGGTGCAGTCAGGTTACAGCTATCAGTGGGCGGGACTTAGTATCGTCAGGGCTCCTCCCCCAGCTCGTAGAAACTAGCAAACTGGTGATGGACAGAATCTGAACTGGAGGCTTCATAACATTCACAAACCAACAGCTGGCATCTTTGTAAGGTGCTGCTTGGTCAGGGTGTAAACACGGGGAACTTTGCCAAAAGTCAATGTACCAAGCACCTGTAAAGGGATCTTATTGCCGCATTAAATCGTGTTTATTTAATATGCAAACATACAAATAAATTGGTTTCAGGAGCAGTAAGAATTGCAGCTTTCTCTGAAGTGGAGACTATCTTGATTTTCCTCTCTGGGTTAAATCAGACCAGTAACTCGGTTTGTCGTCTCCGCAGCGTTTGAAAAGCGCTCTGACAGTCTGACAGCAGACTGGTGTGGCCACTGTTAGCCTTGTGGCTTAATCATCAAATAGAAATAATATCAGTTACACGGGTGTGAGGAACCCCTGCCTGAGGCTTTGATAGGTGAGAGCGTCTGTTTCGCCGTCTCCAGACCAGAGCTCGGGGGAATTCTCACCGAACCTCCCACCCAGAGAGACACTCTCACATCCTGCTGCACCGGAGAGGGAGGTTAGTCACGGGAACATTTGCAGGAGAAAAGAGAGAGAAAAGGAAGAGACCGGAGAAAGTATATGGAAATGTGTGAAGAAAAGGCGTGAGACTGTGCTGCAGCTCCCCTATTGTTTTCTCATTAGTGAGCTGTATATGTGACTCCGGATTCAAGCTGTTTCTGTGCAAAGCACGCACTATCAGTATGCAAGGCCTATAGAGAAAAGCAGCTTAGTGCTTATTACTGCAATGGCACCTAGCAGGTGAGTTTTGAATATGCATGAAATGAATATCACACATTTCACGTTTTATTATTATCATCTGTAGTAGAGTTCAACAGGCAGTCGCATTCTGCAGAGTTGTGAAGTTAAACATAAAATCCAGCTTCGACTGCTCTGGCGTTTTGAAATACTGGAACTGGAGGTCAGAGAGTGGCAGGAGTTATATATCATTTGACTTCATACAGATGTGTGTGCATGTCTGCATATGAGTGATATATGAAAAGTGAATGTTTAAACACTCATTCTTGATGTTCAAGTTTGTATGTTCCCTTTATTTTAGCTCCTCATGTCAATAAACAGCACATTTTGGTTTTTCTTACATTTCCTGGCTGTTTTATCTGTTGGGTTTGACTGTAGAATATTTTTCTCAGGTTTGTACTTGCAGCAGGTTTTGTGACATCACAACCAGTTTGGACCAATCCACGAGCCACAGGAAGAGCGAAGTAGGGTTGTAAGCTGACGACCAATCGACACCTCCGCTGTGCACGGCGAGAACCAGAGTGCTTGTGAGACCCTCGGTGATCCAGAGACAAGCGAGAGCTGCTCCTGGCAGGTCGCCCGGCAACCACGAACACAGGAAGCGCTGCATATTATGGTCCTCAAAATGGAAGGAGACGCAACAATGAGGGGATCAAACAATCCTGGTGTTTTATCAATGTCAGCATCAGTTTGCACCTCGTAAAAATAGTGAACAGTTCTCCAAAGTGCAGACAGTTTAGTTGGTCATCCTAACGGATTGTTCATTTTACTGTGGGTTTGATAGAAAGCCTCAAAACCAAACTGTCATTGATTGACAGCTGTAATTGTGTTGATGCTGTACCTGACACTTTATTGAATCTCTAATGTAGTTTTCATATTTACCTACTATTTATGTTCCATGTCTCATGTTCCTTCTACAGCCGCACAGTTTCCACTCCAGGGTGGAGGGGAACATTTTTCCCATGATGCATCAGTGCCACCCTCACTCCATGACCAGTTTATTGCTGGACGGCCGCTGCTGGTTCTTCTCCCGTCTGATCTTCTGTGGTGTGAAACGTGTGTTAGCATCATTAGCTGCTAACTGAGTCCATTTGAGGCCATTTAGCACCTCCTGCCTGCCTGCAGCCGCTAACATGCGTGTGTGTGTGTGTGTGTGTGTGTGTGTGTGTGTGTGTGTGTGTGTGTGTGTGTGTGTGTGCTGACACAGTGCCGCAGGATCAGACTGACAAAGTTATTCTGATGTTGAGGAGGACCAGTTATCACCTCATGAAAATAGGACACACAAACACACGTTCTCCACACAGTGAAATGTCATGAAGCTGCTTCGGTTTATTCTTGAAGACGGTCACACACTTTTCAGACCATGTACCAAACCATATTTTAGAAGTGCCACTTCTTCCCACTGCAGATACCCCAAATTTGTTTTTATATATATAAAGTTAAATTCACTGATTTAACCAAGCAGAAGCACCAGAAAGATTAAATACCAACACCAGAAGTGTTTCAAAATCAAAGAATACATTCATTAATCAGAGCACTCTAAAAGTTTCTGAGACTCAGCAGGAGGCGGAGAGGAGCAGCTGTTCCTCCTCTCTGGTAGACTGTCCCTTCATTCACCTCCATTCCTCGTTTCACTCTTGAAGTGCCCGTCTGCGTTGCCCCGTCCGTAGAAACTCTTCGTCCGGTGGTCAGAAAGCTTCAAAACACCCACTTTTCTGTGACTCTGAAACCTACGATCTGACATTCACACCCACTTCCTGCTTTGATTGGCCCGCCGTGTGGAGGTGAGGAAGTGGGAAAGGTTTGAACGCCTCCCGGGATCTCATTTAAATTCCAAAAACTACAAATACCTGTGAGTGAAACACTATGAAGCTCTCAGCTTTCCTGTACAGAACAATTATACCATTTCTCTGCCTTTATGATTGAGTATATCTCTTTTGGGTGGTGAGGTTGGGTACCTCCTACATGAGGATTCCCTGATCGCCATGGCGAGGGTTTGTAGGGTTTAAGCCAGAAGGGTCTCCAACCTTTTTCCTCGAAGAGCTCCTTTTATCTACCGGGTAGGTCACCATCTACTGGTTGGAGACTCCTGGTTTAGGTAATCATACTTGTTTGGAGCAGTTCAGAAGAAACGTTTTTGGGAAGTTACGGAAAGATCATGGTCATAGTTTAGAAAAATAAATACTTGGTAAAACAATCCACAGTCGTCCACGTCATGTCAATTTAGTCCTTAGTGAATAAACCAGTTCATAATCCATCTTTTCACTCGTCAATAAATCAGTAGATTAGTGATTATTGTTCATCAGAGACATTAGTTTGTCTTCTAATAAGTAAACAGAGTAAATCAGGACTAAAATCAATAAGTGGGTCAGTTTAGTGAAAACCATCAGTCAGTCATTAGAGACCGGATCAGACCCTGTTCAGGACAAAATGTCGACTCATCAGTTTCATTGCTTCCTTCAGGAGACTTGAATGTTGGTCATGTTTGATGAGCTCAAAATGATCTTTACCAGGACAACTTGTAGTCACGTTGCTCAGGAGCCACGAGTTCTTTTCTTTTCCTGATAAGCCCCCAAAAAAAGTTCCATTTTTGTCCCATTTATTATATTCACAGCTTCTATTCATCCTGCAGGGAAGTCATGATGCAATACTCATCAGGTGTGATGCTAATGGCCAAGCACAGGCTAATGGAGCATGCTAACTAAAACAGTGACCACTGTAAAAACAATGATATTCTATATTTACTGCTGCTGCGCTGCATTACTGTAAAAATGTCAGAGCAGCTGAAGGCGACGTGCTGTCAGCTCCAGCGATTTGCTTTTCTTTAAGCTCCGTCTTACCCTTCGGGTGAGCAGAGAAATTGTTGTGATGTGTAAAGTCACTTCTTAGCAGAGTGTTAAAATGTAACTGCAATCAGCATCAGTGAGTGTCGGCCAAATAACACTTCTTAAGGTGGAGCGGTACCGGGCTGTTATTCCCTCCTCTGTTCCTCTCTCCTCGACTTGTATCCTTCAAATCTGTCCTCCTTCATCTCCGTGCGTCTCACGAGAGAGCTTGTTGTTTACCATGTAAGAGAGAAATCATATTTGGGGGGCTTATAGCTGAGGCCGAGTGCTCCCCGAGGAGGAGCCTATTACAACAGTAAGAGTGGATTAATTAGAGAGCGTCTCTGCAGAGCCGGGCTGAGAGCCGGGCTCGGTCAAAGGGGAGGCATTAATCGCCTCTCTTCACACAGGTAACAGGCTCGGCCCCGGGGGCCCCAGTGGCCCAGCCAATTAATAGGGCCGGAGGTACAAGCCCACCCCGCTATTTTATCGCTTTTTGCCCTCAAGACATTTTATGAAGAGAGCGAGTGCACGGCAGAGTTTTTATTTCACCTTTATTAAAGCTGGGCTTTGAACTGCACGAGGAGAGACTTTTACAGGATGTTAGGTTTATCTAAGTTTATAACAGGTTTATCTGTCGGCACACATTAACATCTAGACCATGAATGGAAGCCTGGGAAGGACAACAGTCAGGTGCAATGTTGAAATGTGGAATTACATGGATAGAAGTCCACATTGTAAATCCAAATTACAACTTGAAATTCCTCATTTCTGTTGGCATTTTGAATGTCGATGTCGTTTCCTTAACCGCCGTCCATTCCTGATTGCTTTTCTTCCTGTGCAATGCAGCAATGTGAAGTTTATTTTTAAAGATGTCATTTTCCCATATCTTGAACCAGGTGGCTCTGGTATGTGCTGTGTGGTTCCCCTAAAAGTAACTTTTTAGAATATGAATATAGATAAATATACTTTATGAATCCTGCAAGGGGAAATTGTTTTCTCTACAGCAGCATAGGTTACAAACATACAGAGTAAAAGCAATACAATCGAGATAATTTAAATAGAGGTGTAAACATGTACAGTATATACAAATAAAATAACATTATATAACGGCAGCATTAGTGCAAATAAGGTGATTAAACATCGTGATGTTGTGGTGATGCCACTAACTGAAGCTCGCTGTGTCACCTTTATATCAACGCCATGTTTTCCTTTTATACTGGTGTCATCAAAAACCTTCTAAGAGCAAAAAGGAAGTCAACATTCTGATTTCTAACATAAATTTGACTTTAAAAGTCACAATTTTGTCTTTTCAAAATACATTTGAATTTATTGTCAATAAATCATGACTTAAGATCTCATAAATATGACTTAGCATGTTTCCTAACTACGAAAAGTCAAGTATATTATAATAACACACAAAGTATCTTAATTTTGACTAAACATTTCTAAATACCAACTTACTATGTATGATGTATCAGCTAAAAATATAGATATATTTTTCCTTTTTCTTTTTTCTTTTTCTTTTCATATCCTGGCAGAAATGTACTTTTCTCCTTTTGTTTCCTTTCTCTTTTCCTTTTCTTTGTCTCTGTGGAGAAATCAATGTCAGTGTCCACTCCTGTGTGTTTCAGTGTGTGATGGGAGGAGGCGGTGACAGAATTTAATTCTACTCTTGGAAATATGAACAACTCTTTTCTTTTTCTTTCTATTGATCTTCTGGCCGAGTCGGTGTGCTTGTAAAGGAAATAAATCCATCAGAACTAACAGAAAAAGCTAAAGTCATCAGTAGTAGAAGTTTTCTTGACTTTTTGGTTTCAGCATTATATCAAGTAGAATGTCTTCCATCCTTTTATCAGGAACACAAACCTGTGTGGTTGTAGCTTTTAGCATGCACTTGCTTGCCAAATTTCCACTGCCCTCCTCCTCCTCCTCCTCCTCCTCCTCCTCCTCCTCCTCTTCTTCTGCCTCTTCCTCCCTCCTTCTCTTTCCCTCATGACTTTCATTAAAAACTGCAGGGCCTCCCGCTGCGCGCAGAGCAGGCAGACAGGCAGGCAGAAAGACAGGCATAACAGAGCCACCGTGGGTTCACTGCACAGATCTGAAGCCAGTTTCAACTCTTCATGCCAGTAATCTATAAAGAGGAGCAGAGAAGAAGAAGGAAGGAGGGGACGTGTGTGTGACGGGGGGCTGCTGGAGAAATAAGGAGGTCGTGGGATGAAGAGAAGTGTTTCCATATGGTGATAAAAAGCACGAATACCTGGATGAGTGCCACTAATCTTTGGCTGAGAGGTGCAGCATTTATAGATGATAATACTGGTGGCATGCACGGAGCCGGAGCTGCAGGCAGCAGCCGGGAGCTGAGGCCCTTCTTCCCCAGCCTCACTGAGGTACACGGGAAATATGAAGTCATGAGGTGCACTGTTCACCACACCGTCAGCTACTGTTGTACCGGTCACTTCTACGGTTCAGTCCAACCATTCATGCTGCAGGCACCACACCATGTGGATGACTGTTGCCGTGGTAACGCACAACAAACCTCAGAATGCATCGTGGCATCAAGTAGAAAAAATGATTTCATTGCCGGTACAATGCACACATGACGTTCAGTTTCCGTTTCACTTCAACGTCCAAAACAAACCCTGAGTACAAGGAGGGGTTCAAGACTTCTGACCACTTTTCATTCCACAATGTCCACAGAAGGTTTTGGAATCTCCAACCAGTCTCCAGGGTGCAAGGGCTCAACACCAATCTCTGCAGGTTCACCCTAAAGACAGGACCGGCCCTGACAGGGAGACTGGACTGGTGTATGACATCATCACGACACAGCCGCGCCTGACCGATGTGGTGCCCTACATGTTAGCTGATGTCCCTTGCATTGCAGCCAATTCCACCACCAATCATCGTGCTCATGGAGAAGGGGACTGCAGGTGGTGGACGATTTGTTAGTCTGGTGTTACCAAACCATCTCACTAGTCTCCATAGCGAATTGTTGCATCCTAATGCAACTATCTATTGGAGCAGCCTTTAACCAATCAGCTCAAACTTAGAAAAAAACATAAATAAATAAATAAATACAAATAAAAACATTAAAAAAGTGACACCTATGGATGGGTGCCACTATAGTGACATCATATGTCTGAGGGGGGGCAGCAGGGATCCTGGACGAGAGACAGACTGAAGACCAGACACAGTCAACAGCTGTCTGTGAACGCAGGAACACGCGCCATCCTCTGAAGAGGTCAAAGGTCATGCAGCAGGATGACTCCTGGATGAATCAGATGAGGCTTTCACCTTTCAACCATATATCATGACCACTTTGTCACCATGTGACTCCAGTTCCATGCTGAGGAAGAAGTGGTTGAGAGCTCTGGAAAAAGCTTGTAAGTGAACTGTAAACAGCTTTTTGTCAATGAGTGCATCTTTTTCTGTTTTCAGGATTTTGCATCACAGACTTGCATGATGATGTAAAACCAGCGCTTTCTTTCATAACAGACGTTTTCACACTGCAGGCAGTAAATCGGTCCGGCCTTGTAAAGCATCTGAAGCTGCAGCACGATGTTATGAGTCAGTAGTAACAGCATGGACTGTATAAATAGAAGTGAAAATGGCAGCGGCAGAGCTTCCACATCAGCAGCAGTGCATCTCCGGCTCAGTGGGCGCCGTGCAGCCGCCTCG
This sequence comes from Embiotoca jacksoni, assembly GCF_022577435.1. Classification (NCBI taxonomy): domain Eukaryota; kingdom Metazoa; phylum Chordata; class Actinopteri; family Embiotocidae; genus Embiotoca; species Embiotoca jacksoni. Next base: position 848,615 of record NW_027185407.1, on the reverse strand, counting down.
CTCTCCTTCCAGCAGCAGAAATGTCAGAAGAAAACGCTGGTCTTTTCTGCTCCTCTCTGGGGGTCCCGAGGCCTTCCCTCCACCCCGTGGACGGCTGCAGGTCCAGACAGCTCGTGCTGCTGCTTCCTGACTCCACCGAGTCTCCAAATGCCATCATGCAGCAGCTCTGCCCCACGGGCCCGGGCAGAGGGAGGAAGGGCGGAGGAGGAGGAGGAGGAAAAGGCAGAAGGGCACCCAGGGTCTTTCTGACTGCTTGAGAAGTAAAAAAGAGGAAGATCTATTCAATGGGTTTTGAATTTTGTTCACTCCCTCTTCAAGATGTAACTTCTTTTCACGTAGATCAAACTGTCAAATCTGCCTCTGAATGTTTAGTCCAGTTCGTTGTCGTGTGACGTTCTGTTTGACGATCAGAGACTTTCTAATTTGAATCAAGATGTTCCAGTTTGTCTTTTTCTTCCAGGAAGTGATCTGACAAAGGACACACATATCTGCAAAGTTTAGCTGCTGAGACATAAAGAATTATTGCTTTGCTGACTATATGCAGCTTTCCTTGTGGTGGGACTCCGGTGACGGCATTGCGAAATATATCTGATGGATTGCAATGAAATATAAAACACATTGTCATGATGCCATGATAATTTGGTGATTACTTAACACAAAATCTTTAATTAGTCCATTGAAATGTCTTTCTGGGTCCTTAGGGAAACGATATTTTTACCAATAGATTTGTGTAATCAGATAATACTGCAGAGAGTTCCAAAGCAATGCTCCAATAATATCATGGCTGTCGGCTCTTCTATGGGTCATTTCTCCATCGACGATGTAACACGGATTCAACCAGTAGCAGTTTTACCAAAAGGGTCTGTGGGAATAAATCAAAGCAAACGATGGTCCGCGGTCTAATGTGGTCTGTTTGATATGAGAGAATCTGAGATGTCTTGGTCTGAGGCATCCGCTGATTCCCTTAAACATCATAATATTAACCCCACAGCTGCCCAGTCGAGGCGCTTCTGTCCCCAGGAAGTTCTCCTGCCTTGAGCCAAATGACTCGTTCAAACAGAATACTCTCCCCTTGATCAAAGCGTGGCTCCGTCCCACTGGCCAAAAAAAAAAATCCTGTTACATGCTGACCTATACACTGATTAGCAAACACTTCCCTCCTTCAGAAGTCCTCTTCAGCGTGTCTCAGGGTGTTGACTTATGAAAGGGAATACACAGTGGAAGACCCGCTCTGATCTCACCACTTTGGAGACTTCCTGTTGGCCAGCAAGACATTTTCCAAATTTACTTGACAGTGTGAACGTAGATTGAAACATCAAACTTCAACCATAACCTGTCTTCAAGAGCCTGTTCACCTGCAGACGGTATTAATTCTGGTTAATTTAAATCAATGTCAGCTTCACGTTAGTGCTCAGTCATTACCAACCAGAGGAACCTGTTCTCAATGGACTACTTCTTCAGCTTTTATATAGAAAGACTCAACCAATATCAGACAAATACAAGTACAGATTAGTATAATGGAGATCTTTAGTAAATTTAAAGTCAGAGTACCTCAGCGGTAACCAGCAGTGATGTCATCAACTATCAGTGATGTCATCAACCATCAGTGATGTCATCGTTGGTTTGTGAACATTATGAATCCTCCAGTTCAGATTCTGTCCTTCACCATCTTTACTAGTTCGGAGCGGTTTGGAGCAGGAAGTGACCATATTTGGACACGCTGGGGGAGGAGCCAGCGGTGGATCTGACCGATCTGATCGGAAACCTGACGATACTACGTCCCGCCCACCGATAGCTGTAACCTGACTGCACCACAGGCCTGTCAATCAAACAGACACGCCCCCAAAAACAGGTCTTCTTGAATCTTCTTTTCTAATGAATGAGGGATTATTTTCAGATGGACCTCCAGAAAACTAATAAGAAGGAGTGACTTTAGCTAACAACACCGAGATAACTGATGGACACATTTTATTCACTTTGGATTTGATGAGAGAAGTTGAATGGGAGTCTATGGAGCCGGAGGCTTTTTGGAGCCGACCTCTAGTGGCACTCGCTGGTATTGCAGCTGAAGACACTTCTGGATCGGAACCATTTTACAGACCTGAAGCTACGAACACTTTTATGTCCAGTTTATGAAACAAACTAAAGAGTGCACATCTGAATTAGTTGCAACACCATATGGACAGAGAAGGAAATCATTTAAAAAAGCAAGTTTAAAGTGATTTATTTTAAGTAGTAATATTTGATAAACTGTTGAAATACTCAGATATTAGTGATATCTAAACAATGAACTGTTTTGCTAAAACTCCATCTGCTGCTTCTTGTGACAGTAGCACAAATACAAACATGACCAAACTGAGAAAATCAAATGTATGAATGTGTGTATGTTACATTTTCAATTTCTATATAATAAAAAATCCGTCTTAATGAATATATCTGCAACATGCCGGGTCACCAGACACCCACCTGATAAAAGCCTGCGAGGTTACACGAGACAAACCGGCTGCGGCTAACTGCTCATCGTATTGAATCCTAACTGTCCTCCCGTGCAGCGAGCTCGTCACAAAACCAGGCTGCAATCAATGGGACTGGTGATGGCTTTCGCCTGGAGATTAGCCTGACTTTCCTCCCAAACAAAGAGGGGCAGCTGTCAGTTTGGCTGGTGGTGAAGAGTGACCAGAGCAAAGTCAATCAGTTGGCTGAGGGAGGTATGGGTGGATGGGTGGATGGGTGGATGGGTGGATGGATGGATGGATGGATGGATGGATGGGTAGACGAGGGGATGGCTGATACGGAGGCTGTAGGTTCGGGCATCACTGTGTTTGTTTGGTTGTTGTTGTTGTATTGGTTGTGTATCAGGTGGCGTCGTTGCGGCATGGCTGCCAGGACCTGACCGCCGAGCGAAGACGTCAGTCAGTGGACACTGACAGCAGCGAATAAGAGCTCGGAGGGACAGAGAGACAGATGAGAGGATGGACTTTGACCTTCCCCCCATCCGTTTAAACCCCCCACGCCTCCTCCCCTTTTGTGTTTCCCAAAAACAACACAGCAGTGTGATCGGTGATTCACTAGGGGTCTGTGCCCTGAATGCCTCACGCGGAGGATGTGGTGGACTGATGGGAGATCAAGCTGCAGTCTTTGTCCTTCAGAGAACAAATAGAGACAAAGCAGCCCGCGCTGGGAGACAGATGGAGAAAACAGACATACGTCGTTAAAGACACCATCAAATATATCAAATATATTGAAGTAATACAGACAAGAAAGTACTCTAACTAGCAGGAGGTCCCGTCACCTGTTTAACATGTGTGGTGTTGTACTGACACAAGACAGCTTGTTGTGATGGCAGTCATGAAGCAAAGCTCACTTAGTGCACTTATGATGCTCATTAGATTGTCACTTATCACATAAATGTAAATTTTGACCTGCTTTCAGTGTACTATTTTGCTTTTATACATCAAAGCAGCAGGATTTATTATTTGGAGATCATAAATATAAATCCGCTAGTTGTTGAGATATTTTGATCTGGAGTGGAGTGTAGAAAGGAGAGTTAACTTCTTGACAGGCTGGTATTACAATAACTATTATTATGTCTCATTGACTCCACTGGTTTTTAACAGCAACTAAAGTTACTAGTGATTATTATTATTATTATTACTCAGCGCTGTAAACAACTGGGCATGTGCAATGGAGACCATTTGGCTGACTGCCTACCTCACAGTCATTAATCACAGTCATTAATATTTAATCTATAGTGCATATATTTACTGCTATTGTTTTGATGTTTTTATTGATTTGTATTGTTCCTTTTATTGATTTTATTGGACTGAACTGTGACCTGAGACCTGAATTTCATTCCCTTTGTGTGCCAGCATGTCTGGAATCACAATAAAAACCTCCTGGAATCTTTGAATTAGCACCAGAAACAGAGTAATGAACTCTTATATCTACTTTAGCAGTCGCTGTATGATCTGTGCCGTAGATGCTAACCAGGGCAGGGTCTCCGAAAGCATGATTCTGACTCGCTTCCAAAAAAATCCCGGCCCTGCTCGCTGGAAGCCCGGTGGGCTCGGGCTTCTAATGAGATCCAGATTGGGGCAAGTGTCACCGTGGAATTCAATGAAGTAGGGAAACCAAGGAGGCTGGCTTCATCTTCTGCCAAGTCCAGCAGCCAAGCAGCACCGAGTCAGCAGAACTCTGCAGACACCACAGCTCCAGAGTCCTCAGTCTCCCATGGCCTTAGATCAAGTTTATGCCCCGCCCACATCTTCATATGTATGATGATGGAGGAGGAGGAGGACCTGAAAGTGTTAAAAGATGTGAACACTGAAGGTTTAGGACATGTGACAGGAAGATTTTCCTTCTCTGTTGTCCAAAACCTTGAATGTTACGTAGCAGTAAAATGTTGTTTTGTGTTTCCCTGTTCAAAAGCATTCTGGGAAATGTAGTAAAAACGAGCGGAGAATGAACAAATCATCCGAATGCTGCCATGAGAGTATCTGAGCGAGTTCAGCGTGTGCTTATCTCTTTAATGTTCCCACACTTCTTTCATCAATCAAATTAATTATGCCGACTGTAACAAAGGCCGCACTCGCTTCTCGTGGAAGAAATAACAGGAATTAGACAAACTTTGACACGGCATCAGCTTCATATTTGAGAATACACTTAGCTAATTACTTTCCTTCCAGCTTTGAGAGAGTCGACGCCGACTCTTACAAAGCAGTCACTAAACTGACTAAATTGTGGGGAGCTGATTTGATGTCTTTCAGGTTTTTCTTTTTTGTGTTAAAACCGTGCTGAACGTGTAATTGTGTCGCGTCTGTCAGGAGGTAACTGATGAGATCAGGACAACTACAAGAAGAGCAGCATTCAGGAAACATGGTGCCCGTCGTTGTCTGAGGTTTCGGAGGGCGGACTGAATGTTAGCGTGTCACACGGAGGAAAGAAACCAGGAACACTTCCTGCTCTGCTCCGCACCCCTTTAATTTGACAACACTTCCAGTCACCGTGTCATTTTCAGTGTTTGACTGATACAACAGAGAAGTTAGGATCAGTTTAATAACCGACATCCAGTGACGAGGGAACATATTCCTTAAATACTGCCGCTGAAAAGACTCCGGGAAATGATATGATGTCCAACATGTTTGATGTATTGTGTCGAACACTCAACGAATTGATATTAACGTGGGCGTACGCCAACTAAATCCACGGGTGCTCTGGTCATTTATTACGCAACAATAGAGAGTTTTTGGCTTCACATTAACAATGAATAAAGTGAGTGTGTGTGAAGAGGAGTCTCTAAAATAAAACATACCGGTGTGCTCTGTGGATTGTTTTAGCATCTTTCAGCTCGTTATTTTGGTTTTATGGTCATGAATGGTTTCATAACTCTTGTCCACTTTATTTCCAGCAGCAGGCAGCCAAAAACAACAACAACAACAACAACAAAATGTTTGCAAATAACTGGAAATAAAAGTGGAGCATAGATTTAAAAACAACAACAACAAAAACAAAGAATTAATGCAGCTTTAGAAATACAATATGCCTACGAAAAATTCCTCAAATAACGCAAACTTAAATTTCTGTCAAAAATAGGAATAATTAAAAATGAAGTAGCAATAACTTATGTTGTTTTTATGTTTTGGAGCAGCTGAACTTTGACATCAACTTTTTTGACATGAGGGTTGTCAGATGAATAAATCCAATATCCACCAACTTAAAAAGAAAATCCTTCCTGATCTTGATCCAGTTTGATTGTTTCGTTCACCAGCTCGTCTCTGACCGTGTCTTACAGAACAGTAAGTGTACAGTGAATTTATAAGAGATGTTTACTCAAAACAGCGGCTGAAGTGAGGCTGTAAAACCAAAACAATGAGCTGAAAGAAGCTAAAACACCTCTGAAAACTGAGGGGAACTGCAACCTGGTGATGATCTGTGACACATTTTACATGACACATTTACTCCATCCACTGTTTATATACATATGTGGATTAGTGCAGGTTTAAATCACTAAATAGTGTATTTATAATATTTGTCTGTATTTTTAAGCCTTAAAAACAGACTTCATTAAAACACTGGTGATGCTAAAGGTCAACTGGTACATTGAAGAACTGCTTGTCTGGATTGTGTCATCATAAACACATCTTACATGTTGCACATGAAGCTCTGAACTCTAAAGAGACATGTTTTTGTGATGTTGTGTAAAGTGTGTGTTCAGTGGTCTCCGTGGCGACAGAGTCAGAATCACAGTCAGTCTCTCTAATGCAAGGTGTTCCCACCGAACAATCCCCATCCATCACCTTAATAGTGTAAGCTCTCTAATATTTATGCAGGGATTAAAGCATTTTAATATGCTAACAGTTAAGAAGACTGATTATGATGAAGCGTGTTAATATCTCCATGAATAACCCAGAGTGGGGAAAACCCAGGACTCTTAATGGATGACAGAAATGTGTGTGTTGGTGTGTATTCATAAATAAATGGACTGAAGACTGAAAGGGAAAAAGTGCAGCATATTTTATTCTCCATATTGCGGACTGTAATGCTTCTAATCATATTTGGAGTTGTCTTTGTCCTGCACTTTCACAGCTAAAACGCACAAATGATCGCATATGTATGTACGTGTGTGTGTGTGTGTGTGTGTGTGTGTGTGTGTGTGTGTGTGTGTGTGTGTGTGTGTGTGTGTGTGTGTGTGAGTGTGTGTGTGTGTGTGTGTGTGTGTGTACGGCCAAAACAGCATTCCTCAGCCCTCTCCCCTCCTCCCCTCCTCCCCTCCTCCCCTCCTCCCCTCCTCACTCCAGAGCCTCTTAATAAAGCATCAGTTAAAAAGTGAATGGATCAATTAGGCAATTTATCCGGCTAATCTTTGGCAGCGCCCACCTTTTTGATGCCGCCAACAAAGCGACTGAAAACATTGTTAATGCATCCAAAAAATAAAAGGGGTTGCTTCTGCCTCTCGCTCCCAAATGATTTGGAATAATTTGCTTCTCATTCAGGAGATGGAAGGCAGCCGGGGCTCTCCATCACTGGCAGTCGGCATGAAAGCACTCCGCCACCAACTTTCCCCCAATATCTCCTCACTGGAATCAGCTAAATGGCTATTAGGCCAGCGCCTGCTGCCAACACACTCTCCATAATCTCAAGGAGGAAGAGGTGCGAGTTTGGATGGTGTCTTAGTGTGACAGCTGTGTGTATTTGGTTTGGCAACTGCCTGTTGTGTGTGTGTGTGTGTGTGTGTGTGTGTGTGTGTGTGTGTGTGTGTGTGTGTGTGTGTGTGTGTGTGTGTGTGTGTGTGTGTGTCTGTGTCTGTGTGTGTGTGTGTCTGTCTGTGTGTGTGTGTGTGTGTGTGTGTGTGTGTGGTCTGTGTGTGTGTGTGTGTGTGTGTGTGTCTGTGTCTGTGTGTGTGTGTGTGTGTGTGTGTGTGTGTGTGTGTGTGTGCCTTTAATATTGATGTTTAACACTCAAGTGGTCTGGGGGCAAAGAGTAGAGAAAATAAACACAGAACATCTATTCACATGTCAAATTATTCTTTCTTACGTGATATAATAAAGATCTGATATTTTACATTTAAAATTAAACCTATAGAGAACATTTCTAAACACATTGCAATAAAAGAGTTTGAAGTTTGAAATGTAAAAACATGAATATTGCAACATGGATGTTTCCTGTTTTCTCTAGTTTGTCAACATATGGACATTTTAAGTGGGAACTGTCTCCAGATTAAGATGTCAGCTCCAAGCTGAAGTTAGAGTGACAGCAGGGAAACAAACGCTGCAGTCAGCAAAATGGTGGTTGAAGACCGGTAAGTTCTGTGTTTACTTTCAGAGAATACTGTGCTGTATATCCAGACATCAGCTGATTAACAGGGAGCTTCATCATATTAGAAGCTTTCATTTTCTTATGAATTCAGGAATTTATTATCTATCCTTCTGATAGTTTATCAAGCTCATCCAGCAATATTTCACTTTCACGTAATATTCACTTCAACTTCAGAGACTTTAGAAACGGTCACATCTTCTATGTCTCATTATGTTTCACCTGGAAGTGAATATGACTGAACTTTATTCTGTGTTGTTTTCAGGGAAATCAGCTTGAAGTTTAAAACATGAACAGCTATTACAAAGACACAAGTTTTCATAAAAAGAAATAAGTCACTTGCTCAACATGCAAATCAAATTACAATTAATTACACTTTCAAGCTGAAATAAAGCAAGTAAAATGATACATGTTCATTGACATCAGATCTTTAATGCCTCACAGCAGCTCTGAGCAGACAGGAAGTATACGTTAATGGGGATTATGTTATGAACTGGTTGGCTGGTGAGCAGCGAGCTGCCAGAAGACACTTAACAAGCTGGCAGTAAAAATGGAAGGAGCCTGTTGAGCATGTGGGCAAACATAAAAAGCTCTGGATTCAAAGTTAATTTTTCCAGACATGATTATTAAAAGCCCGTGCCAGTGTGTGCACGCGAGTGTGTGTGAGTACCTTTGTGTCCATGTGTGTGCCCATATGTGGCCCCCGGACGGGCCCCTGTGAGAGCTCCCATGTGGATGCATACAATGTGTGTATTAGCACGAGTCCTTATGTCTGAGTGCAGGCTGGGATGTGTGTGTGTGTGTGTGTGTGTGTGTGTGTGTGTGTGTGTGTGTGTGTGTGTGTGTGTGTGTGTGTGTGTGTGTGTATGTGTGTGTGTGTGTGTGTGTGTGTGTGTGTGTGTGTTTGTGCTTTCTCCAATGCAGTTAATTACGGCCTCTTGTTAGTCATTTTGTCACTTCCCCGCCGTTTGAAAGCAGATGTAGAGTTGAGGTGAGGGTGGGGTGCAGGCGGTGTCGGGGGGGCGGGGGGGGGGGGGGGTGCAGACAGAGCCAGATCAACGCTTTCCAGACAACATGTTCCTCTTTATTCACAATGAGGTTTGGCTGTCTGTGGGGCTACATGCTTTGGCAGCAGCAGCAACACTGATGGCCGACAGCAAGGAGAAATATGCTGCCTGCCTGCACGTCATACAAACACACAAACACACACACACACACACACACACAGCCACCAGGTGGATGCTGTGTGTGTGTTTGTGTGTTTGTGTGTCTCTTTACAGTATAAATACAGATCTTGTCGGGACCAACTGACAACCAGCAGTGATGTCATCAACCATCAGTGATGTCATCATTAGTTTGTGAACATTATGAATCCTCCAGTTCAGATTCTGTCCGTCACCATCTTTGATAGTTCGGAGCGGTTTGGAGCAGGAAGTGACCATATTTGGACGAGCTGGGGGAGGAGCCAGCGGTGGATCTGACCGATCTGATCGGAAACCTGACGATACTACGTCCCGCCCACCGATAGCTGTAACCTGACTGCACCACAGGCCTGTCAATCAAACAGACACGCCCCCAAAAACAGGTCTTCTTGAATCTTCTTTTCTAATGAATGAGGGATTATTTTCAGATGGACCTCCAGAAAACTAATAAGAAGGAGTGACTTTAGCTAACAACACCGAGATAACTGATGGACACATTTTATTCACTTTGGATTTGATGAGAGAAGTTGAATGGGAGTCTATGGAGCCGGAGGCTTTTTGGAGCCGACCTCTAGTGGCACTCGCTGGTATTGCAGCTGAAAACACTTCTGAATCAGAACCATTTTACAGACCTGAAGCTACGAACTCTTTTATATCCAGTCACTGGTCGGGACCAGTCATCCTCATGTGGACCAAACCATGGTCCTTGTGAGGTAAAATGTTACTTCTGAGCTTCGGTTAGGTTTGAGAAGAGCAGCTGTGCAAACTTCAGTCAGCTGAAATATGTTGTGGAAATGATCAGTTGGATGAATGAAACCAATGTCCAGGAGGGTTGAGTACCTGTTATTAGTGGTCATGTAAAGACAACTGCATGAAGAATCCAGAAGGCTTATTATAATATCGAAAATTATTTCTGATTTTATTGATAACAACAACAAAAAACATTGATCTATTCTATTCAAACTTTGACAGCCAGTTTATTAATGTAACCATGACAACAAAGTTAGTCTATTTCAACCGACACCTATTTTTTTTAACTTCACGACATTTATTGTATGTCTAAATCTAACCAAACACATGTCAACATGATCTCAGCGTTATTATGGGTCTTGATCAGAGCGCAGAGATTAACACCTATATTCGTTCATGATGGAGAACTCGTTGGTTACCGACCATCAACCTTTATTGTCATGGTGACCGGACTCTTCATCCCGTCATGCCTCACTCCTCAGCTCTTAAAACGGGGAAAAATATGAAGTTACATTTTGTTAAATAAACATTCATTATATGGTTTGTAACTCTTAATATAAATGAGTGTAACTGCAAACAGATGAGAGCACATTCGAAGTGTTTATATAAAACATGTATTAACTGTTTGTGAACATGCACACGTCTTAATAAAGATCTTCATCAGTAAAACAGTCACAATGTGAAACATGTAACATGTAAAACACGACATGCAGCTTTTGATTAATTATCATTTTACCTGTATTTTGTATTTTCTTTGTCTGATTTCATTGTTACGAGTCGTAAAAATACATCTGCACAAATAAATCATTTAAAAGATGCTTTTAATGGGAGTGTAAGATATCAGGAAGAAAATATCTGGTTTCCACTTTTGGAAGTATATTAAAGGAAGAAGAGTGATACACACTGAAAATACAACCTGCAGTCGCCCTTGATTCTCTGACTGTTTGAAGGAATCAGCAGCCGGTGGCATCTTCCAGAATCAGCTCTGAAATATCACCGTGATTGGCTGAAGAAAGGGGATCCGCAGATTTCAACTTAAAACACCTCTCCACAGATAAATCTGCATTTTGACATGGACTCAATTATCAGGGGGGAGCTAATCCCACAGACCCTTTTAACCTGGGATGTACCGCAGGGCCAGGAATAACTACACTCCCGAGTCAGGAAATCAAAGACAGGTAATTAAAATCATAATGGTCCTGGTTAAGATGATTATCGTCAGGGCTCCAGATAAGGCAACCTCCAGCAGATTCCTGCCCTTTTTAAATATTTATGGAATACGATTAGTCCGCGGGGCCAGAGCCGTGTTAAAAGGTTTAAGGATGACTAGCAGATCAAGAGATAGAAAATAAGCATCTTAACACTGTGAGGAAATGAGGGTGGAAATGATGAGGAGAGGGAGACGGGGGGTGGAGGGGGGACCAGGTGTGTGTGCCTGCAGTATGTGCACTGCAAACAGTGTGTGTGTGTGTGTGTGTGTGTGTGTGTGTGTGTGTGTGTGTGTGTGTGTGTGTGTGTGTGTGGAGGGGAGCCAGGTGTGTGTCCCAAAGGCCAGGGCTCAGGTTTAAAAAGGACTAACACAGAAAGAAAGAGTCTGTAGGGTAGAGTCAGGATGATGATCAGGTAGAGGGAGGGTCACACACACACACACACACACACACACACACACACACACACACACACACACACACACACACACACACCACACACACACACACACACACACACACACACACACACACACACACACACACACACACACACACACACACACACACACTGCATGCAGTGCTTTACTCACTGTATGTTATGCAGATGTGCAGACGTGCAGATGTGAGACCAAACATTACAAAAAATTTGACAAATGATGGTCAGTTTTTTCTTCATGAGTTAAGGTGCAAAAAAAGAAGCCTGACGATAAAGTACAAGTAAAAGACATATCTTATTAATATCTTTTGTTTTACAGTTTTCTTCTTTTGTATTTTATTATTATTATTTTTTATCTTGCTTATTTTATCTTGTTAAGCGTTTTGGGCTGCTTTGCTGTGCAGAAGGTGATACATATAAAACAAAATCTGTGTTGAGTTAAATGATGGGATGCTTCACAATATGATTCACAGCTGAGAGGGAACATCTGGGGTCAAATCCAGGTGACTTCCTGTCTGCATCTCCTCAGCTCAACAGAGGCCTTCTGACATTAACTGTTAACTACCGGGAGAACTGCTGGTTCTCTGAATCCCAGTGAGCTTCAAGAAAAAGGAAAGTCTGGAAGTGTTTAATAAAAACTGGTTGATATTTCAGCCCTAAATTACAGCGGAGGTTATCTGTTGAAGATATTCAGGAGCTGACACCATAAACTAATGAAACCAGAGCAGCAACATTATTTTCAAAGTAGAAGAACACTCTTGTTATCAATACACAAATCTGCTAAATGAGTGACTGTTTTTGTCTGGATAAGTTTCCCAAACTGTTTTCTGAGTCAGGTTTCACCACGTCCACGTGAATCCCAGAGGATTACTGGTCCCGTGAATACGTGCTGTAATTGTGATTGTTTTTTGGTCCCAACTGAAAACCAGTGTTACGCAAGGCTCCAGAACCCCCCCCCCCCACCACCACCCCTCTCCCCCTTCAAAAATAAGCAAAGATAAGTAACAATATATTTTTATGACAAATTTCACTCCTGTGATTTTGTTTTTTTTCCCGTATATTCGTGAAAGTTGGCGGAATGATTATTATGACTGTGTGTGGAGCATCTGAAAGGATCTGGTATGTCACTAACCTACATTTAGGTTGACGTGTAACACGACTACTTGGCCGGAGGAGCGTTTGCTGACTCGTTCCCGGCTGACGGGAACAAAGTGTGTTTGATTCACACAGAGACCGGCTGAAAACTGACGGGTGTGTTTGTCAAGTGATCGCCACCAAAAGAGCCGGGGTGAGTATTTTAACACCTGCCTGAGGCCATTCTGATCTCAGCCTCCATCACCCCACCACCACCCCACCACCACCCCACCACCACCACCACCACCCTTCCCTGACTCTGTGGGGCCTCCAGTGGTTTCTGTCTCCATCTGGGCCTGATGCCAAAGGCCTCCTGGCTCTGATCGAGTCGGGCCGCCGTCGCCCTGCAACCAGCCCTCCTCCTCTGAACAGATATGTAGAGAGGAATGGCTTGAAATAGCAGAGGGGGGTAGGGGGCGGCGAGGGGGGCAAAACCCTAAATGCACACAAAAGGGCCTCAGAGGGACAGTTGTCATTGACGTTATAGACCACCTCGGCGATGCACCGGGACAGTGTGTCAGTCACAGCCTTGTTAGTTACAGCGGGTCTGGATCAAAGAGAGTTGCACATCCCTCCGAGGCAAAGATGATGCAGTTTGACTTTGGAGCTTCTCCTCTGTTTCACATCGACACTCTGAAATGTTCAATATGTAGCCGTGAATGTATTTTACATGTATGTTCAGCTACGTAAAGGTTTTTGCTTCTATTTGTAATAATTCAGCAATAATTTCGTGTCCAACATTTTTCCTCTGAGAGCTACTTTGACAAAATTAAAAAAAGTGTCCGAGATCTCCTCATGTACAGAAACATTTATTCACATAGCTGAGCTCCACCCAAACCAGCTGAATCTGCTTCTTCTATGTGAACGATACCAAACTGATATTAAACACGCTCATTTTGTATCACAACAGCTTATATTCAACAGTGTGCATGTTTTTTTCTTTATGTTTATAATTTGAAAAGTTGCGTCAATAAGTTTTCTTTGTTCTTTTATCTTATTTTTCGTTTCCCATTCATCTGTAGGCCACTGAGGCATTAACTTGATGCCTTCTCTCGCCCATATTTGTGCATTTATACCTGTTCCTCTGTCTCCCTGTTACCCCCCACCCCCCACCACCACCACCACCAATCTACCTAATGATAATTGTCTGTTGTCTCTTTCTACTGATTCTCTGTCCACTCTACCTTCACCCAGCCGGTCGAGGCAGATGGCCGCCCACCTCTGAGCTCTGCCAAAGGTTTCTTCCTGTTTGGGAATGTTCTCCTTTCTGTTGCCAAGTGCTGCTCAACGGTGGGTGAGTTTCTCTCTATAATATTGTTATGCCTTCACCTCACTCTGTATTCTGTGCTACGACTTGTGATTTGTCACAATATACAATTGAATTGAATTCAACCCTTTTCATGTGAAAATCCCTTAAAATCACCAATGATTTTAAATTGAACTATATACATACATGTACCTGTCCATGCCATGAGGTCATTACCCTTTCCAAGTTTATCTTCCTTATGAGAAATCCAACTTTCTTCTGCCTGAATTCAGAGAACATGATAGAATTTTCTTTGCATTTGTCACTTTGAGTTTTGTAAATGGGACAGAAATATCAGCCCCGACCAAAAGCTAAAGCCCGAAGATATTCCTCAAAGAGAAAGCACATCAAACAAATAGAAGTACTCGTGTGTGTGTGTGTGTGTGTGTGTGTGTGTGTGTGTGTGTGTGTGTGTGTGTGTGTGTGTGTGTGTGTGTGTGTGGACACTGGTCTGTTCTGTTATTGAACATTGCAGGTTGACTCCACCCAGATGTTTGGACCTCGTCTTCAGCACAGAAGCTACTCTGCTCTCTGTGAGTTATCAACCACCCATTTCATGACGACACTTGAAGACTGTCGTGTCAGATTGTCGTTCAGACTAACAGAGAAAAGTTTCCACACTTCTGAGCTAACTACTGTATGAGAGATGTCACAGAGTACTTTTCCACAGTCCCTGATTCAGGAGCAGTTCTTACTGCACAATGTTTCCTGCTGTATATTCAAAACAAAGCTCACCTCCGTTTCATCCCAGTGCAGCTCAGTCTGACTCAACTGAACACATCTACTGCTGCACAGAAGGAACTCATCAGAAGGAAGCGCTGATGAGGCTGGAAAGCAAACCTGCAGACTCCTGAATCTGGAGGGCACATGGTTGGAGATCACTGCTTCAGTCTGATTTAGGAATCTATTTTTGACACACACGGTCTCTCCAGAGGCGTCCAGAAGTCCTCTGAGTTCAGCCTTTGTCCCTTTCCCTGGAGTCCAGATGTGATCCCAGCTGGACGTGACCGTTCACCGGCCCAGACTGCCTCCATGTGACACGCACTGTGGTGGGATGCCAAGACCCTTAGCCCTGTCACAAGACACACACACACACATACACACACACACACACACACACACACACACACACACACACACACACACACACACACACACACATACACACACACACACACACACACACATACACACACACACACACACACACACACACACACACACACACACACACACACACACACACACACTGTGGTCCAGGGGTCACCTCGCTCTTACAGCGGTCAGGTTCCAGATGGGTTATATTTCATCCAGACCTGCCTCCCTCCATCTGAGGCCAGCAGCGTCTTCCAGTCGCTGTGTGTGTGTGTGACGGAGAGCGAGAAGACGGGTTTTGCGAGGGGGTCCGACATGTTTTTGTACGAGGCCTTCGTTCTCTCACATCAGCTGAAATCAACACGCGGGCAGGAAGACGGAGAGAAGACCAGAGAGGGATCAGTTTGTCAGAAACTGTAAAATCACACAATTAAAATGTAAATAAATATGCAAAAAATTGTCGTCATGCTACATGCAGTAACTTAAACTGGCCAAATTTGGTTTAACTTTGTTTTCCGAGGATCCGGGTGTAATTCAGACCGTCCAATCACAGCTCTTCTCTGAGCTTGACATCACCAAGCGCCTTTATAGGGAGAATCTGTCCAGGATGTCAACTTTAGATGTTAATTAATGTTGTTTGGGAGATTGAACATGACAGTTAACTGAATGCTGAGCTGAAAAAATATGGAAGGCAATAAAAGACAAAACTGATGTGCCCACAAATATTAGTATTTGTACTAGTATATAGTAGAAATACCAGACGGACTTGTAAACAACTCTTTTAGCAGGAGGGAGGTCGACACTGCCATCTTTATTATGTCCACCATTACATCCCCATCGCTAAAGTTTATTTATATTTGACAGTTCAGGTCAAAGGTCATCAAATACAAAGTAAAAAGGGAAAATTGAATGGACCAAAGTAAGAACGGTCAGGGATCTGCTGAAATCATCATCTGCAGTCAATGAATAAGGAAATCATGTATCAACATGTGACTAAGATGACCACGAATAGGCTTTAATAAAATAAAAATAAAAATATTTTGGTTCCAATTTCCATTGATCAGTGAAGCCTGGAGGCTGGACGCCATGTTCCTCAGTAACATGTTTAATATCTGCACACATAACTCACCTGTTCCATCTCTGAGATGCAGAAAAGCTTCCCTGCCACATTTGTCCTTTTCATCAGGCCCCTTTTTTTTTTTCTGCAAACTCATTATACTCTGCCTTTTCTGCGCTGTGTGTCCAGATGGCGAGGCGTCTTGCAGTCATAATGCTGTGGTAATCCCTCCTGCACATGGTGCCCTCGCTCCGGTAAACACTCTTCCCATTGTTTCCCGGGCTTCCTTCACATCCCCGCCACTCGCGACGCCCCGAGCCCGAAGCCTGCAGAGCCGGACAGGCTTCATACTGCACGGTGCATGTAAGCCCGCGCAGGTCAGGGAAAAGCCTCGCGTTGTGATGATGTGATGATGTGATGATGTGCAATATGCCGGGACGTCTGTCGACTGGTGTAAAAGCTGAGGGCTGCACAGGGGCAGGAACAGGTTTTCAGGTTCAGAGGAGGTGGAGCCATCTTTAGGTGATCAATAACTGATCAGTGAAAAGTAACTTCAGACTTCCTGTTGTGTCTCACTTCTTTCTGTCTCTTTACGAACCTACATCTTTCTCTTCTCTCCGGTGTTTATCTCTCGTGTGACTCCCACATCGGAGAATATTATTACGGGCTTGACACAAATAAAAGGCAAAAACCAACAACTTTGAGCTGACAGAAAGTATTTTGTAAGCAAATACTTGAGAACAAATGACGCTCGGCGTGTCATCTGTATATTTACGATGGCTCAAAGACATGGCTGTGTGGGTCTAATTAAAAATGTGAAAGGGTTAGCAGCCTGCCGCTCATCGCCAGCTCTTGGCAGCTCTCCTGTCAGGCAGCCAGCTGTTTAGTCCTGCCCTGAATTATTGCCAGACCCACCGCCAGGCATTGTGGGATTGGCATTGCCGGGCAGAAAACTATTGTGTTCATCCAGTGGAGGAAAGAGAAATCTTTTAAAAGAGACAGAGATAGGAGATGAAGCCTTCCCCGCCTCAAGGTTTCCACAAACATCCAGACTGATGTAGAGATGATGATGTGCAGAGGACAAAGTCAAATTTTGATCTTTGTTTTTTAACAAAAATATCAATAAATGTAATATTCTATATCCCTGACCTCTGAAGCTGCTTTAGCAGAAATAACGTCTTTTTAAATCCACGGCATTTATTGTTTTTTCTGAAGGCCTTAAAGAGCTCTTTAGATGTTGGGATGATGACATCACGTATTCCACTGTAGTTCAACAATGAGACAACAGACAGAAGAGCAGGAAGTCTACAGTGTTTGAGGAAGAGGAGGACATCCATAGTGTTTGAGGAAGAGGAGGAAGTCTACAGTGACTGAGGAAGAGGAGGAAGTCTACAGTGTTTGAGGAAGAGGAGGAAGTCTACAGTGTTTGAGGAAGAGGAGGAAGTCTACAGTGTTTGAGGAAGAGGAGGACATCCATAGTGTTTGAGGAAGAGGAGGAAGTCTACAGTGACTGAGGAAGAGGAGGAAGTCTACAGTGTTTGAGGAAGAGGAGGAAGTCTACAGTGTTTGAGGAAGAGGAGGACGTCTACAGTGTTTGAGGAAGTGTCAGGAGTCCGGTTTTTTCCTCTGTTTTGCCCCTGATCACCTCTCCTCCTGTGTCCCCTCAGTCCCCTGTCTGCTTGTCTGTGGCCACGCCCCTCACCTCCCGTGGCCACGCCCCTCACCGGTCCCAGCAGATGCAGCCACTCACCCCTGATCACCACCTGCAGGTGTGCTGCATCTCCCTGATCACCTCCCCAGACTATATGTACCCTGCCCCTGCACTACTCTGGTTGTCGGTGCATTTTTGTGAGTCACCCCTCCGTCCGCTGTCCATCAGCTCTCCGTCCTGTTCCTGTTCCCGTTCCTCCTGTTCCTGTTCCCGTTCCTCCGGCTCCTGTTCCTCCTGCGGAGCTCCCTGTCAAAGTCACCAGTCGGTGGAGTTGCCCTCCCGACTCGGAGGATTGTTGACGCCGTCCCTTTCGCTGGTCTGCCGGCTGTCCTGCCAGCCGTGTCCCCCTGGATCTGTTGGTCGAGTTGACCTCCCGACTGGAAGCAAGTGGACGCGATAGGTGCCACCTTTTGGTTTGTTTGTTTTTTATTGCAATAAAGACCGTACTTTGGAACTGATACCTAAGTCTGTGAGCTTGCATTTGGGTCCTTGTAAAACACCACCACTTGACAGGAAGAGGAGGAAGTCTACAGTGTTTGAGGAAGAGGAGGAAGTCTACAGCGTTTGAGGAAGAGGAGGACGTCTACAGCGTTTGAGGAAGAGGAGGACGTCTACAGTGTTTGAGGAAGAGGAGGACGTCTACAGTGTTTGAGGAAGAGGAGGACGTCTACAGTGTTTGAGGAAGAGGAGGACGTCTACAGTGTTTGAGGAAGAGGAGGACGTCTACAGTGTTTGAGGAAGAGGAGGACGTCTACAGTGTTTGAGGAAGAGGAGGTGACTCCACTGTAATCTTCCTCCTGTAACAGCCCTGTTCATCCTCCCTACCGCCTCCCCGGGCTTCAGCCTCCTCCTCTGTGATCATCGCGTCTCCTCGGCGTCGTCTCTCCCTGCGTTGTTTGTGTATAATTCATTATTTCTGTTAAGCATACAGGTCGTGGATGTATCAGCCAGACCAAAGAACATCGAGTGTTCCCCCGTCGCCACCTTCCACCGAGCTCACCCGTCTTTAGCTCCGTGTGTTTTTCCTCCATCTTCAAATGCAGCTTTGGAAAAAAACAGCAAAAAGGAGGAAGCTAAAAGTGATGGCGTGTGTCGACAACAGCCAGCAACAACAAAGACCACCGCGACACACACACACACACACACACACACACACACACACACAGACACACACACACACACACACACAGACACACACACACACACACACACAGACACACACACACACACACCTCTGATTCCTGCCTCTTCCTCCTCTTCTTCTGTTATCTCGTTTTTCTAAAAGGGATGCATTTGTTTGTTCTCCTTTTGTTTTGCTCTGGAGACGTCTCCCCACCCTCCCTTCCTCCTCCCTCCCTCCTCCTTCCCTCCTCCCTACCCCCTTCCTCCTCCCCCCACCCCCCTCTCTCCCTGTTCCTCCTTATGCTCTCTCGCTCCTTTCTTTTTGTTTTCCTCCACTCGGAGGCTTGTGGGCCAAAAGCTCATAATCATTTCAAAGGTCCTTTAAATATATAATAAGAGTTCTGCATTGTGATAAACAACATGTCACAGGGAAAACATCAACGCGGCTGCCGTGCACACGCACACACACACACGCACACACACGCACACACGCACACACACACACACACGCACGCACGCACGCACGCGCACGTGATGTGACCTGCGTTTCTCACACTTCCTTCTGCTCACCACGAGGTGAAGAGCGTGCACGGCAGAGTTTGTACTTTGTGTCTGATAATAGTGAGGAGACGCTCACACACGGGGAGCTGAGTGAGATGAGCTCTACTAAATGTTTCACATACAGCTTACACATTATTTATAAAAGATCAAAAGATGATGTACCGTTCACATCCTTCACTTTATCCCTTAAAAATATTTAATCTGATCTGATCAAAGGAACGCGATTATTAACCAAAATCAGAGTTATCCTTTATTCCAGACACAAAGAATAAGATCTGAATTCATCGTTAGTGTTTGTTTGCAGAAGACTGTTCAGATTGTCAGACCAAATCTGATCTTTGTCATATTCAGATTGAGTTTTGCAATCCGGATTCAAACCGCATTTGTAGGAGGTTTGAAATGTGATTCCGGTCCGATTCCTGCCGATGCATCTCAGTCCCAGTCTCTTCTGGCTCGGTGAGTAAAGTGAGTAAAATAAGTAAAAGGTTATTTGTGGAGCATCTTTCACAGATATAAAACCACAAAGTGCTGCACATTAATAAAACAGCAACTTCGGTGCAACAGTTTGGTCACATTGGGTTTTAAAACAAGGTCGGAGGACGGCCAGTAATTTTTGATCAGCGGACATCGGTGGCCGATTCGAGTCATGCTGATACTTCTGTGTTGGAAAGCAGCGTCTCCAGCGTAGCTGCACGTATGTCGTTACCGCAGCAACCCATGCAGATATGTAGATACGTCTGAACACACCAAATCTGACCTGCTCAATTGTAAATAACCGCGGACAGTCAGTCCTAAAGATCTGATTTGAGAACAACAACCTGATAAACCTGAACAGAGTCTGAATCCAGTCTGAGAGGTGTTGAAGCTACAGCTGAGTTTTTAACCCTCTTCAGGTGTCTCCAGGTCACCTGAAGCTACAGGTGAGTACCCCCCCCCCCATCCTTTCCTCCAACAAACAGCACAGCCAGCACATGCAGCTCCACATTGTTCATATGCCTGGTGGGTGTCGCCCTCCATCTAAATGTTAGGCTTTGCTCTAACTAACATTTCCCAGCTCCCTGACACTGTTTGCATGTAAACACGCTGTAGAGAAGCAGCTTTTTCTCTCCAGAAAGATGCTGTTTGGAGGAAATGGAGAAGCTCACCCCTGGCACTGCTTCTCCCCATAAATCTTTTAGCATGTGCCTCTTGGCTAAATGACTTTGTACTGACAAAATTTAACCTCGATGCCACCCGGCAAGCTGTGAGAGTGGAGAGGGCTCGATGGTGTGGGAGAAACAAATGGGGGAGATTTTAAACTAAAGGGAGACATTTTCAGCTGTTTGCTTACATGTTTTCGTGCGATCGGAGGGAGAAAATTCACCCGTTGGAGCAGATCTTTAGTTGTAAAATGCAGAAGCATCACACAGCTTGACCCTGAAGGGAAATTGATGAAGTTCTTTTTCGTCTTTGAGCAGGAAATTACTTTATTTGTAGAGAAGAAAGCTTGATGAACACTTACAGCCTCAACGTGGCATCATTTCCTGCGCTGCATTATCTTAATCTATCCACATTAACGACTTGTTGGTCTGTTCATGGTCAAACTGGACACGGTAAACTAGTAAATAAACGTAATTCTGACCTTCTGGAGGCGTTACTGTAGCTCGTCCTGATTATGGTGGCAGTAAATTTACGTTTTATCTCTGAAAAGTTAACAACTACAGGGACACACTGCACGCAGTGTTGCAGGTAATTAGTGGTGGATGTTTGTTTTACCTGTCCTGAAATCTCACAAATGTTTGTTGTTGTTGTTTTTTTGTTTTTTGCATCATTTGTAAAGTCCAGGATGTAGGTTTGGTTTCAGAAGTGAGGACATGCAATACATTCAGAGGGTCAAAGTTAATATCATTTTACATCATCAGTGTTTATATTATCTTATCAGAGGCTGTTCGGCTTTGATCGATTATCAAAAAGAAAACAAAAATATGAATAACTCAATGATGTTTGTTTTGGTATTCATTAGGAGCTGCTCTCTGATAAATAATGTGGATTCGCAGCTACTAAAAATGTAATTTTACATTTTTCATGCTCTATTCTATCTCACTACAAGAGTGTGAGTTCACGATAAGACCTGAAGGCAGCTCAGAGGAGCAGTGACCTCCTCTCATCTCTGATCTGGATTACAGCAGCTGGACATTCAGAGGAGAAACTGTGTGGAGCGATTACAGTGGAAGTGAGAGGGCACAAAATCAGGAGTTTGAAAAGTGAAGTGAGTGTCGAGGTCGTCTGCACGGGTCCGGTTAGTTCACGTAATCTATGGAAGTTTGCAGGAACTGTCTTTTTTTGTTGAAATAAAACTGAGCAGTTTGTCTCTGGTGGAAGAAAGATGCACAGTTCAGAAACAAAACCAGATGATGAACTGGAACACCTGCAGTGTACGTTTTTATGGGTTGGAAGCACCTCTGCATCTTTAGGATGCTGCAAAATGATGGATATGTTGCCCATCGTCCTTGTATAAATGTTCAGCTCAGGATATTTTTCGATGAGTTTCTCCAGTTGTATTGTAGCAACTATAAGAGGTGAGGATGTGGTGCTGCTGAGGATCAGAGGAGAACGTGAGCTGCTACGGGAGCCGCAAAGTACAAAAACCTGTTTTCTATGGGCCAAAAAAAAACCGTGTTTTTTTTTTTCAGGTGGGACCAGCCACCGTGAGGGATGTTCAGGATTGATAATAGGAGGGACTGTTTGGACGCATGCTGTCCACCACTGTCTTGTTGTGATGTCTTCTTTTATGCTGAAACTCTTAATTTTGACTGAAAGGTCACGATCTTGAACGCTGCCTGTGTTTGTACCGGCGACAATCAGCGCCACACAAAGAGAGATGATGAAATGAACATGGAGAAACACACACACCCTCCTCTCCTGAACCCCGACACTCCTCCTCCATCTCCACTTCGATTTCCTGTGTTGTTGCTCCAGCGGAGGCATTGCTCTTTTTGTCATAATTCATCCCCTCCTCTTTATTGTGTCGTTTGTTGCTCACTGATGTCGGAGAGAGGAAGAAAAAGGGGAAAAGAGAAGATATCTTCCTTTATCTTTAATCCTGTCTTAAGGAACGTAAAAAGCACATCTGATCTGAGACTCATCAGTGGATTCACGGAGATCTGTGGGAGCTGCTGAAATCACAACCCGTCATCTGCCCACATCTCTGCAGAAGGCCGTATACAAGGCAGAGCACTCGCAGCTTTAGTTCTCATCACTGTGCTTTTTTCTTTTTAATCTGTTATTATCCAGTGTTTTACAGATAGATTTCCTTCCATAATTACACGACTGCACTGCTGGCTCTCACTGAGTTCAAGTAAATGAACTATATTCTGCCTTAAATTAGAAAATGAGTTATTATCTCCTCAAACAGCCAACCAGTGTGTTTTCATCGCTACGGCCAGATGTCGATTATGAGATGTTACATTCAAGTACGTCTGCAGAAGCTGCAGCTGAGTTAGTGGGATAAAATAAAGACATAAGTGAGAACGTAAAGAGCTTCTCTCCACATTTAGCTTTATTGTAACATATAGAAGTAGAGACACGTGTCTGCCCACAGGAACACACACTGCTGTCACACTTCTACTGCTGTCAGTGTGTGTAAAGTGATGGTTCGCAGCCTCACCAGGCTTTGTGGTTAGAGGGAGCAACCGATTCTCCCTGTGGCCTCTGGGGCTCACACACACACACACACACGCGCACGCGCACACATACACACACACACACACACACACACACGCGCACGTGCACACGCACACCAGCACAGATGTTGCACATGGGGCTCGTGGGTGTTTTCAGTAGCAGCTTTTGTCTTCAGGTGGACCACGACGTGCGCTGCAGATCGCAGTGAGCCTGATGATGCTGCAGTGTGTGCAGAAACACGTCACATGACAGACAGACATTAGTTGTTCTGCTATTTGCTCATAAAATAAAGAATTAGAGAATTTAGAATTTTGGTCTGATGATGGCGCAAAATGAAACCTGAATGAAACATGAACGTCTACGAGAAATTTCACAACAATCCATCCAACATTTGTTGAGATATTTCAGTCTGGACCAAAGTACATGATGCAATGCTTTTCATTGAGAGTGTGTGTGTGAGCAATAGTGTGGAGCATGCTGCAGCCTGAGTGTCGACGGGTCTGTAACTTCACTGACTCCAGCGACAGGTTTTAATTAGCTGTGTACTCGGGTTTTGGCAGCCGGTGTTTGGATGCTGACGGAGGACCGTAAATCTGCAGCGACGAGGACGGGGCCGCACCCAGGGACCCTCCAGACACCCGGCCGTCCCAGCCCTCCACACCTTACAACCACAGACCTCCAGGGCCAGCGCACACACACACACACACACACACACACACACACACACACACATACACACACACACACACACACACACACTGAGGGTATTTCAGAGGACTTGTTGCAAGCTGAATTTAAAATGGTGTTGCATCACACTCACTCACGCTGTCCTCTCTGTCACATACACACTGACTGACTGATTTATCGCTCACTCAGTCACCCTGTCTGTCCTCTGCTGGATCACGCCTGCGTAGCAGGAAACAGGACTTTCTCCTCCTCAGAAATGCTGATAAACTTTGTAGAATAGTAAACCTCTACTCTAATTCTTTCCATGTAAAATTCCTTCAGATGCTGAGGTGAGTTTTTTTTCCTGCCTCCCGTTTCTTGGTCGATTTGCTTGTGTGCTCAGGATCCTGTAAAAAGGTCCACTTCTGGTTTCAGCCTCAACCGTCAGACAGAAAGCTTCAAAATATCTTCAAACACTGAGATATGTGGCTGTGTTCATAGTTGAATCAATGATTGCCAGCTGCCCAGTCCCAAACCATAACACTTCCTCCACCGTGCTTCACAGCTTCGACTGAGTTTCTCCTGCTGTTAATATGACCAAACACTTTGACTCTTCTGTCCAGAGCACGTTAATCCAACAGGTCCGCTCTTCAATGTTCTCTGTGGACAGTCAGTGTTTTTCCTTGACACTCCTCCCATGCAGTCAAATCAATACAATCTTTTTTCTGACTGTAGACACATGCACGAGTTAGCTGCACATTCAGTGATGAAATGTTGGGATTCTTGGAGAATTATTTTTTGCATCAAGAACAGTCTGTCAATCCTGACCCCAGATATCGTTTTACATCCCTCACCAGAGTCATCGGCATCCACAGCCTTTTATTCTGAAGGGCCGAGACATCACTAGACGTCACCTGTTCTCATCATTTGGTACCGAGTCTGGAATCCTGGTTCAAGTTTTATGGATTTGAAGGTTTGATAAATGTAGAGGTGTGCTTAGTTTTCATGGGACAGATTCTTTTTTTTACCTATTTAGGTTATTAACATGAGTACAAAATGTCAATTTTATGTGCAATGTGTTTGAGTCTTTATTCATTGTTTCACAGAGGAACAAGTGTTTGTCCAAATATGGCAAAAAATATGCCACAAATTGTTGCTTACTTTTTTTCTTTACACTTTTCCAGAAACTAAACGGACGTTGTATGAATCTGTTGTTTGTACTGTCGGTCTGTCCGAGACTTCAGGTTGTGCAGAGGGCATAAAACACAATGTGTGTTATCTACTCTGTATGTTAATACTTATTTTATTATCACGTATAAGAGCAATGATTCCCTCGGCCTCAGCGGGGATGGTACAGTAGCAGCGGGCAGACAGATTACATACCCAGCGCTGTGTAGAGAAATTACTTCTGAAATGCCTGACGAGTCTTTATGGTCAGAGCGGCTGCCGACTCACGTGACACTTTATTTTTTTTATTTTTTTTCTCTCTTCAGTGGGAGCAGAATGAGGATGAAATTTCAGGTGGATTTCTTCTTCCTCTTGAGCAGTCGAGGAAGCTTCATCTGGCAGACTGAGGCGCAGACCCATTAGCATACTTATGAACTTTCACACTGTCTTAATTCTCAAATTAAACACCTGCCTCGTTCTACCGCTGAGATGTTTCTGAGCACCATCTCTGCATCTCTCCGACTCTTTCACAACTTTTTCCTCTTCTCTCTGCTTTTTGGGTTTTTGACTCCAGTAAAAGGAGAATATTTACAGCTCATGTTTCCTTTTTTAACGGTAGAAGTTTACTGGTACGTTGTGTGATGATGAAGTATGATTAGATCAGGGAGTAACAACAAAGGATCATCATATTCCTCTATTTTCCAGTGAATTATTTGACACATTTATTCTGAATTGTTCATGTAATGTCTATTATAAGTTGGTAGACCCTCATATGATGTTCAAATTTCACCCAATTAGATTTGTATCAGACTATACGTTGTCACACATCTGTTCCAAATACAGGGGCTATTGGGGGCGTCCTAAACCTACTGCTATGTTCAGCATATTCAATTTTCATCCAACCATCCGTTATCTTTACCCACTTTACCCTGAACAGGGTGAAAGGGGAGCTTTGAGGAGGACAGACTGAATCAAAGACATGCACGCTCTCATTCACACCCGCCCACAACTTACAAGCACCAGGTGACCTAACATGCACGATGTTGGATGGTTGGAGGAAGCTAGCGTACCTGCAGAGAGCCCATGCAGGCATGAGGAGAACCAACAAACTCCACACAGAAAGAACCTCATCTTGATCCGTAGTCATGGTTCAATATTCAGACTGAGGAAACTCCATTTATAGGCCAGAAGGTCACATTTATTGTGATCCGCAGTAATTAGGAGGAAGTCAAAGGAAGAACACGTTCAAACTAAAGGAAAAATGTATTTATCTTTGGGAACGTACATTATATAACGTATGCATTGTAAATACTTCACTGACGTAAGTAACGGACTCATGTTGAGTCAAACCATGATCTTTTCTTAAAACAAACCCAACATGATCTCAACCGTGTCCCAGTGGTCATACGTGGTGTTGACGACCACACGGCCAGCTCCAAGTTCAACTGCATAAAAGGATGCACACATAAAGACATTTTTGATGGCGTCTATTTTTGGGGTTATTTGTGTTTGATAAATGACTCAATTGAGCTTAATTAATTTATGTTGATCAATTCACTGATTCATTGTTTCACTCATCCAGTAATTTTCAGAGTATTACAAGAAAACAACAAGTCACAAAAGTCCCAGCGGCTTCTGGCATTATAACTGACTCTGAAATTCCTCTCGATTTCTGATTTCTGATTTTGCTGCATAATTATGATGAGAAAAAAATATTTTTATAACTTCAACATGTCGAAGGGTTTATTGGTTCAGGTGTGTCAGGTGTCAAATTTCTCTCCCGCACAACCTCAAACATTTCTGCCCCATGTGTTCTCTTCGTCTCCATGGCTATTGTATTGAAAATTAAAATATGACCACCACTTAAGCCCAGGATTTGTGATTTATCAAAAGACTGCTGGTAGCTCCGCCCCCCTCAGCTGTATAGAAATACAGTCCACTCGTGTTAATCATCCTGGATGCTAATGCTGCGTCTCTTTGTCTCTGAGGTGTAAAAATCATTACAAGTGTCTGCTCTCTTTTAGATCCCTGCTAATTAAAGAAAAGGTCACCAATGGAGAAACAGTGAACCTTCATGTCGTGAGACAACAGTAACTCAGATCGTGGATGTGTAGTTTTTCTGGGTGTCCCAGTCCGGCCTGTGACCTTTGCTGCACATTAGTTTACTATGTATGGAATTCAGCAGAGAGCTGGAGCATCCCATGACATATGAACATGTTTGTAGCTTCCAGTCTGTAAAATGGTTCTGATCCAGAAGTGTCTTCAGCTGCAATACCAGCGAGTGCCACTAGAGGTCGGCTCCAAAAAGCCTCCGGCTCCATAGACTCCCATTCAACTTCTCTCATCAAATCCAAAGTGAATAAAATGTGTCCATCAGTTATCTCGGTGTTGTTAGCTAAAGTCACTCCTTCTTATTAGTTTTCTGGAGGTCCATCTGAAAATAATCCCTCATTCATTAGAAAAGAAGATTCAACAAGACCTGTTTTTGGGGGCGTGTCTGTTTGATTGACAGGCCTGTGGTGCAGTCAGGTTACAGCTATCGGTGGGCGGGACGTAGTATCGTCAGGTTTCCGATCAGATCGGTCAGATCCACCGCTGGCTCCTCCCCCAGCTCGTCTAAATATGGTCACTTCCTGCTCCAAACCGCTCCGAACTAGCCACTGTATGTAATTCTACAGGCAGATAACAGGCTGACATATATCAACATTGAAGAAACATGGGCTCAATCATATCTTCGTAGAACACAGACATAAAGACAAAAACACACTGAAGTTTTTAATGTCACAGGTGTTTGAATTTCCTCGTTTCTCTGCACTGCATTTTGACATTTCTCCTCTCTAGCATTTGTCTCGCAGTCCATCATTCACTCGATGACTCCCCGACTCAAACACCCAGACTCCATAAAACCTGAGACATCCTGCCATACAATATACATGTGTATGTTTTCTGATGGTAGTCTGCAGTACTTTCTGTTATCACCTTAAATCAGCTTAACAGAGCCTGTTTAAGAAGGACGTTATGTCTGTTATAGAATAAATAATAAATGTCAAGAAGGAGGCATCCTGACGGAGGAGTGACAGACCTGGTCGGTGTGTGAAAACCTCACCGAGGACGCCTGGCAGGTAGTAATACTCCGAGTGAAGGCAAACCTCATAAAAGGAGTGGCATGCAGGAGAGACGGGCTCCGTCGCCTGCAGGGGACTAATGGCAGCCAAGAGGCAGCAAAGCCTGAAATAAGGAGATACTAAAATTTATGAAAAGAATCAGCCATCCAGCCTGATTACCACTCTCACGGAGGAGGAGGTGAGTGTGTGTGTGACAGCAGAAGAGGTTTTAAAGGGGAGGTGAGGCACACATCAGCAATACATCAAAAGCTTCAGATAGTTTTCAGGGGAACAAGAAGTTCTGTGGGGACGAACTTCATCTGAGATGTGATTGTTTGCTGACTTACTGTGAGACATATGTGAAGAGCTACTTGGACCTCCAGAAAACTAATAAGAAGGAGTGACTTTAGCTAACAACACCGAGATAACTGATGGACACATTTTATTCACTTTGGATTTGATGAGAGAAGTTGAATGGGAGTCTATGGAGCCGGAGGCTTTTTGGAGACGACCTCTAGTGGCACTCGCTGGTATTGCAGTTTAAGATACTTCTGCATTGGAACCATTTTGGCTGTTGGCTGATGCAACAAACCTTTTCATGCACAGAACAGCTGTCAAACTACCTGTCAAACATTTACCAGATTATCACAGTAAAATGACGCGGCTCCTCTCAGGTTGGATGCAGTTGTTTTAATACTTCCAATGGTCGTCCGGGTTTCTGCCGGTCAAACTAAAGGAGACAGAATTTCTACGAAATCGTTGGAAAATTCAAACTTAGAGGTGATTATGTAAATTTGGACAAATCTTAAATTATGGCCACATCACACGGTCCCCTTCAACTCAAACTTGAAGTTCCCTTTTTCAAGTTTAAAAGGTGATGTCATTTTTGTTTAACTTATGGATTGTGGTGCAGAGAGGTGTCTGTAATAACCGTAGGAGAGTCGAGCGCCAGTGGTGAGTTCACTGGCATCAGTGTATGTGAAGTTTTCAGACAGCAGATATTACAACTGGATCATTGAAAACCTTTTTTATCAATTGATTATTTTTTACTCACAAAGTCACCGTTTTAACTCCTATCATCTCACTGACTGGTTTTAATGCACTTTTGCAGTGGAGGCCCGTTTGTCTGAGAATATCTATTATCATTATCATTATCCATTATCTCAATGAGAATCAGAGTTCCTGGAGCTGGTGGGACGGAGGCTAGCTCGGACGTGACGCCATGACTTCAGCTCTGTATACAATGTGTGATTTTAGTTTGGTTTGGTTGCTCATCCCATGCCACAAAATATCACAGCTACATTTGACACTATTAAGAAACTTGAAACAGCACTTGAGTCTGGGTTGGTAGGAAGACAGTTGGTTCCTCTGAAACCAACATGCATTCATTACTTCTATGGAAATGTTTAGATTACAGCGTGTTTTGCTGCCGTGTGGTCCCTGTATCACACTTTGTGAACTGTGGAGTCAGCGTGAGAGCAACAGTAGCTTTAATGATGCCACTTCAACGTGATCTGACCCGCTCGTTTATAAAAGCCGTTACAAGCTGTTTGGCTAATCAGTCGATTAGTCCCAAACTATTACAGCGTATTTATCAAGTGGCCGAGGCTCCCCGCTCACCTCACGCTCCGCTTCCATCCCATCCTGGCACCGGGATCCACAGTTTGGCAGGAGAGAGCCTATAAATAAAGAGAGACCCGCACGAAAGAACGTGTTAATTACTAATTAGAGAGAGAGGACCAACTGAGGGTTTGCTCGAAAGCTGCAGTGCAGTCGTGTGTGTGTGTGTGTGTGTGTGTGTGTGTGTGTGTGTGTGTGTGTGTGTGTGTGTAGGGTGAGGGTGCGTTCAGTATACATTCTATTCTGAGCTTCACACTGGTGGTGCCACCAGAATAACATCTCTCATCAGACGGAGCAGTCAGAGCGACACCGAACGCTGATTTCATTGTGCAGTGAGTGATCCTGACGCCACCCGTCTATCTGTGGCCGCTCATGAAACTGACTTCAGGAGATGCAGAAGGTCCCGTCAGCCTGTAACACACATGTACACAAACAGACACCAGTATTTGTATGTTCACACATTGAACATGTGCTGCAAGGAATCTGACAAAATACTTCATGACACCCACACAAGAACCCCTAAAGGTTGTAATATATAAAATATATAATCACTGCATTATACAACTATAAAATAACTATATGATACATCTAAATATACATTTCAATAAACACTATATATTATATATTTAAGGCATATGGAACAAAATTTTACTTTTAAAATGATACACCGCAGCACATCGTGTGATTATGTTGTGCTGCATGGATGGACGTGTAAAATAAACTGCAGTGCAGGTGGGGAACGAGTGAACGGAGAGATCCTTCAGATACTTTAGGAGTGGTGGGACTGAAAACGACATGTTTGTCTCACTGGAGGAAAGACCACGGAGGTCAAAAGGTTCCTGGACTATTGACAGAAAACTATACAGAAATCTTGTCATTTTTTTTCAGATAATCTAATGACATTTTGGTAAAGGCTACAGGAGTACACCATGTTTTTGGACTCTTTCTCTCGAGACCACAAATTAGAGTTCCTCCAGAATCCATTCAGTTCTGCAACCTGATCAGGGGACTGGACTCAGGGATCAGGGGACATCGAACAGATGGTCAGGAGGACAGGAACTAGAGACCCTGTGCAGATAATCTGGTGGAACAGGAGACCTCCATCATACTGCAGCTTAGAATCAAGAAATGTCCACATATCCAGATCACATTTCGTTATTCTCTGTGGGACTTTTAAAAAAGCTCCACAGCTGTGGGAGACAAACATAACTTTTTCCTTTCTGACCAGGAGTTTCACTCAATAACCTCCAGTTCACCTCCAAACTACAACTGAAAAATACTGACACTCTTGAACACAATAAATCGTCACCCAGTTAATATGGAGGATATTATTGTGTTATAAAAAGCGAGTGCTCCTTTGCTCACTTTTCCAACCTGCCATTTTAACTGTGCCATGAAAATATTGTCACGGCTGGTCCTCCCGTTCCCCTCCTCTTCATCTAAAAAGAATGTTTTCATAATATGAAATAATAATGCCCTGTTTTCAGCGGCTGTCGCTGCTCCATAATGGGGGTGCAGGGGAGAAAGAAAAGTGGGCGAATTAAACTTTAAGGAGACAGCGGTTGAAATTTAGCAGTGTCTATTAAAACTCACATTTAAAGGAAACGGATGAGGGGGAAGGAGAAGAAAAAAGAAGATGAGGGTTTGAAATAATGGGTTTACGGGGTTTCTTCCCTCACTTTGCTCCCTCCTGGTTGGCTGACTGGGTGCCAGTTTGGCAAGGCCTCGTCATTAAAGATGGCATATGCAGTCGACGGGTCCCTCAGAGTAATGCGAACTTCTGCAGCCTGTCTCCCCAGACTCATCCACCTCCTCAACCCCACCACCACCACCCCGCCCGCCTCCCTCTCACTGATGTTAAAAGAAATCTTTATTGTCAGTCACATATCCTATTCACTTTGTTCACCTGCACTGACAACCCTGAGCTGTGTGTGAGAGGAGGTGTGTGTACAGGTGAATTTATGCGATCTGTGTGTGGGTTTGCACATGCACAAAAGGAGGTGTGAGGATGCAGCGGGGTTTGTATGTTGCTTTGTGTACTGTATGTGTGTGTGTGTGTGTGTGTGTGTGTGTGTGTGTGTCTGCACCCACCGCTGTACAGTAGCCCACTCCTCCACCCACCCCCCAACCCCCCGTACATCTCCCTCCTCTTCTAGATGTCGGCATCCCTGAGTTTCTAAATGCTCCCTCATTAGCTGAAATCTGTTTGAAACCTCCAAGTGAGAGGCTGGTAACGAAGTGGTACCCGTCTCCATCCCTCTATCTCCCCGCGCCTGACAGGTGGGGAGAGCGAGGGGTGGGGTTGGGGTGGGAGGGCTGTTTGATTTGAGGAAGAGTAGGTGACTGAGGGGAGGAGGAGAAGAAGGAGGAAGTGCAGGAGGAGAGGATGTGGGAGGTGGACCTCGGTGATGTGGGGGTTGTGGGGGTGGGGGGTGTCTTTGTGGAGTCTCTCCACCCCGGAAAGCATTCATGTGTCGTGCTGCTCCTCGGTGACTGCAGCACCTCGACGGGAGAAGGATGACAAGTCCCACTAAATTATTTATCCTGCTCAGCCGCCGAGTTCGGCCCCGCGCTTCATTATACCTGATTGGCTCCTTAATGGGGTGAATCATTTGAAGGCGGCGGGCCGGTTGCAGAGATGGCCTCCTGAAGAAGACAGCGAGTTTCTGATCTTTTTCAGTGTAATGGGGAGGAAGAGACCAAAGTCCAGACTCTTCCTCTTTGAAATGAGCGTCAGCGGTGTGGCGGCCGGCTGAGGTTTTAATGATGGGGATCTTTGAGGGGAGATTCTGCTGCAAACGTGACGATGACAGTTTAACCGTAGAGATAGTGCACTGATAGTGCACGGATACTCATTGGTTCATTAACTGTGCCCGTTAT
This sequence comes from Embiotoca jacksoni, assembly GCF_022577435.1. Taxonomy (NCBI): domain Eukaryota; kingdom Metazoa; phylum Chordata; class Actinopteri; family Embiotocidae; genus Embiotoca; species Embiotoca jacksoni. The sequence continues at coordinate 816,118 of NW_027185407.1, read as the reverse complement.
GTAAATGATTTCTTTGAGTTGTGTTGCACCACTGTCAACACTTTAAGGAAATTTCCGTCTGCATAAATTTGCTTTGAAGAACATCTTCGTGCTTTGATATCAAACTACTTTGCTCTTAAAATGTAGCGTGAAAGCGTTTGAAAGGCAAGTGTCAACAAAATAGCAGTAAAATAATTGCACTAAGTGTCGGGGAAATCCAAACTCAAGGAGAAGTTGTGATTGGCAGGCTGTCAGCTGGAAAACTTCACAGTAATTGCTTTACTCCAGGTGAGGCGGTGGGAGTCTGAAACTTGTTTATGGAGATGGAAGAATCACAATCCTCCGGGTGACGAGCTAAAAAACGCCTGGCGTACAATCTGTCGGCTGTCTCATGACCCCCGACACCGGGGCTGATAAGAGGCGGTCACATGAGCTACCCGGGAGTGATAGAGGGAGATTTTTAGACTGCGCATCACGCACACCAAATGAAACTTTTGCATCTTTTGCTTATCTGCAGCTGCTTTTTTCCTCCACGGGGAGAGATAAGAGTTCATGCTTAGGAAGACTGATTATCTCCTAAAATAAACAAATATGGACAGCGTTGTCTATCAAACCATGACTAATCTACCCCCACCACTAATTCATACATATCTCCGTAGTTGTGTACATTTATACATGTAATATTTCACTATTTCTTGTTCAATAATCAAACTGAAGGAAATTAGTTGCATTGGTGTCAACTGCTTTTTACAAAAGGTCTGATTTCCTTGAGTTTTATTAAGTGACATTGAAGCGAGGTGATTGTTAAAGACTAAATTCTGGTCTTTGGAATAAACTGAGTTCACATCAACTCCATTAGTGAAATAAACTCTTTTCTAGGAGTTGATCTTTTAACCCTTTTCAGGAGTTAAACCTGAACTCCAGTGGAGTTAAAACCATATGAAGTTAAATTCCTATTTTACCTGGAGTTGTTTTAATGAGAATTCGTTCACACTGTTTTCAGTCGACACTTCAAAGTGTTTATTATTTGACACCTATGGATTTAAAATTTCATCACACTATAAAGGTTTGAGTTAGAAATAACAGCAAAATAACAACATACTCATCACAAATTTATATCTAAAAAACATTTACAGTGTGCAACAATTAATGCTGCATGAATTCTTGAAGTTTCTATTGCACACTTAGGTTTTGAATTGTAGCCTCACTTTTATCATTATGTCTTCATTGAAATCTTCCAAAATAGCATGTTTTAACAAAAGTAAAATAATTTCTGCCCATCGCTTATATTTAATTCTATTGCTTCATTCTCAAAATGACAAAGAAATAACTAAGGTATGCTGGGAGATGATAAACACCAGGAGTCGTGTTGAATCATGTTCTTCAACACACAGCGAATGAACACTGAAATATGACTCCACCAAATAATCTCCCTGAACACAAGATGTAGTCAAACTTAGACAATAAACTCCCAAAACCGAACTGTTTTGCTCCGTTTCATTTAACTCAGGAACTTAGAAATGTTCTGTGTAGGTTTGATCTACTCATCGGAGGCTTGAAGGGTTATTTACATACATATTAGACATACGTATAGTTTTTACACCACCAAAAACTTGAAATGAATTTCTCCTTTTGAACGTGACACCGTGCTGTAATCAGACATGTCAAACAATGCAACGTTCATCAGCTCACTTTGATTCATTTTCAAACTATTTGAAAATGAATTAGATCGCGACATTGCAGTCGTCTCGATTCGTTGTGAAGTCAGGTGATTCTGATTTGCGTTGGGTTGATATACCTCAGGGAAAACAATTATGGAACAATTCAATTGATATTAATGAGGTATACAATGTCCACATTTAGACAACATTAATGGATCAGTTTTCTGTGTTGAAAACAAGTGATACAGTCAAAGTACAAGAAAAAAATAATAAAACAAACAATTGCATTTCCAATTAGTGCACAGCACATAAAGTTACAAGGTATTTCCTCTCTACTTATAGTGTGCTCATCTCTATAACTAAGTAAATGACCGAGCTGAAGAAAAGTGCATGTCTCCAAGAAGCTGGCTGCTTTTCAATTAACCTAATGACACAGTGTGTGATTCTATCAGCTGGCTGCACTTAGTTCAGGTAGAACGACGGATCACCAGAAACAAGCAGTAAGAAATGTGACCGCCTGACGTCATGAGGCAGGTTAGCTGTAGCGCGGCATATATCTCACTCGGAGGAGATCTGTGGCTCCGATCGGCTCCTGAAATAACTAATTGTACCTTTCTTGTCTGACTTTTGTCACGGCTGCTGGCAGCTTGACTCACTTTCAGCAGGAGGTTCACAGTTAGTGAAATGTGACCCTCCATTTCCTCCCGCTCCCCCGCTGACCTTTCGCTGGGCCGGCAGACTAATTTTTTGCTTCAATGGCCAGCAGTCAGGATGTGTCACTTAATTCAACCTGGAATGGATACAGGTATGCATGACACCACCGAGTGAATTGAACTCTCCTCCGGTTGATCTAAAGAGCATATGTGGAGAAATAAGGGGGATGATGTCATTTTACAGACAGCCTGGCACACGGAGGAGGACATGACAGTCTGCAGTGAGAACACGAGGCTGCGTTAAACACTTTTTACGGTTTGAAAAAAAATAGATAAATACGGTACCGTTGGTGATGCAGGTCATTTCTAAATAAGGTCAAAACCTCATTCATGGCTTGAAAGTGTATAAAACACTAAATAGCTTTTAATTTGAAATTATAACTTTTAATTTGAAATGGATACAGGAAGTTGTGGCATTCAGCGGATCAAAGCTGAAAATGTGACCCTCACTGGTAAAAACTTAATTCGACAAACTAAATATTCTCCATTTGGAGTTTGTCTAAAGTCTCTATACATCTGTTATATTTGTATTAGTCTGGATCAAAGATATCGAAATGTTTGATAGCTACAGTATTTCTCAGTAGTTAAAAAAAAAGTGTCAGGCGTCCTTCACTGTTACAGTTAATATGATATGAATGTTTAATAATGAGATTCAGTGAAATAAAATAAAGCGACATTCACCTATTGCTAAACTTCTTTAAACATGTTTTTACACCATTAAACAGCTAATCTAGACTATTTATTCAATGTGATATTAATATACCAGAATAACCTTCAAAATAATGAATGAACTTCCTAAACTGGAATAAGTTTTCCATTCTTGCAAACATTGCATGAGAATTGTGGGAGATAGAACGTAAGTTTCATTCAAAACATACTTTCATACTTTCTCTGCTACTCTGACGACACTTCATCTTTGGTAGGAGGATAGATTTAATCAACAAGGAATAATACATTTCACCTGGATTCACCTCGTTCTCCCCTTACTGAAAACCGTGTTGTGTTCATGGGGTGAGTTGAGTCTCTGCAGCCTGTTCGTACACTGAAACAGAGTCATCCTGTGTAATTAATGGAGGCACTTCCATGAAAATCTGGCTCCCTTTAAAACGTATTTTTTTGCGTCGGCCCTCTCTGTTTCTGACAGGTTCTTCGATCCTAATGCGAACAAATCTGCCTTCATGTATCTCTGCAGCTGCTGCAACGATCTGAATCCTGTCAGACCTCGATGAGAAGCAGACAGCTTTTGATCTCGCAGCGTTCACTCTCCTTTATTTCAACCAGCACCATGAGTTTTACTATAACTTTTCATCTCCACAAAGCTGCACAGGCCACCACTCTGAATGCTGATGTTGCACCTCAGCCAACAGGAACAGACAGTGGAGGAAATCGATTTAGCACGATGACTCTGGACTCTCCTGAAGTATGTCAGTGGAGCACTTGTTTCCTGTTGGGTGTGAATCACTGAACTGTTTTGGTGCATGTAAAGAGCCCACCTCATCGGGGGTGGGGGGGGGATGCTGCTGCTTTAAATCTGGAATGAAACGCAGACAGTGAGGATCACCTTCAAAAAACAGTTTACTGGGCAGTAAACGCAGATCCTCCCTTTTTGTGTCTGTGGAGAAGACGAGGTCTCGTAAAGTCTGGTGATTACAGACAGGAGGAGGAGAGAAAATTAATTTCCTTGGAGATGACGCTGCCTGGTCAGGTCTTAACAGGCTTATTTGGTCATTTAGGAACTGTAAAATGACACGTTTAAGGGTGTATATTGGCAAATAAACACTTCATTTGTAGCAGTAAAGTTTGTTTGAACTGATGGTGGTGCTGAAAAGCTTTGAAAAAGAGGGGTTTGAAATGTTTATTTGCAAAGAACTTGTACGTTTTTCCTGCAGGAAGTAGATGCATTCAGTGTTTACTGTGTTTAAAGTCTGACCTAAGAGCCACTGATCATCAGCACGCATTCACATATTCTTTTTCGCAAATAAAGTACTTATAATAATAATAAACTTTATTTGTAAAGCACCTTTCATACAATACATGCAGCTCAAAGTGCTTTCTAGCAAGAAATGACATACAGTGTTACATAAAAACAGATGTAAAGGAACATTTAAAAATATAGAAAAGAAATGAAACGCATAAGAACAGATGAAATGCATGAAATTAGACAGAACTATCGTTAAAATATAAAATATAGCAATATGGACTTTAGTTCAAAGTGCAGGGCAGTGCAAGAGAGCTTGAGGATTAGCTGGCTGAAGGCTAAAGTGAAGATATGTTTTGAGCTTTCTTTTCCAAAGTATTTACTGAGCTATCTTCCCTGATATCTGCAGCTAGTTGGTTCCACAGCTTCAGAGCAGAACTGACAGAAGCTGAATCTCCGATTTTCTTTGTCATTGCTGGGAACCTCCAAGAATCCAGCAGAGTAAGCAAGTAAAGCTTCTCCTGAGTGTGAAGTCCAAGAACGGCAGGTGAAAGAGAGGTGGACAAAGTTTGGAGGATTCACTCGTCATCCGTGATGCTCGGCGTGCTCTGTGGTTCCTGCAGAGGAGACGACATGATAACGTGGCGCAGCCGTCCTCTGTGGGATTTCTCAAAGAACTTCCTTTGATTGTCTCTCCTTTCTTCTTCCTCTTCTTCTTCTTCTTCTTTCCTCTGTCTTCCCTTTCCGCTTCTTCACCTTCAAGCAGCACACTGTCATCCCTCCCTCTGGTAGTTCATCAGCTGTGCACCCCACCCCACCCCACCCCACCCAGCTCCCATGATGGGGATGCAGGGAGGGGGGGTTGTGTTGCGGTCGCCCTGTTTATGCAATCCCACTTGTTTTGAAGTGACAGGCCGGGGATAGATATGCAATATTAAAGAGAGGCCTTATGAATTTTTGACATCTAATTAGTTGCTTCCCCGTTAACATATCGTTGCTCGCGGGGGCACGGAGAGCTCCGCCGGGGCCCCTCTGAAGTACAGGGCAGAAAAAAAAGGGGTCCACTGCCACCTCTAATGTATTTCCCTCTAATGTGAGTAGTAATCATAGCACTAAGGTTAATTAATGGCCCTCCGAAGCCCCTCTTTCTGCAGAAGAGCGGGTCGGTGGCATCACCGGAGCATCAATTAGAGGCTTTTTTTCTGCTCCTGCTTCAAATGTTAATAGCCGCTATTTAAGGGCCGCGGAGCGACGGGGAAGAGGTAAAGCACCGAGGTGATCGTCGTAACGCTTAATGGATGGTACACAGGCCGGATAGGGGTGGTGATCAATACCATTGATTCAGCAATTAATTTGCCAGCTGCTCGACCTGTCGGATATTTACTTTGTCTGTTTCGGTACCATCATGTTTTGTCAGTCAGTCAAATGTGATGAGAGAAGCTGAGGCGTCCCATAAAGAGACATTTATGGATGAACTCAGAGAATACAAGACAAGAAGTTCAGAACAGGAGCGACTGTTTCAAGGGAACCTCCATATATTAGAAGACTCGCACTTGGATGGAAAGTCTATTATTAGTATTTTCCAAATATAACCAAGTGGCATCCATCAGTGATGTCATCAACCATCAGTGATGTCATCAACCATCAGTGATGTCATCGTTGGTTTGTGAACATTATGAATCCTCCAGTTCAGATTCTGTCCGTCACCATCTTTGCTAGTTCGGAGCAGCTTGGAGCAGGAAGTGACCATATTTGGACGAGCTGGGGGAGGAGCCAGCGGTGGATCTGACCGATCTGATCGGAAACCTGACGATACTACGTCCCGCCCACCGATAGCTGTAACCTGACTGCACCACAGGCCTGTCAATCAAACAGACACGCCCCCAAAAACAGGTCTTCTTGAATCTTCTTTTCTAATGAATGAGGGATTATTTTCAGATGGACCTCCAGAAAACTAATAAGAAGGAGTGACTTTAGCTAACAACACCAAGATAACTGATGGACACATTTTATTCACTTTGGATTTGATGAGAGAAGTTGAATGGGAGTCTATGGAGCCGGAGGCTTTTTGGAGCCGACCTCTAGTGGCACTCGCTGGTATTGCAGCTGAAGACACTTCTGGATCAGAACCATTTTACAGACCTGAAGCTACGAACTCTTTTATATCCAGTCTACATTGATGTCCTACTCTTGCTTTAAACGTGCAGTATATAACATTTGCTGGCTAATGATGAGTTTCATAGAATCATAGAATGATTCCAGATAAGAAAATGAAACATGTGTTGACGAGGAAAGACTGAGTGCCAAGAGGATCCAGCGATTATACTCTTCCCACACAAAAAAAAAACAAAAAAACCTCCCTTTCAAAGTGCCCATGAGCAAGAAACTAAACCTCCATCAGCCTCCTGCTCCCTCATCAGCAGCACCAGCGTTGTTGGAGTGGGCAGCTCCCGACTGTTTCTGCACAACTGCACACAGCTCTGTCAAGTTTCACTGGATAAATAAAGGTTAAAAGAAAAGTGTGCATGAACACACACACACACACACACACACACACACACACACACACACACACACACACACACAGAGTCACACACTGTCACTCACAGCTCAGCTCACAGTTCACATAATGATGAAGTGACCAAATGAAAGCCTGTGTTGTTGTGTGTGTGGAGCCTGAGCTCCACTTTGAACTGAAGATGTCAGTGACTCCATCGGCCCGTCTTCTTCTTCTTCTTCTTCTTCCTCCTCCTCCCTCTGATGTTCTCCCTCTGTCTCTCTCCTCTCTACGCCTCTATGTCTCTCAGCCTTTGTTCATGTTTGAGTCCCATAGGTGCAGCTGGAGTACAATATTGAAATTTAATATTGAAATTTTGAACTTTTCATCTTAATTGTAGAATTAATTTTTCCACTGCAAAAAATAACTTTGATAGAAAAAGGAGCTTTTTACTTCAGCTCTTCCTCATCATCAATCAATCAGTCAATTCAACTTTATTCATACAGCTGTTTTCATTCAGGTGCAATTCAAAGTACTTTACAGATGACGTACAACTGATAACGAGACAATTCATATTCAAACAGTGAAACAATGTTAGGCTAACACAGAAAATGGTTAAACATGGTTTGAAAGTAAAAATTATATTAACAAATGTATTTTTATTTTTTCACAGAGCACAGCTGACTGCATGTCTCACTGATCCCCACCTTTACTAAACAAACAGGATCTCTCACACCTCACACAAGAAAAACACTCAAACACACAAGACAACTCCTCGCCACGATCAATTAACTGATTATTTGCAGCACTGGCTGGTGATTGGCTAATCAGGGAGGCTATTAATCACCTTCTATCTGAGCTGATCACAAGATGTCTATCCTGTTCTCTCAATCAGGTCCTCATACATCACACACCCTGAAACAGGTGGACTGTAGGAAGGAATGAAGGCATACACACACACACACACACACACACACACACACACACACACACACACAATCTGCATGAAGTCCAGTTCAAGAGACCTATTGTTGCATAAACCACTGTTGTAATAGTTTGACTTCTTGTTTCAGAATCAGGGAAACGCTTGCGTTGACACCTTCAGTGTTATAAATGAGGATGAAAACATTTCCCTGCAGGGGAAACATATGTTTATTTATTTTTAAAGTTCCTAAGTCAGGTTATTCGTTGTGTTTAATATCTTTCCTCACTCTCATTTGTCTCCATCGAACCTTCTTTAATTCCAGTGTGCTGCTCTGTGATTCAGGTTGTAGTTACAGCGCTGACTTCCACTTCTTCCAGAAAAACATATCTGGTTGATTAGTGAATGGATCATTTCTTTATCAATGCCTTTTATAAAACAAAGAGCTCTGCAGATGTGTTGTTGATACTGGCATGGAATAAATGTTAAATGGCCTCTTCTCTGCACTTCATATTATCAACTAACAAAACATAGGTTTGGAAAATTACTCCTCTGAAAGCATCAGGAAAGCTGCAATATCTGCTTCTAACTCCTGATCCAGATTTATATAAGTTTTATTTTTATTTTAAACATGCATCCCTGCGCTAGTAGGTGTCCTGTTAATGGAATATTAAAGTACGAGTTTATGAAAAGGCAAAAATAAATCACCTGCTAATCACAAAAAAAGTCATTTTTAAGACCTTGATCATATTCAGACATGAACACATATCCTATCTGGTTTTACACAAACATATTTTATACATGCACACGACAAAAGTTAGTTGTGTTTGACCGAACATCCAGAAAGTGTGCGTGACCATTTACTGCAACGAGAACATTCGGCTGCAACGACAGAGAATGACACGAACGTCCACAGTTCACTGCATCAAACATTCCTGCACAGAAGTCTCAGATTGATTTCATGTTTTTAACGTGACATAATCCACTAAAACGACCTGAACACATGAACTCGTTTGTATTATCAGTAATTATCCTTTTAAAATTCAACACTGAACACCTAAATAATGACACTGTGAATTGGAAATGACTGAGTAGCAGTTGGATATGGAGATGCAGTTAAACACTTGCTTAAATTGAGAATATATTTTGCATAGTTTAACGCTTTAAGAGCTAAAAATGGTTCAGTACGTTAAAATCTTCTTCCCCCTCCTCTGTTTTTACGACCACAGATGTGGAGCTAAATAAGTTGTTATCCACCAGATGTAATGATAAAACAGTGAGTCAGAGCTCATCACGGTGTCAGTGTGTTACATCATGTCAGGCGGAGATGGGGAGGAGCTGCATTGTGATCTCCAATCACAGCCTGTTTCCTGAACGCTCACCTCGTCCAATGCACTTCTCTCTCTGCCATAATATTCCTTTTTTGTTATTCCCTCACTCTTTTTTTTTTTTTTTTTTTTTTTCAATTAGAGTCAATTGACCTGACAGAATTGCCAGCAATTAAGTGATTTTTGTAATGGTCCTGGGCTAATTTGCCTTGGCTTGTCAGCTGTATTTTATGTCGCCAACCCCCCACCTCGCTTACTCTCTCTGGCACATAATAGCTTATAATTTCAAAATCTTTACCCTCCGCTTCCTTCTCAATAAATCGCAATTACAGGAAGTTGTTAGAGATGCCTAAACTCCCTGCCGCCTCCGCCCCCACCGCTTTACTTTGTGCCATCGGAGATATTTTTATATTTTTTTTGTGCGACTGACAGAGCGGCGGGGAGCAGCAGAGGAAATCTATTTGTTTGCAGAGCCTTAATGTAATCGCACTTCATGTGTACACTGAGTCCAACTCTCCTGGGCTCCGGCACACCGAGAAGTTTATTCTCTCCACATTGCTCATTAAGAATATGATTTTCTGGCAGCTGGTCTTTGGACGGAATATCTTTTATTTCCTCCTGAACGAGGGATTTCAAGGTGTTTTATTTCTTTCATTAGAGCAGATCCTCTTCAAGGTTCTGCACAAAACGTCATCAGGAAAAGAAATCGTGCAAAAAAGGATAAAGGTCAGCTGACGGCTGGCCTTTCCTCCGAGGGTCACGCTGCCGTGTTGGCAGCAGGTTGGCGATGTACCCCCCCCCCCCCCCCCCATCTCACTTCGCTTCCTCTCATCCGCTGAGCTCAAACCTGCCGCCACGCTTCAAGTCTCCTCATAAAATATGCAAATGAACTTCAAATGAAATACCTTTTTTCTCTCTCAGCTCCAATGCCCCCCCCCCCCCACACACACACACCAACACTAATCATCTCTGTATGTAATAACTCCAGAGCTGAGCATCTGCTTGCCTCCATAACACTCCACTGATCTCCCCTCCACCCATCCCACACACCCTCCACCCCTCCACCCCTCCACCCCCCATCCCTCTTCCTCCAACACAGTATTAGGTCGTAATGACTTAGCGGTTAAAAGCAAATAGATGCCAGGGGACATACAGATGCCCCCCCCCCCCCCACACACACACACACAAATACCCCCCCCCCCCCCCCGCACACACATACCCAAATGTCTTTCCTCCATCACAAGCACACACACACTCTGATGCCCAGCTCTGGCTACTCAAGATAAATGATGCGGAGTGAGAGAAGAAGTGAGGCCTATCAATCACAGGGAGCGTCGGGGTGTGTTATCAGAAAGTATCCCCACCGGAGGGGGGAGAGGGGAGGGTGTGTGTGTGTGTGTGTGGGGGGGGGGGGTTAACGCCTTAGCGAATGCTGGTGTCAGCAGCGGTGTACGTAGTGAGTAGTAGGAGAACTAAAGGAAGAGGTGTCGGCTAACGAGACGCAAGCAACAAAATAGGCTGCAACCAATTAGCACACACACACACACACACACACACACACACACACACACACACACACACACACACACACACACACACACATGCACGTGAATATGAGCAGCAATCTGCCATCCAACTTCCTCCGCCTCAAAGTTAGAGCCTTCGTGTCATTTCACTGGAGCTGCAGAGGCGTCTGATCGATGGATGTTTTGCTGCTTGATAACTCGATTTCCTCTCTATCTCATCTCAGTAAGCATAAGTGTAGCGATACTGGGCTCTAATGGCTGCTCGTGCTGTGCTTAACACAGTTTGAAATGAATAACCCAGCGAACAGTCTCATCGCCATTACAAGCAGGACTTAAATGATCATTTGGGAGGATGAACCCACTGATAGCGCTTTTGAAATTATCCTAATATCATTTTCAGTTTGCCTAAATCATTCTAATGAGGTGTGCCACTTAGCAGCCGTGTTGGAGCTGAAATAGGAGCCGTGTTTCAGCCGTGTTTCAGCCGTGTCCAACACACAGGGCGTCAAACGGTGGCAGAAATATGGCTGCCCGCTGCTGGGAGGAGTGCAGTCGTCCTCAGTGTGTGTGTGTGTGTGTGTGTGTGTGTGTGTGTGTGTGTGTGTGTGTGTGTGTGTGTGTGTGTGTGTGTGTGTGTGTGTGTGTGTGTGTGTGTGTATGTGTGTGTGTTTGAAGCACACAGGGATTCTTCAAATCAGCAGATCATTTTGTTGTTGTTGTTGTTGTTGATTGAAGCATTTTATTTTCTAAGAATACAAGCACACACACACACACACACACACACACACTCGCTCGCAAATGGACTCAGGAGGGAGAAAAGAGACGGATACATACATTCATTTGGATCAACAAATAAATTATTCAGAGCGATATGACAGCAGATGTTTGGGAGGCCGTGATTCGGCGTTGGTCTCCGCTGCAACTTTTGATCAGAAATTCAAAAACAGGCCCTGTGTGGCCGACAGACGGCTGGATGGGAGTCGGAGCTCCGGCTCCCCCCCCCCACCACCACCACCACCACCCCCTCCTGCCATCTTCGCAGCCCACATATTTTCTGAGTCCGTTTGCTTCGGGGAGATGTATTGTTATTGTCGCATGGCGTTCACTTCTTCTTCACGTCTTTTATTGCAGCTCTGAAGAGAAACAGTTGTGGAGAAAAAAAGATGTTATCGTAATAACTTAAGCAATCAGGCAGCTTCTCTTTGATTTAGGTTGAATAAGACTAAAAAGATGCACATTTAACAGACACATGGAGGTTAAACACAGCAGCACATTCAAATGTTATCAGCCCCTTAAATGTCCGTTATCAGCTGTCATCACTTCACTGCTTCTTCTGTTTGACCCCCAGAGGTCCGAATTATTGTGATAGGAACAAAGAAGGAAGTCAGGAGACGAACGTGAGGAGAAGGGAGGAGGTCAGTGGTGGTTAAGTGGTTCAAATGTTCTTGAGAAACACACCTTTTTTGTCCGATGTGTAAAAACAAGTCAGCCGTGTTGGTTTTCTTATATTTTTGGTTTGCGTGTCTGTTTCCTGTTTTATTTTGAAACTCACCTCGTCTCTCGTTTTAGGTCTTTTCACTTCCTAGTGTCGTTCCGCTGCGCTGATTGTCTTTTATGCAAGATTATGTATTTAACCTTTGTAACATATGTCACCTATAACTTATGAAGGTAACATGTACTTGAACACAACCTTAAACACGTGTTTATTATTGTTGCCATGACGACGTAGGTCCAGCACACCTGTTGCTGTTGGTATCTCATGTGTAATTAATAACGGCCCACTGAGCTGACAGGGAGGTGGAGGAGGGTCTGACTTGTCGTATCTATGGTCCTGGTAACAACTGATAACAGAAATGTAATCATCTAATACGTTTGAAAAAGCTGCAACACACCTGAGATCTGTTTCACCATCGATTGTTTATTGTTTTTAGTTTCTCCTAATTATTAAAGAGGTAAATTAATACTATAAACTATGATGTCTCTGAGGTTCAGTGTTGTCCAGAATCATCATCTTGTTACTGACCTGCTGTTAACCCCTCAACATGCAAGTTTCGTCTTTCCCTTAAAATCACTTCATCATGAACACGTTAACTCTCACAGTGCAGCTGTGATACTGAGCTGCACAACGGGGGACCACAGAGACCTGCAAAGGTCACGGGGACACAGTCTCTACTGGACAGTGTGTACACGAGGCGTTTGACAAAGAGGGCTTGCAACATCACAGAAACCCCTTGACACCACCTGTTTGTACCTCCGCCTTTATGCTGCACAGATAAACAAACAGGTTCATGGACAACCTCTGAAGGACTTTAAAAATGCAATGAAGCTCCTAAAATGACAATAGAAGATTTTAAAATGTATTTTGTAAATAAATCTATCTATCTATCTATCTATCTATCTATCTATCTATCTATCTATCTATCTATCTATCTATCTATCTATCTATCTATCTATCTATCTATCTATCTATCTATCTATCTATCTATCTATCTATCTATCTATCTATCTATCTATCTATCTATCTATCTATCTATCTATCTATCTATATTTGTGTTCATTGTTTGGTTTTTGAATTTAAATTAGACATTATCAATAAGTAATGGACATATTTGAGTGGAAAAAGCACATTATATTGTATCCTAACTGAACTGGGATGTTAATGGAACACAATCTGCATTATTTCACGACAAAGACAAAAGCAAGGCCATCATTTGTCATTGTCTCTTTAAAGCCCCATTTCCTTTTTTGTTGCGGTGAAAGAGTGTGTGTGTGTGTGTGTGTGTGTGTGTGTGTGTGTGTGTGTGTGTGTGTGTGTGTGTGTGTGTGTGTGTGTGTGTGTGAGTGAGATTGGAAAGGCAGTGGGGGGTTGGGGGGTTGGATGGGGGGGAGACGGGCCGTGGGGGGGGGGGGGGGGGGGGGGAGGGGGGTTGACAATGGGATTTAGTCATACTTAACTTCCAATTGAGGGTCCCCCTACACCACTTCCTTCAGCCGGGCACCTTTTTCATACACGAGTGAACCATTCATATTCCATCTGTTCCAGCTCTCACTCTTTGGGGAGGCTGTCAATCTCCGAGACTCATGTGATGTGAATGGAGGCGGGGAGGGGGGTGGGGGTGGTGGGGTTGCAGTGGGCCGGCGGAGAGACAAAGAGAAACCGAAAGTGAGAGAGAGAGAGGAGTTGTGAAAGTGGAAATGGAGAGCGTGAGGAGAGAGAGGGAGGAAGTTGGCTCTCTGCTGGTGCTGAACTCCTGGGACCTTTCAGAAAAGCTCATCGCACATCAGTGTCCTGCCGAGCCGCCACCACGGAAGAGAGGATGACCGAGGCAGCACAAAACAAGGGGACGAAGAGAGGAGAGGGAGAGAGCCACAGTCGGGGGTGGGGGGGACGTGGGAAGGGGGGTGGGGGTACAAAAAATATGGAGGAGGATGAGCACTAAAAGAAAACTGAGATTGTGATGGATGTGGAGGGAGTGAGAGGAGCTGGAGACCTCTGACGAAAACAAGAAAAAGTATTATTGTATATACAGGATGTGAATCTGTAACCTCACAAATACAGGACACGGTTTCATTGTTGTAAAACACTTCTTCATAAATGTTACTCATACTGGAGGAAATGTGTTTGTTGGGGACTATTTTATGTGGCGTAGTAATCCACAATTAGAGGAGCGGGATGGTGTATGTTGGACTGAGTCAAAGTACCGTACAATGTGTGTGTACATGAAGTAACGTGTGAGTGTAACGGTGAGACTCACTGATGTGTTTTAATAGGTTTTGGGCACAAGTGGACCTCAGAGGAGCAGAACATCCAGAATAATACCAACCTCACCCTTCAACTTCAAATCACAGCTTCATCTTCAATGAAATGCCAGAATAATCTGAAGAAGAACAAAACATTTGGCCATGTTAAAGACATTTCATAACTTGCCACAGCTATATAGTTTATTTTTTTAATTTCCTTAAACATCTGTTGACTGTACTAAATTTGATTTTACGTTGTTTGACAGAAGACTGTGATTGTGATATCTATAGAGCTGCATCACTGCCAGAGAAAGGGCTCGAATATGACGAAGAGGGAGGAGAGAAGGGAGGGCATGAGGAGGAGGAGGAGGAGGAGGAGGAGGAGCGGAGGGAGGAAGAGGTTCTGCATGGCCGGGAGGCAGCACGGAGGCGACACATCTGTCGCAGTATTAGCTTTCTGCTCTGTGGGACCTGGGTGTCAGCGCTAGCCGCTGGGGCCCAACTCCAGCCACGCTGGAGCTCAGATGGAGGACCAAATATACCCCCCCCTCGTCCCCCCTCTAAAAAAAACAAAACAAAAAAACAACAACAACTAAAATAAGGCTCTGCACAGAGCCCAACCTCTGCCCTCTGCAGCGGGGGACGATGTCCCCGCCTCCTACATGCATCCTGCTCCCTAACTAGTGATATCTGTGAAGTCCATTTAATACAGAGTCCCACAGACTCTCAGCCATGCATCATGTTTTTGGATTGTTAAACTAAAGATTAATTAAATTATCATTTTGTAAGAGACAATTCAAGACCTCTTCAGGTAAATAGTTCCAGGAAGTATAACTGTATCTTTATTAACAGTGAAATTACTGCGTTCAAATGAAACAGATACATGGGAAGTTGTATGCTCGGTGTTCAAATTGTAAAAATATGGACGGCGTCTAGAAGCCTCAAAGGCAAACAGTTTATCAAGATAACAGCCGCGTAGCGTAATGCAGCAAATACAGAGACAAAGAAGGAAAAGAAGATCAAGGTTTCCCTCAGACGTAGACTGTTATCTACAGACAAACTCTACGTGACTAAAATTACAATATATTAGCTTAATATCTAATCAAACATGAACTTCCACAACCTCTGAACTCTCTGTAAACATCATACACATGAAACTGAGCTACTAACATGGTTCCTTTATGAGGAAAGGTTTTGTAATCATTCTCTGCAATATCATTACTGTTGTTCTCTTAAAAAAAAAAAAAAAATCCAGTTTAAAGGAAACAGTTGCACAAAAAAATCTGGCATGTGAGGCATTAAAGGGAATCCAGACGAACTACAAGCATCCAAAAACAAACAAACAAAAAGATGCTGGCACAGTTGACAAATGCATTTTTATTATATAACTAAATATGTGTATTAATCTAGACTTCGAGAATATGTCTATTGTTAAATTGAAGGTGTTTCTGGACTCTTTCAGGACATGAAAATGTAAGTCAGACATCGATTAGATTTTAATTATGTATCTATTTATTTTCACTGGACATATGTCACTCAGGCCTGAACACACAGGCTGATGGAGCTGATCCCTCGGTCCATCAAATTGGCCTTTATTACCCACGGCTGTAATCCCCGTCTCCTGTGAGCGGAGCGTCGACTCTCTAATGTCATTATGGTCACTTTGTCCAGGGAGCTGCGTTCAGGGCCTCAAATCAATAGAGGCTGTTTAGCGTGCCGTCTCTGAGGTGTTATCGGCCAGACTGCAGAGACCTGTTTTCCTGCATCTCGAGGGCGGTTTGGCCAAACTGACCCTGGAGCCCTGCAGCCCTCGACTGGCAAAAAGCCTCCTGCGCTGGAGGTCCTGGAACGATGCCTTCAGGGACGCTGGGTCACCGAGCTGCTGCTTCCAGCGCCAAGCTCCAGCTGCTGGGGTTCTTGTTATTTTAGTTGCGCCTGATGCTGTTGTTGTTGTTGTTGTTATTGTTGTGAGAGTGTTGTGAGACCGGTGTCTCTAACTCCACCTCTGTCCCCATCCCTGCCTCCCCCTTTCCTTCCTCCTTCCCTATCTATCTCCGGCCTGCAGGGAATAAAGAAGCCCCATGAATTAATGAAGATGAGTGCAGTAATTAAACGTGGTGGTGATGGCGACACAGATCCTGGGAGGATTTCAGAGGGACAGGAGGTCCACATGGGGCCTCGGCC
This sequence comes from Embiotoca jacksoni, assembly GCF_022577435.1. Classification (NCBI taxonomy): domain Eukaryota; kingdom Metazoa; phylum Chordata; class Actinopteri; family Embiotocidae; genus Embiotoca; species Embiotoca jacksoni. The sequence goes on along the minus strand of NW_027185407.1, from coordinate 799,649 downwards.
TGCCTGCTCCACTATTACCCTCCTCCCTTCCTCCATCCCCCTGGTCCCCAGGTTGCATGACACACAGATATGGCTTGATTGGCCTGCTGGGCACAGGAAGGAGGGGGCTTGGTGAAGTTGGCACCCAGGGGAGGTGGAGGGAGAGGCAGGATGGAGGGGGGTAGATTGTGCTCAGGCCTCACCTGTGGCCCTGCAGCCCATCCCTGGATCCCTCCCCTGGCAGCCAGGTCACACTGCGTGGTCCAAAACACCCCCTACCTGGGGAGAAGAGGAGGAAAACAACAGCATGGAGCGAAGGGAGGCGGAGAGGAGAGGATGGAGGAGATAAGGGAGGTAGGGCGAGAACCGTAGGAGCACTTCCAGGGATTATGGCCTCACGCTGGCCCACTGGGGCGCAGCCTTGATGGACGTCTGACTGGTAAGCAGTTGCCCTTTTATAAGATGTGAGGCTTGCCGACCACCTCAACACCACCCGCCCCGGCAGCTGAAGCAGGCCGGCAGGCTGTGGCTCGCACTGGTCACCTATCATGTGAATCATTATTTTGTATATCACTTTCACCAGAAAGCTTTTCTCTACTTCTTCCTAGTTAAAGGATAATTCCACTGTTTTTAAATCTGCTGCATTTGTTACAAATTCAGCTTTTAGAGATTTGTTGTCAGCATCCATCACAGTTACCAGAGCAACTCCCTCCTTTAGCTTGTGTGCACAGATGACAATTGTTTGCTTGTCCAAATGTGTCAAAAAAGTCGACAATGAGGTGTTTGTATTTATTACAAAGACATCAACTGACATCTGTGAAACATACTGATAAATAAAACAGAACAAAGGTGGCCACAGCTGTACAGGTTGTAAGAACAACTCATGAAGCGTAGTTCTTCGGTTGTCATGAAAAGTGTTTTAAATTATCTGCTTCTATCAACTGCCTCTTTGTGACTTTACCAGGTATCACAGCAAAATGTGAAATAGACACGCTTTGGCCTGTGTGGGCGTGAAAGTTACACATTTTCCTGTACTGGATGCAGATGAAAACCTACTGCATGTGTAGAGCCATGTGTTTACACCAAAATTAAACTTATAGCTACAACCTGTGGTCGGGGTGAAGCCACCCCACGACCTCCTCATACCGCCAAAACATAGCATCGTTGCCTCCGTTGCGGGACCTTGGACACATTATCCCACATTATCTTGACATTTACGTGTGTAAGTTTCACGCTTTCAAAACGTGTAACTATCACGCATACACAGCCCAAACTGTATTTTATTTTATTTATTTGGTCATTTTTTTGTCTATATAGTCTGTGTATATTTATTCTAAAATAATAATGTTGTATCTACCTTATTTCTTATTTCTTATACATATTAGTATTTTTTTTTCCATATTGTGTGCACTTTTTGGTTTTCTTTGCTACTGTGGGATTAATAAAGTCAAATCTAATCGAATCTATTTCACGTTGTACTATATTGGACCGGCTTGTCTATTTCACGCGTTGCAGTGATGCTGGGTTGTGTGACTACATATATAATCTGTGTAATGTGGTTGCTGATTAATCAGGCAACATAAAACCTCAAATTTTGGCTGAATGAACACAAATATTTCCAGTTTGATTGGGTTGGATTGATTTAACAGTTTTAACGGACTGGACATTTATGTTGTTTTATCATAACGTACTGCAGCTAAAGTAAAGTGTCTGTGCTCGTTTTCAGCTCTTCTGAGGTATTCATGTTATTCATGGAGAAAAGGAGGTGAAATGAACAGATGGATGTGATGATGAAGCCCACGGCGAGGCCTGGAGGTGCTGTTCTGGGTCCGTCTGACTCACAGCACCGTTACGACTCCGTAAAACACCAGAAGCAGTTTAACCATCAGATCTATCACCCAGGAGAGCTCCCCAATCCTCCTCTCTGTTTATTTGTTATCACAGCCTTCACCGGACTAATTAGACAGGCCTTAACTTTGGTCTTGAGCCATGTTTGTGCCCGAGGGGCGGCAGGACGAGCTCGGCTTCCCCCGTCAGGCCTCCCCGTCTCCCAGCCCACGCCAAAACACGTGTCCTCCCAGTGGTTCCTGATGCCGGGAGGCGGCAGGTACGATGTTTTGTTTAGCCACGAGTTACCACTGCAGCACACACCCATCTGCCCTTGCAGCCCCCCCCCCCCCCCTTCCCCCTCTCCCAAGATGCCGCTTGTCGCCAGTGACCCTGAAGTTCGTTATGTAAACAAAAATGTGCCCTAATTAACAGGAGGGAAGTGTTGTCTGGGGAGCAGGAGGGGCGGGGCTGGTTGGAGCCAGGTGGCCTTCAGTGACTCGTGCCGCCTGCCAGCAATATCTCATTTAACTGCATTAATCATTTTTACCTGCATATATGAATAAACAACAGATATTTAATAAACAATGAAACGGTAAATATCCGAGCAGAAAAGGATCAAATTTGTAAAAGTGAGGAGTGGAGAGACGGCAGGGCTTGTGGATAAAATATGAGAATATAGAGGAACTAGAAAAAAAGGAAGAAAAGCAGACAATGACTGCGGTCCCAGTGGGAAGAGGAGGAATACCCTCTTCATCAGCGAGGAAGTGCAGAAATGCACTGATTACGGGAGGGTAGGGGGTAGGAGAACAGGTGTGCTGCGGACCCCCTCCCGGGACCACCCGACCATCCCTGGGTCCTCAGAGGGAGGGATGGGTGGGGGTGCAGTGGAGGGGGAAGGGGGGAGAGGGGAAGAGCTTAGCTCATTAGAGAGAGTTTGCTTCTGCTAACTCACCTTCCCCTCGGGAGGCGGTTAATCATCGCACAGGGACCGGCAGCCCGTTAGAGAAGAGGTGGAGAACGAGAGACTTATTTAGCATCCGTCCCTCTCGTCTGCTGCCGCCGACCCACCGAGCATCGGTCGGATCGCCGCCAAACAACGGCCACAAGTGGCGCGGCACCGTCCAATGGAAACACATCCAGCCTCGCTGCAGAGCTGCTGACATGATAATGATTCCAACATTAACCCTCATCATTCAAGTGCTGTGAGCGAGCCCTTCAAAAGATGTTTCCCACTGCAGAGCCACAGATTACAGAGAAACAACCTTCCAGTGGTGCACACACATCCAGACTCTCCACTGGAGTTAAAGCAATACAAAAACAATAATAATACTAACTAAGAACTCTACAATTGTTCTGCATGCAAAGATAAAGCACAGGGGGGATTATTACAAAGAATTACAGAAAATAACAAGCTGTGAGTTGACCTCATTACGCAGGCAGACTGGACTCAGTCAATGTGGTATTAATATCCTGTGTATCACAGTGAAAACAATGAGGAGCATGTGTGTTTGAGTGTGAAAGTAGCTCTCTGTGTACTTACAAACAAGCATTGTAACAAGCTCACAGTTTCAACGTGGATAACAGAGCTGCAAGAAATAGCAGTCCCTCCAACAAATCTTGCAGTCGCAATAATTAACGTGAAAATGATCTAATTAGATGTTTAGTATCAATAAAGTGATTCCATATTACTGGATGTTAAATGAGTTTTTTCCACACGTCCAGTTGTCAGAGACGTCTCTTTGTTTGTTTCATCCAGCAGGTCTATGTGTTGAATGAACATGAATTAAACAGCATCTAAAGCTCTTATTTTGACAGCTGATGTAGTCCTTGTTTCTATATTACATGTATTACATAATATATATATATATATATGTATATAGTGTCATTTTCCCCCCGTTGAGCTCCCGTGTTGTGTTGGTACTGAGAGCTCAGATGCGATGATGTCTTTGAGCTGCTCTGTTTTGACTGATTGTTGCAGCCTGAGAGCCTCTGATTGCCGTTACGTCGCAGTTTGCAGATTCAGTGCCTGACTAAGAAAAATAAACCATGTAATCAGGGTTTCTCTGCTGCTTTTCATACCGTTCGTTGTTTTGACATGTTAAGATAGCTATCTTAGTGAGTGCTAATCAGCTAGCATTAATGAAAACAAATAGGAAATTGTGAATTTGCCGCTGGATGCAGCCGACAGGTTTCATGCTCGAAGTTCAAATGAAGTCCAAACAGGAGTGGAAGACTTCAAATTGTAATAAAATCTTCACATGTTTTTTTGCTTTCTGATTAAAACCATTGTTCCTGAAATCTTCACCAACTGGTGAGCACGTTGAGTGTCACCTCCTCATCGACGGTTTCAAGCACCACTACAAGTGAACTAAGAGGATTCTGCAGCGAGGACGAGAGGGACATCAAGACGGAGACTAAACGCTGGAGCTTCACTTCCTGTTGAACGAGAGCTCTTCAAAACTCCTGTTGACAATAGAAAAACCATCAGTCAGCCTGTACGTTCCCTCTCACTGCAGAATATTCCAGAGATTTCTCTGACACCACAGCAGAACCCCCCCTCCCCCCACACCACCACCACCACCACCACCCTCCACCCCCAAACAAACACACTGCCCCCCCACCGCCCCGAAGTGGTGCGATCCAGCTCAGATGCGGGAGAGCCGGCCTCGCAGCTGGAGCGACGTCAAGGATCATTTCCATTTCCCAATGATTAATTTGAATTTAATATCTTAAATCAAAACTTAATTAATTTAGATACAGTTCTGATGGTGCCCTGCTACTAATACACATGCTGTTAATTAGATGTAGCCTAATGTCACCCCACCCCCCCTCCTTTAACATAATTAAAACAGAAGATCCCAAACCATGTGAACTAATGTTGGTACAACCCGGAGCAGAAGGTGCTGTGATGGTTGACAGGGAAACACAATTTATCATTTTAGGGTGGAGACATGAAGTTTACATCCAGTTGTGGATGTTTAATGAACGTATACATCTGAACAAATCATCAATAATAATCACAAATAAGTGGAAGAAGTTAGTAAATGAACTTTGAGTTTGTATTAGCATGATGTTTTCTTTCAAAACGTCACAGTATATTTGGTTGCAGTTATTCTACTGCAGACGATGTGGAAGTTTAACTGGACCGCACGATTCGTCGAGTTGGTGTCATCAGGAGATATTTTCACTGCCCTCGAATCTAATTTGAAATCTACTGAAGCATCGTTTAAAGGCACCGCTATCTCAGTTTTGCAGTCTTCCTTTGTGGGCGGCTTCCTTTAATTGATAATTCTCAACCACAAATAAAAGTTTTTTAATTGGCAGGTCACGCGTTTGCCGAGATGCTGCCGCTCTACCGGAAACGTGCGCCAGGAAAAGATGGCATATTATTTTCACAACCAATTAAAAGTTGAAGAAGTCCATTATAAAAAATCTACTGTCTGTATCCAAGCAAAGCAGCTGAAATATTAGTTATTAATTGATATCCATTCAGCGTTGCATTAATTTGTGCGGAAGGTAAAACAATACACATGGCTGTAAACAATAAACGTATTCTGGTCCCGTTCCAAAGTCATCAGCCGGCCGATGCTCGGAAAATGTCAAATAAGTTGCGCGCAGCGCCGACACAATGTGACATTTACACACAGCTAGCAGATTATTATTATTATTGTTATTATTATTATTATTATTATTATTAGTATTGTTATTGTTATTATTATTATTAGCATTGTCTTTATCATTGCTTTGTTCAAAGCAACAAAATATTCACACAAACATCTAACATTTTTATTTAAAGAAAAATAATCAGATTTAAATATTTGAACTTGATGAGTGAGGCTGAGAACAGCTGATCGCTCTCCTCCTGCAGTGTGTGTGTGTGTGTGTGTGTGTGTGTGTGTGTGTGTGTGTGTGTGTGTGTGTGTGTGTGTGTGTGTGTGTGTGTGTGTGTGTGCGTGTGTGTGTGTGATATTCCATTTTTAAAACTCTCTCATTCATAGTTTGTGTACCTTCACGGCGAACATGTGTGTCTCTTGTAATATGAATGTGTTTGGTGAAGGTTGTCCAATATGGCCGCCCTCGATTTTGAGTTGTTAATATTGTGCCTCTTCTGTTTTTGTCCCTCTGTTCTCCTTCCGGGTTTTCTTTCTTTTAATCATCTAATTTCCAGTGATTGATTGCATTTGATTTTGGTTATGGTCCATTCAAACTGCTGGCCTTCATGATCCTGCTTCTCTTTCGATGAGCGTTTGTGTTCAAGTACGAGCTGGGATGTTGGAGGTGGACGAGACTCGTTCATAACGGGTGAATACGTTTGTGGAGTGTTGCAGCAGGAATCATCTGCTCCTAAATGTAAACAAGACAAACGAGGCGGTGGTGAAGTTTTGGAGGACAGAAACTATGAACAAGCCAATTCACATATCAGTGTGGTGGTTGAGTAGTTTTTTAACAACCTGTCGGTGGAGTTGTAATGTTTGATTGAACTTAAAGAGTTGAAGCATCTCCTTTATGTATTACTTCCATCTCATAACTGGACCCAGCATGTTAAACGCTACACGGATGACAAAACATGACTGTGATTACCACATTATGAAATTACTGTCAAGTAGAAACCAAATCAGAGATTCTTATTGAATGCTGGACTCACTTTCAGTGACTTTCTGAAATGCTGTAAGAATCCAGCCTCCCATACACCTCCACCCTCTCACACTTTATAACAGCCGGTCCGTTTGCAGCTGATTTCGGGGCCAGAGACGGAGGCATGACTCAACGTGCTCTCTTGACCTCTGAGGTTAATGACCTTCAGGAGTTCTTTAGTGTTTTACTGTGTCACTTATGGCTCCATCACCACCGAGAGGGTCCTAAAGGCTGAACGTGCTCCTCCAGTCATCAGAGCTGAGCCCTCATCAAACCACCTCCTGGAGCTGTTGTTATAAAGACCTGATGAAGCCTCCATCCATGTAGCTGTATGGAGACGTATGTTAATAAAATGATCTGTTCATGTACAATGTCCACAGTTTGTGTATTTCATGGATTTGATTTGAAAGGAGCCCCTTAAATACCTTTTATATTACATAATAGTGGAGGTTTCATGTATAACTGCTGTGGTGCCACTTATAGAAATGATATGTGTGATAGATGTAAGTTTAGCTGACCAAGCAAAACTCCACCGCAGCTGCACTTATCACTTCTCCTCCTGCAGTTGGTATCTGCAGCATCAGTATCTGGAGACGGTCTGCATGTCAGTCTGCAACACTGCAACACCTGCACAACATTTCAACTCCACAGAAGAAGCTGGAGTGTATTATCTTCTGCTAATGTTTTTATGAATTAATGTTATTCAATGTGAATTCACTTTATCCACAACTTTACCGTACTTCAGCAGCTGACTCGTCTGTGAAGATGCAGGACTCCACATGAACCTTTTCCCAAGCAGCTCATAAACAAAATGAACTAAATAAAGAATAACAAGTCGGAGCTCACAAAGATGTTTAGGAGCACAGTGAAAAATGATCAAGTAGCAGAATTTATTTACAAAAATGTAAGTATTATATACATATTTATTAGATATGCACATGTGTGTTTATGCTTTCTGTGATGTGATGATGTGAAAACCAGTGGAGGGTGTTACTTTTTAAAACTATGAAAACGATGTTTGAAGACAGTTTTTTTCACTGTCTGTGTGTGTGTGTGTGTGTGTGTGTGTGTGTGTGTGTGTGCGTGTGCGTGTGCGTGTGCGTGTGCATGTACTAAGGGAGTCGGGCTATAGTTTGTAGGTTTTAAACCTTCTACAACTCTAATCTGTTGCATAATATTTAGGGAAAACAGATCATTGACATTTGAAGTGATTTTCAACACTTCACCACTAAAGACGGAGGTTTTTTTTTTTTAAATATTTTGGTGATATTCTCTTTTCAGTGTTGCACTTTGAGGACGGTGCCTGCGCTCATACCGCAGCCTGTTCACAGACAGCTGTTGTTCAACTCGTTTTCTAACCTCCTGCGGCAGGAATGAAATGTTGTTTGTGTTTTTTTGGTGCAGGAAGTTCAAAACAAGTTGCGTTTCCGTGTCCTCGTATCAAATGAGAGCGTTTTCTGTAGCGTTAATGTGCGTAGTTGTTGCACGCTGCATGCTTTTGCGATGTGGCATTCTTTGACCAACTTGCATTGCTGGTTTACGGAGTATCATCAGAGTCGGAGCACACAGGACCTGTCAGCCTGGTTCCTTCAGCGATCCTTTAACGCGCTCCATGGTGCTTACTGGTGAGCTCCGTTGTAATTACGCTCCTGCGGAGTTGTGGGATTTGCCACAGGAGTCACCCGGGGCTTAAGGGCACATCATCGGACTCCTGCCATCATGCCCAACGTTAAGCTGCCGTATGCTACATGGTACTTGCGTAACGGCGACTGTGCACTCCCCAATGAGGCAACCCTCTCCAAAAGAAGTCCCACTCTTCTGCAAAATCAAAGCCTCATGTGTCCCATTCTTTAAACGTGTGCAAACGTCTTATAACATATGCAAATTTCTTGGAACTAGGTGATTTGTATTCGCAATTATATTAGGCAATCCTGCCATGGCATCAAAATCCCACATTACAAGTGCAGTTGATGTGCAAATGCTCGTCAGACATAGTCAGCTGACAAAGTCCTCATTTTCTGTGGGCCTGTTCCTGATGTTGAAAACCGCTGTAGTCTCACTGGGTTGGCCTTGGTCAGCCTGGTTGGTAGCTTTAAAACGTGAGCTAGGAGCCATCACAGCTGAAGTCAGACTTTCTGCAGCCGATGGAGTCGACTGATCAGTCATTCATTCATCTCAACCAGGCTCCTGTAGTCCTTCATATGTGAGCTGAGCCATCTGCTTCATGTCAAAGTTCAATTGGCTTAAAATGTCTGTAACTTGTGAACTATGTTTGGTAGCGCCGGTGTTTATATCATTTCAACGATTATTCTGATTGGTCTGAGTGGGAGTTTTTTTGTTTTTTTTAACTTTGGTCACATACATGATGCACGATCACGAGTGTCTCTTAAATTGACCGACACTCAAACACAAGATCACAGTAACAGCTGCTGGTCGCTGATGTCGGCTCCTCTGAGGATGACCACCGTCACTAATTCACCCCGTCCTCACTTTCTTTTTCACTCATTCTCTCTCAATCATCCCTCTTATCTCTCCATCCATCTCCTTCATCCACCCCCCCCCACCTCCCCCTCAACCCTTTCTCTCTCCCTCGCTCCACCTGTCTCTCCCCCCCTGCCTCCCTCCCCCTCACCTCCCCTCCTGTTCTCTGACTTTCAGAGAACAGAAGCCGGCTTAGGGGGGGAGAGACGAGAAATCAATAAGGCATGATTTATTGATCACTAAAAATGATGGCACTCATTAGCCCCCCAAGGGGACCTCAGCGTTAAGCAGATGACAAAATGTCACCCGCCCTCACCCCGCTCCACCTGACCAGCCCACCCCACAAAAAAAATGATCCCTGGCCACCACCAAGCCCCGCCCCCTCCATTGGATTTCACTGGTTTCTACAAACCTGGTTCCCTTTTATTCTTTTGAAGTTTACTTTGTGCTGTGATGCATCAGATTGCAGCAAATATGATTCAAAGGTGTGCAACATACAAAATTATTAAAATACATGTTCTTTGTTGGTGGTCTCTGAAGTCTGCAAAGGTTGTAACACCCAGAAAGGACTCGGTGTGCTTCGAGCAAAGTGCTTGTAAGATTGTTTACAAGCATCTGGAAGTCCAATCAGGACGATGCAGCCAAGAGGGAGTCGTCATGAAAGACTTTCTACCCTTTTAGAAACAGAAAAACACGTGGTTGGACGACACAGAATAGGATCTAATTTATTAGAAAAATACTGAAAATTAGGAGGGGGTGGGGGGGGTCTGATGGTGGAGAAATGTATCATCTGAGGATCATGAATATTCACAGAAAATGTCACTGAATTAAAACCATTAGTTTTCAATGTAAACTGAAACCTGATGGGATGATGGTGGTCTGACAGGAGAGGTCTGAAAATCACCAGATGTTATTATAAATCCTCTTCTTGGAAACATGGATATGAGTTTTAATTTAATGAGTAGCTCGTTTTTTGTTTTGTTTTTTCTTAGATTAATATGGATTGAAATGTTGGACAGACAAAGTCAATGTGGACGCTGACTTTTTTCCTTTTTGTTGCATTTGTCACCTTTGTTTTATAATCCCTGAAGTGTGTTTTCAGATGTTAAAGCTATTGGTAGGATCTTTAAAGCTTTAACACTCGGATATATCTGTCCTGTACGTGTCTCAGTCTGGAAAGATCCACCGTATGTTTCTTTGTCCTCTCGGAGGCTTTAAAGCCAACAGCTCACTGCTGGACAGCAGATCTTTGGCAACAAACACAGCTTCTAGGACCATAAACCGTTGTTCACATACACACAAACAAACGTCTGGATATGTGTGTGTGTGTGTGTGTGTGTGTGTGTGTGTGTGTGTGTGTAGTATTTTATTGAGAGGAAAGAATCGCAGATGAGGGATGTGTTTTTAATTAATTCAAGGCACCACAGTGAAACTTTGCTTCAGTCAGCTTGTTGGTCAGCAGCTCTCCATATAACGGGCCCATCTTTAGGCCTTATGTTCCCACAGTGGTTCTTACAAACTCCCGTCTGCATCATGGTGCACTCACAACTTTACATTACAGCCTGTTTGTTATTATTCCTTCTGCTGCAGGAAAAAAACATGAATATTAATACATTTAACAGATTTATCCATTAGTCTTGGAGAGGAGGTTCCAGTGACTGTTTCATCAGTGCTCTTTAACTCCTGTAGGTCAGCATGATGGAAAATATGATAGAAATATGACAGGCAGTGTCCAAAGCTGGGTGGACCATTTATTGTGTCATTGCTGGCGTCCCTTCACATCTTCCTTCTCTCTCTGACTGTGTCCCATCAAAAAAAAAAAAGGCAAAAGCGTCCCCAAAAATATATATATATATATATATATCTTCAAGTCAAGACATAAGGCACCGCGTTAAAAGGCTGTAATGAAACACCATCATTTGAAGCTCTGGTGATGAGGACGGGCTGGTCGCGCTGTTAACTTGTCTGAACTGTGGTTTTAATCTAATTTAGGCTGTCGTGTTACTGAACCTCCACAGTTCATTTCCTAAAAAGACGTATTTCTTATCTCTGCCAGTAAACACAACACACAGGCGACAATGCGTGATGACAGTCCCTGAACACATAAAACACTGAAGGGTTAAATAGTAAAAGCAGAAACTCCAAGATTATTCTTTGACTTTGATCATCGTCCTTCATCACTGGTTTAGATGAGGTGGAGGAGTGTCCCTTCATTTCAGCACCAACCTTAAGCATTTGAGTTTCTCGCCACCACCCCCGCTGCTTGTTGGACAATCCCTCATGTCCGATTGTGTGTGTGTGTGTGTGTGTGTGTGTGTGTGTGTGTGTGTGTGTGTGTGTGTGTGTGTGTGTGTGTGTCACTGGGAGGAAGGGGAGGGGCTCATGGAGGGCCCCAGGAAGGGGTGACTGGACGCTTCATCACCCGATGGCCAACCTCTCACAATGATGCATGAAGCCCGGCAGGATGTGGTGCACGGACCTCTGAGACCAAAACACTACACACACACACACACACACGCACACACACACACGCACACACACACACACATGCACACACACACACACACACACACACTAGACACCTGAGGCAAAACGTGCACTTCATCCAGTTCCTCCGTGTTGGGAGTTTGACTGTGGTCAGTGCTGGTTAACAGAAAAGGTCAAACACATGTTGAGTAACATTAAATTCAAGGCTAAGGATTGCCATATGTTTCCCCCCAACTAGTATACAATCACAACATGGCGATAGGAGCATCGACTTATCGAATATCTTCTCTCAGTGCAGAGACCCTTTGTTTGACAGGTTGAGAAGATTATAGCAAATAATTATATTCAGTCTGAGCAGTGATATCTTCACTGTGGACGAGAAAAAAAAAAACATAAACTCAAACAACTTCCTCACCTGAAAAAGAAAACGACTGAATGTTTTTTTAATGTTATTTTTCTGTCAAACATGCAATAAAAGTCCCAAAAACCCACAAACAATATAGTTTTAATCTACAACTTTGTGACCTTGCGACTTCAAAACGTTGAAAAAAATATCCAGTTGCCAGTTTGATTGATGTGTTTGTTTGACTTGTTTGTTGCAGTTTGTTTGTTTGTTTTTATGTCAAGCAGGATGACAGAAAAACACCCAGCCTGGTTTTATGAGACTTGGTAGAAGGGTACAACCTCCACCAAGGATGGACCCATAAACCTTTGGAGTGCATCTGAATCACAGGACAGATTTCCTTGATCCTTCTTAATGATCTAATGGTCTGCCGTCTTGCTCTAAAATAGAAATAAATGTAATTTTGAATGAATCCATTAAAATAAATAAATAAAACTTCTCAAAAAAGTTTCTAAAAAAAACATTCTTGTTTCTCTTTGGATTGAATAAATCTTTTGCCTTTCCCAAAAGATTTTCATCGAGAGGAACAACGCGAGTTTTGATGACTTGCACTTTGTGAGGCTTAAAAACAAAGAAATAAAAAATGTGTTTATGGATTATTCAGGGACAATATAAATCAAAAAGGAGTCAAGTATTGTGAGACTGTCTGAATATGTCCAAAATGAAACCCAAAACTTTGCTGAGTACCAGAAATGAAGAAGGTGCACCATGTGATCAGAGCTGGTAGTCTGCTCTGCTCACATGGATATTAAACGTACATACGGACACACTGAGACGCAGCAATGCATCCAAACCCTCCTGAAAGGAGGCTGGTCGTGGCTGAAGGTGTCGGGTGAAACTTCACGCTCTCGAATGTGTGTTCATGGGAAGTGACGTCGTTTCATCCCAGAAGTGTTACAGGTCGTCCAAAGCACCGCAGCATTCAGAAAGCAGTCAAAAAGCATCAATGACATAAAACTACTAACAGTGAATATCAGTATGAGTTACTGAGTTGGATAACTAGTCATCTAAACAACAGACTGTCCTGTCTGGTCACATGTTTAAAACCTTTGTCCTTCATCTGGGTATTAAATTTAAAGAGAGGCTGATGAAGACCACAAAGACAGGACTGAAGTAAAAACACACTCTGCTCCGTGTCCCTGTGAAAATCCCCTGAGTTGGATGAAGAAGTGCTAAAACTGGGGCACAAAGCACCAGTGTGTGGTTGTGTAAAGTGCTCCGTGTAAAGTGAATAAATGCCAGCAGCATGCATCATGGAAAAAAGTTGAGCTGCAGCGGGTCGGTCCTCGGCACACAAACGTTTGAGACCACGCGGTAGCTTGGCTGGAAGGCCTCTAAATATTTTGTAATGGCATCTGCGGTGAGCTCTCCATCTGCCCACCATTCACAGCGCCTCCTCAAATAAACGCTGGAAATGAGGAATTCCACTTCCCACCACTTTTTGTTGATTTGCCAAACTGTAAAAAAGGGGAAAAAAAACTTCTCCGGCTCACGTTGTTTTGTTTATGTGAGCTCTGGAGATGCTTAGTCCTAATTATATCATATCTGAACTGTGTGTGTGAATGTTTGGCGTTCACTCGCACACGCAGCTGGAACGTTACGAGCCAAAGGGAAGTGGTTCAGTCCGCTAGAAACCCGGCGGTCAGCTGGTGAAAGCTTTATGACTCCTTTTACCTTTAGTGAGGTTTACAGCTGGATTTATATCCTCTGTATAAGTGTGGTGATGTTATTCATAAACCTCCCACACTTAGAAATCACAAGAGCCTCCGTATTTGTCTTAAATGTCATACTTTTTTTTTTATATATTTATTCATGCAAAGACCCTTTTTGATGAAAAAACAAGCAGTCCAAGAACAAAAAAAAGATTCATTTTTATCTACAAAAAAAAAAAAAAATTATAGTATCACATTGCTGGGAGGTGTGATAGAGACAGATTTTGGAAAAAAAAGAAAAGAAGATAGTTATTTGGCCAAGTGGTCAACAGACGGAGTGCTGAAGGCCTTGATGTTCCCCTCACATGGTGTTAGATACTGCCTCACGACCGCCAGACGCCTGGTCACTTCGACTGCCTCCAACTGAGGCAACACACACATTCAGCAGACAGTCGGCATAAAAAGCTGCCACTTTAACCAAGCTGCAGTCCTGTTGTATTTAACTTTACTTCAGGGGAATCGAGTGTGTCTGCTGGCTTTAAAACTTTTTCCTGATTGCTGCTGAATGTTTCAACACTCTGATAAAATGGTAGCAGGCTTCATGCTAACACATTGCCACAAACTGTGTTGTGGTAGTTCACTCGCAGAGAAAGATGGTGCTTCTTCGGATGTGAGAATAGTCGAGCGTATGATTCGCTGTTGGAAAAAAAACATGGAGTTGGCAACAGTCTTCATTTGTTATACTGTTGATGAATTCTCTGAAAAGACTCAAACTAACTCTGAATGTGTCCCACTAACATGTAGTGACTCTCTGTGTGTGTGTGTGTGTGTGTGTGTGTGTGTGTGTGTGTGTGTGTGTGTGTGTGTGTGTGTACTCAATAAAGAACCAAATGTGTACCAACCAAACTACGGTCAGCTCAGAAATAATGAAGCCTTTTTGAAAAAGTCTAATTCATATTTGTGCAGTGTTTTTCAGGATTTAAGTAGGAATCACAGACGGGACATAAAAGTGTTCGTAGCTTCCAGGTCTGTAAAATGGTTCTGATCCAGAAGTGTCTTCAGCTGCAATACCAGCGAGTGCCACTAGAGGTCGGCTCCAAAAAGCCTCCGGCTCCATAGACTCCCATTCAACTTCTCTCATCAAATCCAAAGTGAATAAAATGTGTCCATCAGTTATCTCGGTGTTGTTAGCTAAAGTCACTCCTTCTTATTAGTTTTCTGGAGGTCCATCTGAAAATAATCCCTCATTCATTAGAAAAGAAGATTCAAGAAGACCTGTTTTTGGGGGCGTGTCTGTTTGATTGACAGGCCTGTGGTGCAGTCAGGTTACAGCTATCGGTGGGCGGGACGTAGTATCGTCAGGTTTCCGATCAGATCGGTCAGATCCACCGCTGGCTCCTCCCCCAGCTCGTCCAAATATGGTCACTTCCTGCTCCAAACCGCTCTGAACCAGCAAAGATGGTGACGGACAGAATCTGAACTGGAGGATTCATAACGTTCACAAATCAACGATGACGGTTGGTTGAAACTTGGTAGGAACCAATAGGACAGATGCCACTAAAAAGGTCTCTTCATAGGATTCTTACCTTTTAGACCGTCCCCTTCATTTGTGTCCTTAAACGGAGAAATGCTCATCGTCTTCCTTTAACTCCCCCGTTGGCCTCATTGTTGTCTTGATCCGAGAAATGAAAAAAAGGAAGAGAAAAGAGGAAGCAGGAGGCGGGAGGCAGGTGGAGAGGCTGTGATGCAGTTTGTGTATGCCGTCCGACACCGCTACCAAAGTGTGTACACATGCATTAGCATAAAACAGCTTTGCATATGATCTGAGCACTTTCCAAGACGCTCGAGACAACGCGGAGAGAGCCAGTTGAGAGGGAATAAACTAAAGCTCTTGCTTTTGCAAGCCTGAGACGATCACTTGCTGTCAACAGCACCTCACGTAACAAACCTCCCCCCCCCCCTCCTCCCTGCATCCCCCCCCCCCCCCCCCCCCCCCCCCCCCCCCCCCAGCGCCCGCCCCACCACGGATCGGTTTATAATCCTCCTCAACACACACTTACACAAACACAGGCCTGATGCAGGTGCTCTCTCTGGACTGTCATTCTCTGGCTGTTTGCACAGTTTGCTGCAGCGTGCATGCATATATATTTATATGTATATGAGGGCAGCTGTGCCCCACAATGTATAACCCCGCATCTCAGTTTGACCTCAATAATGTTCCAAGAAAACCACTTTTCAAAAGTCAATGGAGACTTTCAAAATGCCATGAAGCAACACGCCACAACATCACAATATTCAGGGTTAAATTCAAAGTTGAATGCAAATACATGAGTTTTTGGTAGCCAGAAATTCAACTGAGTCAAAAAGTAAACTACAACTCCTAAAAAAGGCCTTAATCTAAGAGAGCCTTAATTAAACCCTAAAAGTACAGCACGACTCTCTTAATATTGAAAACTGACAGTCATCATCAAATTAACAGATTGTAATCAACAAGTTTAAGTAGTAATTAAGGGGATACAACTTCTTAATATACTGTATTAAAAAAAATGATTGTTTTTTTTTTTTTTCTATTCAGGGACAAATTTAGGGTTACAGGAGTTAAGGTGTAAAAAACCCTTGAAACATATTAGATTATACAAAAAAAAACCAAATGTGTCTCTTTTACCTTTTTAACATGAATCAATAGACTTAAAAGGGCATTAGTTTTTCATTTTGAATGCAAGTTCAGGGTAATCCCTCAAAATTATAAATGTAATTAATACAAAGGTTTTTTTTCTTTTGTAATTATTTCCTTTCCCTATCAAAGAGGTTAAATGGTTTAAAAACACGTTCTATAATCAAACTGTCCTTTTACTTTCAGTTTCACTCTTTTTTTTGTTTGTTATTTGGTTAATTATAAGATCTTTTTACCAATTAAAAATAATTAGAAATCCATTGAAATGACACTAATTACATAATAATGTATTGATTTTATTACGTCTGTTTTTTTAGTTTACATATTAAGGGAGAAAATAAATGTATTTTCAGAGAGTCGAGGCTGTTGGAGCATTATATTAGTGCACACAGGGACTTACATCTTTTCTGTATGTTTTTTATCTGCATATTTTCTGTCTTTGTTGTTTATAGTCGTGTGGAAACGTAAGTTGTGACACGACTGTCACTTCTGTCCTGACTGTCACTCCTGACAGACACGTGCTTGAAACACATCAAACACATGCCTCACTGAGTGTGTGTTTGTGTGTGTGTGTGTGTGTGTGTGTGTGTGTGTGTGTGTGTGTGTGTGTGTGTGTGTGTGTGTGTGTGTGTGTGTTCAGAGACTCGCAGCAGCTCTTAGCTCATTAACGTAAACACGCTACTAAGCACAGGTTCTGCAGAGCTGCACCGCTGACTCCCACAATCCTCTGGGAGACCGACCAACATCTCTGCCCGTTTCACAGCTCTTCATCCTCCTCTGTCTCTCCTGCTTGTTGTCTGTCTCCGTCTCTCGCCCACGGTTGTACCCTCAGGCTCCACCTTCCCTCAGGCTTCACCTCCTCCATCATCCCTTCTGCCCCGCTCCCTTTCTTCCCCTCTTATATTCCTGCCCTCGCTGGCCCGGAGAGGAAAGCAGATCTGCTTTGCTCTCCGTCTCCGTCATTGTTCTGTACGCTTCAACATCTGCCAACACTTTTTAGCGCTGCACACAAGCGGTTTCTCAGAAGTTCGCACTGCGACACTAAATAATAACCGCCATATGCCTTTTAGTCTTTACAGCCGTCTAACTTTCATGTAGAGTGATTTAAAGGTAGCAGGCCTGTGGCTGAAAGGGTCTCATTGTGCCGTAAAGCTCATGAGTATAACGTGCTGCATGGAGCCTTTTTCATGTCCTGTCATGTACTTAGAAACACTGAATGCAGGAATCAGACTTGTTTCTGGAATAAAAATAATAAAATGGACAAAGATCCAGAGCAGCCAGCTGAGAAACTTACAGGATATGTATGTTGACACTGCACATGAGCTGTACTTGTATAAGCTCTGAAGGTGTGAGCATGAAAGTTCACTGTGTTTTTGCAATTAAACTTTTGTATTACTTTTCAAGTTATACAGTTAATTTATAAACAATATCTATTCACTCTTTCTTTGGAAACATCAGGTTACAAAAGCTCTGACACCTTCTCAGCATCCAGAGACAGACGGACACTG
>NW_027185407.1:762000-777000 GCF_022577435.1 Embiotoca jacksoni | reverse complement strand
TCCACCTCATTCTTATCATAAACACGTCTTCTGCCCTGTTAAACCTTCAATATGACATCCAATTGTTGAGCAAATAACATGTTTGTTCAAAAGTGTTGAACTCAATGTGTCTTCCAGTATCACAGCTGGTTGGTCCAGTCTTGAAAAAAGCTCATTGAGACAGACTTTTTGGGTGTTTTCAGGTGCGCAGACGCTCAAGGGATCAATCCTCTCCCATCTTTTCCAGCAGGTCCAGTCATAGCATTGTGAATTTTTGGATTATACTCGAAAGTTATGTGACATTTTGGTGGTTCTTCTTCTCATTGAGTTCCACAGAGGGGTAAAATATACGCCACACACAGAAAAATGGGTCCAGCCTTCCTTTTGTCTCTGGTTAATCAGAGGTGAACTGACTTTGCCGTCACTTTCCCCCAAAAACAAAAGACTTG
Source organism: Embiotoca jacksoni (assembly GCF_022577435.1). NCBI lineage: Eukaryota > Metazoa > Chordata > Actinopteri > Embiotocidae > Embiotoca > Embiotoca jacksoni. The sequence continues at coordinate 776,572 of NW_027185407.1, read as the reverse complement.
CTGTGGTTGTGAGGCGTCTGTATCAGTGCAGCATCTCCCCGGCAGCACCAGGGCAGCCAGGCAGGCAAAAAGAAAAAGGCCCCCATCCCTGCAAGGATGGCTGCAGGCGAGGAGAAAGACACTGCTGACAAACGCATTAATTACTTTATCAACTTCATTTCCCAATTAACCTTACATGCCACCTTCCAGGTAAGCCAGCCCGGGGAGGGGAGGGGGGGAGGGGGAGGAGTGGTGCTGGTGACTCCTCATCAACCACAGAAAAACTCTGAGTCTGAGAAAATATGAGGTGAGCAGAGATGAAGAATCCCAGAGACAATAGTTTCTCCTGCTCTTTACAAAAGCAAAGCAAAGACAAAAATGACCAGATAACATTGTCATTAGCACCCATTTGGACGTTTCCACCAATCCCAGTTCTGATTACTAAACATAATGTCCAATTTAATTAATACATTGATGTTTCAGTCACTTCTTCATTTGCATTTTCAATTATTCCTTAATATCGGCCCGTCAGCTGTTTGAAGACGTCCCGTCTTTGTCTTGACCACTGCCGACGGACTCGACCACTTCTTTCATCACCTCGCAGACACACAGAAGCAAGTCAGGCGAAATCAGCAAAGGCAGAGAAAAATGCAATTAAAGGGAAGTGTGATTATGGCATCAGTGGGTGACCCAGAAGAATTAGTGTTACTTTCTCATTAGTCTGCCGGAGCTCAGGCGAATACACGGCGGTGCAACACAGAAGTCTTTCAACACTGTTCTTCTGTGTGTTTTACTGGAATATTTAAGAATAAAGTAAAACAAATAGTATTGATATTTCAGTGTAAAAAGACTTATCACTAAAGGCATGTTAACAATCAAGTTATTATACCCTGAGATAAAAAAAAAGGGGGAAGAACAATTTCATTAGAATATTTTCAAAATAAATGTTTCAAAAATGAAAGTTAAATTTTTTAATAACATTGTCTTGATATTTTAAGTTAAAAACATATAACTCTTTCAAGAATAAAGTGAAAATAGTTCCAAAGCAAAGCTGCAATATAATATTATTTTGTGTCTATTTAAGCATTATTAATGATGAACTAGATATTGAAATTTACAAAACAATTATTCTGTAAGAATAAATATGCAGATTTTTTTTTTTTACCAAAGTATTTTGAGATTACTTCCTTAGACCTTTAAAAAGTACTAAGTTGACGGAGATACCTGTTTTTTCTCTTTGCAAAGAAAATGACTTAAAAATAATATTTCTATGTGCAGTGTGTAACACAACACATTGCAGCAACACTTTAAGAATTTATGCAATTCTTCCCCTTTTTTTTTTGCTGAGACAGCAGACAGCTCATACTTGCAATATTTGGCTCACCACCATCCATCATGGCGGTGTCGAAATATAATATCCACAATTGCAAATTAGCGTGAAGACAAACTCTGTGACGGTCTCTGGCACGGTCGTCCCCGTCAGTAATACGAGAGGGAAATAAGAGCAGAGAGCGTCTCTGGATTCGTTTAGACCTTCAGCACTTCACATTAAGAGCTGCTTCATTCTGAGCTTTGGTCCGCTGCATCGTTGTTTATTACATTAGAGTCTCTGTTTTTCTTTGACATTAGAGAGTCTGCCAGGACGGCTGAGGAAGTGGAAGATGAAAGGTTAACACGAGCATATGGATCTACTATGAAAGCCCTCCGCACACACGCACACGCACACGCACACGCACACGCACACGCACACACACACACACACACACACACACACGCATCTGCACGTGCACATGCATCGCCTCATTAAAACTTTGAATGGAAAATCTGGGAGGGAAAGTGTTAATCAGATGTTTAATTACCCCCTTCCCCTCCTCACCCCCTAACCCCCAACCTTCTGAATTTATTAAAGCAGTTGAGTGTTGGTGTTTTTCACTCGGGGAGGGGCTGGGGGGGAGGGGGGGGGTCGCAGGCCTTCTCCACCACCAGTTGAAATGTTAATTATGACCCTGGCAGGAGAACTGAAACGCCAAAGCTTGGAGGAGAGCGGAGGGGCAAATAGAAAGCAGCTGTGGTCCGGGCTGGAGCCGGTTCTGGTGCTGGGACCGAGACTGAGATCAGGACTAACAGGGGTCTAGTTACTGGGACAAAATCTGAGCTTGAACTGGGACTTGAGTTGTGACAGAGATTTAGATGGCGATTGGGACTAAAATTCTTCGGGGAGTTGACATCGCAGCTGCAGGTGGAACCAGGTTGGGACTGGCGCTGGTTCTGAGACTACAGCTGAGGCTGAGATCGGGTCAGACTGAAGCTGGCAGTGGGAGAGAGGCTGAGACGGGAACATTGGCCCGAAGTCATCTGAGTCCATCGTTCAAGGCTTCATGAAACTTGTGCTGGGACAGAAGCTGAGAGGCTGCAGCGCGTTTTCTGGGTCTGAGGCTGTGATTGGTCTCCGGGTATCTGGTTGAGACGGGGATGTGGGCCGGACTCCGGGACTCCACCTGAGACTCGGTTTGTGGTTAAATATTGGAGAAATAGAGCTGAAGTTGGGATGAAGACTAAAACTGAGACTCTAGCAGCAGTCTGATGATTTTAAAATCTCTAAATTTGAAAGAGTCTATTGATTTGTTTTGTTTACAAAGTAGTTAAAGCTAAAACTGTGGCTGAAGATATACTGAGATCAGACCGGGATCAGACCGGGATCAGACCGGGATCTGACCGGGATCTGACCGGGATCAGACCGGGATCAGACCGGGATCAGACCGGGATCTGACCGGGATCTGACCGGGATCAGACCGGGATCTGACCGGGATCTGACCGGGATCTGACCGGGATCTGACCGGGATCAGACCGGGATCTGACCGGGATCTGACCGGGATCTGACCGGGATCAGACCAGGATCAGACGGGATCTGACCGGGATCAGACGGGATCTGACCGGGATCAGACCGGGATCTGACCGGGATCTCACTGGATCAGACCGGGATCAGACCGGGATCAGACCGGGATCAGACCGGGATCTGACCGGGATCTGACCGGGATCAGACCGGGATCTGACCGGGATCTGACCGGGATCAGACCAGGATCAGACCGGGATCTGACCGGGATCTGACCGGGATCTGATCGGGATCAGACCAGGATCAGACCGGGATCAGACCGGGATCTGACCGGGATCTCACTGGATCAGACCGGGATCTGACTGGGATCTGACCGGGATCTCACTGGATCAGACCGGGATCTGACCGGGATCTGACCGGGATCAGACCGGGATCTGACCGGGATCAGAACAGGAACTAGAGTGAGACTGGGCCTGAGACTGAGACTGCAAACGTCCTGAAACTGAAGCTCGGTCTGGATCTTGATCAGTGTCGGTGAGGACGAGGTCGACGAGGTAACTTCAGGTCGGCTGGAACTGTGACTTGAACTGACGCTGGTTCAAAGGCTGGATGTCCACACCGGGACGTGGCTAGGCTAACCTAGCTGGTAGGCTGACCAGATCCCAACAAACTACATGTAGAGCAAAGAGTATGTTTGTGTGGGACACGTAACCAATGATGACAGGTCGTTTAAAATATTGACCTCGACCCAACTTAGGAAATAAACGCACTCAACAGACTGCAGGTTTTTAGCACGTCTTTAGTCTTCAGCATGTGAAGGATTACATTTCCTCGGTCTCTTATTCTGTAAACACTCCTTCAGTGAGAATAAAAGGAAGCTAGTTTTGGCAGCAAGGATGAAGACAGACACATGTCACACGTATGTGCAGTTTGATTGACATCAAACAGCCTTCACTGAGACGGCAGAAAAAAGAACAATTTTAGAAAAATGTCTGTTTTGCAATGTTGACTTTTAAAAACAAGAGCCGTTAAAAATGTGGGATAAAATCATAGTAAAGTGGGACACCTGGTCACCCAACACAGGCTGCATGGACAGCCGAGGACAGAGAGACAGACAGACAGACTCCTGGATCTCCTCCCCTGAAAAAAGGCAGCAGGATGTTGGAGAGTAAAACTGGAAGAAAGAGTGCTTCAGTTTAGCTTCTCATAAACGTACAGAATAAAACGTTCACCTGAGCAGATTTATCATGAATAAAACATGAGGCGCCAAACACAAACACACATCACAGTTCTGTCGTTTCATTTAAGCAGATGATGCAACAAGAAAAAAAAAAACTCACGCTGTTAAAAGAGGATTAATATCACACTGAAAATTAATTTTATAGCATTATAATGTATAAATCACACCGTATATATATTTAGAATATTCTATACATTTCTATGAGGGTGATTTCTCTTTAGCAGTTTCACACACAACATGTACGATATCAAAGCGTTCAGCTAATTTGAACAAAAATTCAAATCATGCAAATTCATCTTTGCAGTATTTTTTTTTCTTCCTTTAAAATAATTTACTCTTATGTTTGGAAATTTGACAGATGACTTCAGTGAAATGACTGTAATCCTTCACTGCCTCGTTTCCCACTCAGAGAGATCTGCTGAACCACCACAAGAGGGTTCTTGGTCTCACAAAAATCACAAGTGCTTTTCACCTGTAAAACATGTCTGAATTTAAACTGCTATTCATACAACCAATCAGCACGCTGGATTCCTCCCGAGTACGTTGTTTACACCGTGTATGTGTCTGTATACGACTCTAAATGTGCAGATGTGATGTGAAAATAATCTGCAGTTTGTTCCTGTCTGTATTTAGATGATGGAGCTTCTCTTACAGCTGCAGATTTATTGAGGACAGAGTGAGATGTTTTGTTCCTGTTATTTCCCTTCACTGGGACTTGGAAGTATAACTGGGACTCATTGATTCACCAAAACAATGCATAGTCTAATTACCACCGTATTATTAGACATGGATGTCAAATTCAACGGGGAGGGAAGGAGGTTGGTCGCGGGCCAAGAGAATATTGAGCACCTTATTTGCACCACAAAACAACAACAACAACAACAACCCGTCCTCCCTCGGTTTATATAAGCTCAGTACCAGTTCTATGATTCCTTTTAGATTTAGTCAACGTGTGTTTCTGAAACTGCAGTTTTGTAAAAGAGAAAATACATTTCCCTCCAGTGTGTTTTTCGTCCGGCAGGTGGAAAACCAGCAGCGCCAATTTGTCCTTTCTTTGTCTCAAGAATCCAACTTTCCTCTTCTCGCTTGTTCCTTTCTGTTTGTTTTCCTTCTTCACCCCCCCCCCCCCTCCACCCTCCACCCTCCTCCACCACCACCACCCCACCCCACCCCACCCCACCTCTTTTTCTTTTTTTTCTTGATGTGTTTGCCTTCACGGCTTCTGAGCACTCTCTAATTCCATCTGGCCACAACAGAGAAGGCGGCGCGGTGAGAAAAAGCATTTCCATATGTGCAAATTAGGGACCCCCCCCACCTCCCAGTCCCCCCCATCCCCACCCCACCCCACCCCCCACCCCATCTACACACACGCACGCACACACGGATGCAGGCTGCACCTACCTCCTGCAGACTGGCTGCCAAGGCTGCTAATGGTGATCAAGGGGAGGGTTTTTGTTGGCCCTCGGTCTGAGTCTGTAAGTTGTCAGGACGGATATGTCTACATCAACAACTATGACCCGGGGAAAACACTAACAATTAATAATATCATGACAAGCAGAATACCCATTATTATTATTGTTATTATTATTATTAATATTATTATTATCTTCCAAATTGCATGTGCTGATTATGACAATTATCTGAGATTGAAAGAGCTCCACCTGCAGCTTTATTACCTGTGCTTCACTTCCATCTGTAATTCCTTTGGTGAATTACAACTTCCCCACTCACAGCACGCCTCTGAAAAACAAATGTTAGCAGTTAATTTGGTTTGAAGGAAAAGGAAGAATGAGCAGAGAGACACACAGTGACAATTAAAGCCATCCATCCTGGCCTTTGGGAATCACACACACACACACACACACACACACACACACACACACACACACACACACAGTCTCACACACTCAGTGGCACCTTCATTTCTATTTTTGCCCATTTGAAGCCTTGACAGACTGCAGTTGGAGTTTTTGTCTGAAATATCTTGCAGATAAAGAAAATGTTAAAAGCTGAAAGTTAATTTATTCATCGGTTTGTTTTCTTGTTATCTTGCATATAGACAGTTTGTCTATTATCTGTCCACACACACGCACACACACACACACACACACACACACACACACACACACACACACACACACACACACACACACACACACACACACACACACACACACACACATACGGAGAATGCAGGCTGCTTAATAAAGACGCATGTGCGTTGCTGCATCGGTGCCATTCATGACGCGAGCGATTCCATTTCATCTCGGTAAACTGGGATCATTCAATCAATGCCCGTTTGTAAGCAGCTCTAAGACAGCTAAGTAGATTGTGACATATTGAGAGATTCCACCTTGTGTGCGAGCGGTCAATACTGCCGTTCCTGAGTGTCCGTGCCATTAAAGACGGCCCTAATAGCTGCAGGTGACATTGAAGTGTCATATTTGTGTCCACGTGTGTGTGTGGGAAGAATTCACCGACATAAGTTCAGTGATTAAAGTCAAATATGTTTCGATTTACCTGCTCGTCCTTCACAAACACTCTCGTGCACAAAACAATGTTGGTGTTCTCCGCTTGAGGCAGGTAAACATTCTCAGTCCTGTCATCTCAAAACACTCTTTAGTGTCTGTAACCAATATTCAACTGTGGAGGTTTGCTGAAACAGTGTAGATAGTATAACAGTATGTGTGCTGTGGGTTGAATACACAATAATATCACTCTCCTCTAAGATGCTATTAGAAAGAACAAAAACCTCTCTGAAAGCAGCTTTTTTAACTTTTCAGAGTCTGAGTGTCACTTTAACTTTTTTTTTTGATTGTTTTGATGAAAAATGTTGGATTTTGCGTTGGATTTTTTCAAAAGTTACGATGTAATTTCTTGAGTTTTTTGTGTAAAATTGTGGGACTTTGAAAAAAGTCGACAAAGACATTTTAAAAAAAAAATGTAGGTACTCTTTGATAAAGGAATAAATCTATAATCATTTCCTTTGATAATAATTATGCTGCACTTGACAGAAATATATATATTTTTTAATGTATTTATTGAACTTGGAGAACCGTGGAGATAAAAGGTCCTAAAAGGTCCTAAAAGCTGCGTATGTTTCCAGAACAGACCATCTGTGACTGGAATATAGAAACAAGGACTACATCAGCCTTTCAAAATAAGAGCTTTAGATGCTGTTTAATTCATGTTCATTCAACACATAGACCTGCTGGATGAAACAAACAAAGAGACGTCTCTGACAACTGGACGTGTGGAGAAAACTCATTTAACATCCAGTAATATGGAATCACTTCCTCTGATCACAAACATTTAATCACATCATTTTAATGTGAAGAACACATTTCCCACAAACCCCGTCACTTCCTGTTTCTCCTTTTGTTCCAGTTCCTCGGTGAACAGAGTTTTATTTGGTAATGGAAACAGAAGCAGAGACTTTCTGGTTGGAGATGAGGAGTTATTGTTGTTAATAAAGAGAGTTTTGTTTGAAAATATTAACTTTATGTTGTTAATACTTTCAGCTCAGATTCTGATAATGACATTTTTTTTCCCAAAAAATTGCTGGAATTTATTAAAAAAAAAATAGTGTGAAGCTCCCGTAAATATTGCAAAGTTTGCTTGAATTTGCATAAATGATTGTGATCACGACTTCTTGGAGGGACTGCTTTCAGCATCTCTCTACACAAATTAGGTTTATAACAATAGAATTTAGAGACTGTGTTTTCTTTAATCAAACTATCTTCCCTCTCTTGGGGTCACGACTCGATGTGGAGTTTACATGAGTAACAGTCAATCAAATTTCATGTTTATTTTAAATTGAGTTGAATCTATAAAACAAATTTATGATAAATTGAAAAACATAAAACATGAAGCTTGAAATATTTTCCACGTGAGACCTGAGAACATCAAACATTCATGACCAGATGAGCATGCAGACGCAACACAAAAGAAGGGACACATAAACACAAGAAATCACAGAGTTATGTGACGTTCCTGTTCGTGACTTTTCCCCTCGACTCTCACAAAACTTCACGTTGAATAACTGGTGTGGAAAAACCCTCCTGTGACGAGTGCAGAGGTCAGAATCAGACTGGAAAACTGAGCTGATCTCCGAGCAGCTGACAGCCCGTGTTGATGATTTGCACATCGTTTATCAGCGCTTCAATAAAAAAAGCATCTCATAAAAGAAATGTTAAGCAGCTGACTTTATCTCGACTTTCATCTGCAAAATACTCTGATTCAAGAATTTGAGAGCAGTCAGTTCTGCTGAACTGCTCAAACTGCCTTTTCTTTTGAGCTCGTTCATCATCAGCTACAAACTCATTTATATCAAAATATTTATATCAAAACAATCAACACTATTATAAGCTTATTCAAAAACTGTAGCCAACTTCAAATGTTACACAGTCAGGAAGGTATTGATAGGTTACAGGGTCACAAGCAACTTTAAGCTGCTCGGTTCATGCCCCCGCCCCTGCCTGCATATTCACCTGTTTAATAATGTCATTTATATTAATAATAAACAGAAAATGCTGACTTAACGTCCACTCGACGTTCCGATCCTTTTGGCAGCATGAAGCTCTGATGTCGGTTCCAGCAGCTGGCAGAAATATTTGGCTCCAAGTGGCAACGATCCACTCGACCTCCACATGCTCAAGCAGAGGATCACAACACGGACGGTCATCAATTATCAGGCAATCATCAGGAGCCGTGAGACGCAGGGCGGCGGGCCGCGAGCGCTGGGGGCCGCTGCAAGGGGTCTTATCTGAGCAAAATGTTTGTGTTCATCAATATGTGTGTGTGTTTACGTGTGTGTTTACGTGTGTGTTTATGTGTGTGTGCGTGTTAGAAGCAGTGCTGCTGAAAGCAAAGACTAAAAAAGCCTTGAGGGGCCAGGGGGGAAATCTTGGGCCCCCGTGACCTCTCCTGTGGCTGGGGCCCAGCTGTGCTGTACTGGGCATCTGCCAGCTAGAGGACAGATCTGTCCCCAGCCGCACAAACACACACACACACACACACACACACACACACACACACACACACACACACACACACACACACACACACACACACAAATGAGGCTGAAACAATGCTAAAAAAGCCGCTCACACACAGACTAACGCGTGTTTGTCTCGCACACTCAGATCATTGGCAGTGATCTGTGCGTTTGTTTGTTTGGCGGCGGCACGTCGTCCCCGAGCGTGATGGAGGGCAGTTGTGGTCTGAGGAAAATCCTCTCTGTGCGTCTCTCTGAAGGAGAAAAATCAAATCAAATAAAATCCTTTGTTTCGCTCAACAACAAACCCAGGAGCCATACTCAACAATCACTCACTCCACTGGTTCACACAATTGCCAAAGTGATAACATCCTGGGAAAACAAAGGAGGAGAGGGCGACTACATAAAATACTCCTCTGTAATGTGAGACAACAGGACGGGAGTATTTCAGATGACGGGGCTTCTGAAAATATTCCCTCTGGAAACGTATGAGCGTCTCGTGTTCTCCGCCATGATAACTTCACTTGTACTCGGTTTCAGTCTTTACAGATGATGTTGGACCGGGCTGCACACGTAAATACAAAATATCTAGATTATGAAACATGCAGAGAAGGTGGTAGTGGTTCTTTAAGACCTGAATAGTGCTCAGGGCAAAAAAGAACATCATTATTATTGTTATTATGTTTATTATAATAATACAAAAAAGGATGTACAGTTACAGGGCAGTTGATTCAGAGACTTCAGGGCAGGGGTCTCCAACCTGTAGATCGGGATCTACCGGGAGCTTAAAGTCAGCCTGGCTCCGCCCACCTGTCACTCACAGCTTCAGTTTTCTTCTCTGTTAATAACAGTCTGGAAACTCTGCTCGTGTTAACGTTTGTATAGCCACTCTGAAGGGCGGACCAATCAGAGACCAGTGTCGGTGGTTAAACGTGTTTGTCCCGCCCCCTCCTCCTGTGATTGGACGGCTGGTTACAGTGACGAGCACAGCGTTAACATTTTAAACTCTGATGTGGAGAGTGAATCAAATAGAAAGTGGAACAGTATTGTGTTAATATGGATTCATATGGATCTCCTCCTCCGGAAGCTCTTCTGCTTGTTGTTGAAAACAGAAACAACGAATCTACGAACCGACCTGAGAGAAGTGAGGATGTCCACATATCTGTGGCCATGAGGCGTTCGCTGCCTGTCGGCGTCTCCTGCTTCACACCAGTGTGTGTTGGTGTGTGTGTTGGTGTGTTGGTGTGTGTGTTGGTGTGTGTTGGTGTGTGTGTGTTGGTGTGTGTGTGTTGGTGTGTTGGTGTGTGTGATTGTGTGTTGGTGTGTGTGTTGGTGTGTTGGTGTGTGTTGGTGTGTTGGTGTGTTGGTGTGTGTGATTGTGTGTTGGTGTGTGTGATTGTGTGTTGGTGTGTGTGTTGGTGTGTGTGTTGGTGTGTTGGTGCGTGTTGGTGTGTTGGTGTGTGTGTTGGTGTGTTGGTGTGTGTGTTGGTGTGTTGGTGTGTGTGTTGGTGTGTGTGTTGGTGTGTTGGTGTGTGTGTTGGTGTGTTGGTGTGTGTGTTGGTGTGTGTGTTGGTGTGTTGGTGTGTGTGATTGTGTGTTGGTGTGTGTGATTGTGTGTTGGTGTGTGTGTTGGTGTGTGTGTTGGTGTGTTGGTGTGTGTTGGTGTGTGTGTTGGTGTGTTGGTGTGTGTGATTGTGTGTTGGTGTGTGTGATTGTGTGTTGGTGTGTGTGTTGGTGTGTGTGTTGGTGTGTTGGTGTGTGTTGGTGTGTGTGTTGGTGTGTTGGTGTGTGTGTTGGTGTGTGTGTTGGTGTGTGTGATTGTGTGTTGGTGTGTGTTGGTGTGTTGGTGCATGTTGGTGTGTGTGTTGGTGCGTGTTGGTGTGTGTGTTGGTGCGTGTGTGTTGGTGTGTGTTGGTGTGTGTGTGTGTGTTGGTGTGTGTGTGTGTTGGTGTGTTGGGGTGTGTCATTGTGTGTTGGTGTGTGTTGGAATGTGTGTTGGTGTGTGTGTTGGTGTGTGTTGGTGTGTGTTGGTGTGTGTGTTGGTGTGTTGGTGTGTGTTGGTGTGTGTCTGTGTGTGTATGTTGGTGTGTTGGGGTGTGTCATTGTGTGTTGGTGTGTGTTGGAATGTGTGTTGGTGTGTGTGTTGGTGTGTGTCATTGCGTGTTGGTGTGTGTCGGTGTGTGTCGGTGTGTGTCTGTGTGTGTTGGTGTGTGTCTGTGTGTGTCGGTGTGTGTCTGTGTGTGTTGGTGTGTGTCTGGGTGTGTCTGGGTGTGTCGGTGTGTCTTTGTGGTTTTTCTGTGTGTGTCTGGGTGTGTCGGTGTGTCTTTGTGGTTTTTCTGTGTGTGTCGGTGTGTGTCTGTGTGTGTTGCTGTCAGCAGTGTGAGTGTGACACACAAAGAGATTCTTTCATCTTCTGCTCTCCGTCTTCAGACGCCGGCTCTGATTGGTTCATTCCTTATTTAAGCGGCGTCCTCCAGAAGGAGGCGTGTCATTTAAACGTGCTCCATGAAGACGGATGATGAAAATAAATAAAAAGAGCGTGAGGAGAACGAGACGAAGATCCAGCACCTCGTCCTCTTTGTCTCTTTCTATGGTCCGAAAACTATTTCAAAATGCATGTACTTCCTGTTTTCAGAGACAGGTCATGTGATTGTTTCCCTCTCTACTGAAGTATCCACCAGCACTTTAACAGGTGCAGAGGAACAGGATCACATCACACCAGTATCTCCACACTGGTTGCCAGTTGGTCGGAGGACTGGTTTTAGGATTTTACTTTTAAAGCGCAGATGGGACTCTGACCTGTTTAACCTCGAAAATCTCGTTGCCGGAGGTCCCTGAATGCATCTCCTCCGACTGTTCAGAGTCCAGGCTGGAAAAAACAAAGGAGACAGATCGTCCAATGCCAGTCGAGCTCCTGGACTTTGGATCAGCCTCCACAAAGTCTTTTACAGTCTTTTAAAATGCTTCGTACCGACTGTCTCCTGAAACCTGGCTTCTTCTCTGTTTTCCTCCGGTACTGTTTTTATTTGTTGTTTAGCTTCCAAAAAGACTAAATGTGTGTGTTTCACCAGATTGTGGTTCCCTCTCGTCTTTAAATGTCAAACTCTGACTTTCACTTTCTAAAAAGTTCTAAATTTCCACACGTGTAAAGAACAGAAAAGCAGGCTCACGTTGTGCTCAGCAGAACGAACACAAACACTTTATTTTATTTCCAATACATTTGCGAGTTCACAAGCGTTTTCGGCACAAAACATTTGTAACACAATTATAATCACACACAACTATGCACCTTTAGAAACAGACGGTGAGCAAAAAACCTGCAACCTGCAAACATTTGCAGTCAGCATGGTTCTTACTGTTGGTGTGGCTGTGAAGGGCTGTTTCTCCCATATTTGATAAATCTGTAGTCGTTTCACATATTTCACATTTAACATTTCTGTTGTCTGTTTTCTTTTACATTTTACATTTTTATAAAAAAAGAAAATTACATAATTTGTTTTACATGTTCCTGCATGTTTTCCGTCCTAAGCAGCTCCAAGAAAAGACACATCTTTACTGTATAATAGAAGATTAAAGTCCCCTGATATTAAATGAAATGTGTGGGAACCCTGTTTAAAAGAGATCTGTTTCAGACCATCTGACATGATGAATATGTGGGAAGTTGGCTGGACAGCAGGTTGTCCAACAAACCTCATGTTGAAATATCTCGCTCACAAACTGAAAATTCACGTTGGATTTTTGGACCGAAGCGGAGCTCGATTCTGTGAATAATCCAGCAGAGCGTCTGCAGCGTGCACGACGTGACCAAAGTCAATTTGATTTTAAACTGCAGACGATGATCAAACTAACACCGAGTTATATGAGTTTGGCTGCTTGTCACTGGACTCCTGAAGGCACCAGTACATGTGTGTTTTTCTTTTACGATCCAAGCGGCCGACATATTTACCGTCCTGAGACGAGCTCCGAGGGTTTAGCTTCATGTTGAACTGAAACGCCTCTGATCGGGTTCAGACAGGTTTCCTGTGCTGTGCTTCTTCCTGGTGGAAGGACGCTGTGGTTCGGAGGGGCAGCAGGTTGAGACACGACAAGCTGATCAGTGAAGCCACTGATATTGTGAGTGTGGCGTTGGACAGCGTCTCCCACTGTCTCCCACTGTCTCCCACTGTCTCCCACCAGACGAGAACATTCACAGCCACAAGCTGGAGACATTCATTCTTCTGACAGACTTTAACTTATATGTCTGATAATACATGTGTATATTTTGATTAATATGAGTATGTGTGTGTACTTTGTGCTCAGGTTGTGCAACAAGACTTCCTGGATAATTCATCTTAACTTATTAACTCATCTCGACTTTCTGTCTGATTTTCAAACAGAACTTTACTAGTTTAGGATCATGTTTTCCCATCAGGCAGAGTCAGGGCAGCTGAGAGAGCTGAGGGTCCTACAGGGGTCCTGAGCTGTGCTGGCAGCTCCACCAGAGTTCAGGCATGGTGTGAAGGGAAGTAAGTGTTGTTCTTCTTCTTCTTTAACTTCACCTTAATATTGTGTTTCCACATGTTGCAGATAGTTTGTGTGAACGTGGTCTGTTGGTTCATGAAACATCTCCGCACGGTCAAAGGCCTCTCGTTGTTTATCTGTGTTGTTTATCTGTGTTGTTTATCTGTGTTGTTTATCTGTGTTGTTTGCTGTTGTCACGTTGATGACACAATTTAATGTTTTTGGAAAGTAAATAGTGCTGTTTAGTTACCATGGAGACGTTTGTGTTTCTGTCGGAGACTGTTGTGGAAGTTTTTAAAGGGAAACTTCAACATGTTGAATTATCTGTGAGGAAGTTGATCACATGTCTCTGCCGACTTTCTTTAGTGTTTTATTTATTTATTATTTTTTCTTTCTTAATGTGCAGTAGAATTTGTTTTTGCATGGTTCAACAAGCAGTTTCAAAAACTTCACAAATAGTTTACAGCATGATTAACAAACATTTCATCCACTCAGGTCCCAAACAGGAAGTGAACAGTTTACCATCCTCTTTATTTGGGGTTCGTGATCACACTTTTAACCCTTAACGTTAATAACACGTTTTAAAAAGTCTGCAGCAGTCGGTGAAATCCTGTTTAAATCAATGCATTCCTGAAGTAGGAGGTGCTTTCTGCTGATGTCTGTGTTTGTGGGTCTGATAATCACCGACTGAGGTTTAAAGTTCAGCCTCTATTTTATTGATCATGAGATGATTGACAGGTCGGCGTCCACACCAACAGAGGACCAAACGTAACCGTGATGTTGAGGCAGCAGCCTTAAAGCCAGACTGGAGGAGAGTCGGCATCATCCCACCGTTCCAGGTCTGTGTGTGTGTGTGTGTGTGTGTGTGTGTGTGTGTGTGTGTGTGTGTGTGTGTGTGTGTGTGTGTGTGTGTGTGAATGGAGCCATGAATTAGCACTCAGGTGCTTTTAGCCTCCGGCAGCTGGTCTGATTAGAGAAGAGAAGAATAGCAAAGTGGCCTTCAGTGCTTTTGAGTGTGGATGGT
>NW_027185407.1:742000-759500 GCF_022577435.1 Embiotoca jacksoni | reverse complement strand
TAATTGCCTTACCGCAGTCATACAGGTTGTTTAGCATGATTCAGTATTTCCCTGAAGTCACACCATGCACCCATTTTGTTAAGATTTTTAGTTTCTATCTGGGAATTATTCGTTAAAAAAAGCCTAAACTGAGCAAAAGCAATGTTCTCACAGATTGTCCTGTTCGGAGCATCATTTCCTTTCAGTTTTGCTCAGAGATGGAGGAGCAATACTTTCACTGAAGTATTATTTCACACAAAAATACTTGTGGTTACAACATGGGAAGTTGTGTGCACCGTATGTTTGACATTCAAGTGGTCTGTTTGTTCCATGAACGGTCTGATTTCCTTCTGTGTCGATTATTTTTTTGATGTATTGAGTTACAGAACTGGACATGTCCAGCAGCTGTTTACGTTCTCCATGTCTTGCTTCAGTAAAGGCAGGAACACTTCGGCTTGATGAATGAACCGTAACATTTCAAGGGTGCACCTTGAAATCAAAAGAGTCACAGGCATAGAAGAGCGATGACTCAATGAGTGATTGTAAAAGTCTGTATCAATACAAAAAGCATTGATATTGTGAGTGTGAGACTGTATGTGTGTACAGATGAAACGTAGGTGTTTGGACTGTCTGACTAATCAGAGCTCATTGTTTTATGTGGCACAGAACAAAGGCTCCTTGATTGCCGTGAAACCAGATGAGAAACAGATCTGAACAAATGACGACAGCCCTCCAAGAAAGAAAAAGATCATGACCATCATCGCTGGTGAGATCATCATCATCACCACCACCAAATACTCTCCTCCTTCACATTCATCGTCTTCATCACATCCATTACAATCATCACGGTCACTTCAATTTCCACCATTTGAACTGTTTTTTATTGTGTTACAAGCCGGTTTCAAAAGCTATTGTTACACTGTGTAAAATGTAAACGAAAACAGACTGATGATTCACAAATCATGTAAATACATGATTTACATTTTCATGTTTTTTGGGGGGAAATTTGGTGCCAGCAATACATTACAAGAAAGTTGTTCCAGGATCATGTTCACCACTGACCTGCATCAACTCTTCTTTTAACAACACTCTGTAAACCTTTGGGAACTAAGGAGACCAGTTTCTGGAGTTTTGAAAGTGAAATGTGGTCCCATTCTTGCCTGATATTGGATTTCAGCTGCTCAACAGTTCAGGGTCTCCTTAGTTGTATTTCTCATGTCCTGATGCTCCAGATGTTTTTAATGGGCGAGAGGTCTGGACTGCAGGAGGCCAGTTTACCACCCAGACTCTTGTTGTAATATTCAGAGGACGTCAGCTGTCTGTCAGTGTGGCTCAGTGAGGATGCTTTGCATACACGCCGCTAGAATAATGTGGCCACATGCATCCCAGGCCACCTCTGAGTGTGGCCTGAGCAGGTCAGATCTCGATGTGTTCACACCTGTACTTTTAGCTGCAGCATCTATGAGTGACCTCTTTAACGTTAGCTTTGGCTGTTGCAAGTTTTTCACAGGTTTGAGGAGACAGAGCTGGAGTGAAGCTCGACTGACCTACATAGCTGATATTACTGAATAATAGTGACGCATTTATTTATGTAGTACCTTTGGAAAACAGGGTTAAAAATGTGCTAAATGGAGATTAAGAAAAAAAGAAGACGGCAAGAGAAGAAATGGAAAACAGAACCAACACACCGCAGGACAAAATAGAGGCACAGATAACAATATAAGAAACTCAGGTTTGAGACACTGGAAAAGATTACAGGACGTAAATGTGTTTCAAGAGGTGTTTTAAAAGACGAGACAGTCTCATCCAACCGGATCTCTTTTGGGAGGTTTGTTCTAAACTGGTGATTAGGAAAAAACAGCGTCGAACTAAAGGACCTGTAATCACCAGAAAACAAAACAGAAAGGAGACTGTTGCTGTGCAGTCATTCATCGCCAAATTAAAAATGTTACCCTTATTTAATTTCTGCTTTCTGCTCAATATTGGAGTTTCAATGTGGCATCTGAAGCCTTAAAGCTTAGTTACAGTGGCAGAGCACTTACACAATACCTAAAGCTGATGTCCTTAATGCACAGGTATGCATTCAGCTTCAACGTGAGGCCTAATTCTGTGCTAAGCTATTAGCACAGAGCTCTGAAACTAATGATCTGCAGAGGAAACCGCCAGACTTTGCAATGTTCTCATTACTTCTAATCTCGAAGTTGACCAGTTGGACAAACTGACTTATTCTTTAAAGGTCTTCTTACCAGGCAGCTTTCAGCAACAAGTGAAGCCGGCGCCAAGAACAAATAGACAAAGGATCAACGTGGCACACTTACAAATGTGGAGCTGAGAAAAAGCACACGGGAGACATTGAAAAACATGGAGCTGATCTGTGAAGTTTGGACAGTTTAATGCATCTGAGCCTCAGTCAAAACAGATTAAAGATCAGGGGACACTTCGAGAGAGAGGCTACGGAAATGGAAGTGAAAGACTGTGTAGTGTTGCGGATACATTAAGTGTATGTTTAGCTGGATGGAGCGGTGGGGAGGGAGGGGTGGAGGGGGGTTGGTTCGTCCAAGCCTGGCATCCTGTTTCTACAACGAGGTGTTAACCGAGTGAGAAACGCGGCGCCCGATAGGATGACTGGCTTGCCTCCACCTCCTCCCACCAATTCCACCCTCTTATTCATCTGATGTGTCAAAAAAAAAAAAAAGAAGAAGTGAGGAGCGGCAAGACGGGGTCACCGGGGAGTACAGACAGACACGGAGGATTTACACAGCGCCGCTGCAGGGACCAGACACGCCGTGCATTTGTATGCATGTGCTCATGTACAGATATCCTGATTCTCTGAAAAGATACTGCCCTCAATCCTCAAGGGTGTGTGTGTGTGTGTGTGTGTGTGTGTGTGTGTGTGTGTGTGTGTGTGTGTGTGTGTGTGTGTGTGTGTGTGTGTGTGTGTGTTTCTGCACTCCTACTTTTGTTTGGATGAGTGAAGTGAGAGCACATTGACATGCACTCATTTCTCAAATATTAGCATCTGGATTTAACCTCTTGAACTCTGCTTTCTCTTCTTAAATGTACCATTAAATACATTTTAAAATGATCCAGTTTCAGCTCTGAAGCGATGCGACGGTTGTACTGAGAGGGATGTTCAACCTCAGTCATCAAACAGTTATTCTCTGTGTCTTCATGGTTTTATAGACATATCAGCTTTAATAAACTGCAATCTTAACTAAAAGAATACAAGCAAAGTGAAAAAAGAACATGCTCTGTAATAATCTCATAATTCTGACATATTTAAATAATATTAAAATTAATATTTAAATCATTTTGACCTGAAAAATATATATTTTGACATTCAAATTAAAGAGCATTGGATTAACATTTAAGTATTAATTAATCAATCATGAATTGATAAATAATGATTGTACCTCTTAGAGTTCAAATTCTGAAAATAAAATGGGGTTTATGTGATTTAACTCTTAAGATTACAGTTTGAGTTTAATCTTCTTTTTTGTTTTAAAAATATGGTCCAAATGATATTTAACAAATCTTGACTGTCCTTGAAAATTAAAGTGTGAAGAAACAAAGAAAGAAAATTGGAGGAAAATTCCTGAAAAATCTACAATAAACTAAATGATTAAAACCGTTTGGTCTGTTTTAGAGGCAAAAATAATAAATCAGCTAAATATACTTCCAGATTTATATCTTTACATTTTTAACATTAAAACTTGAAAATAATTCAGAGGTTTAATAAGATAAAGATTTAGGATCAGATACTTAATTCATGTGAAGGTTGGCAAAGAAGTGTAATATTAGAATACAAAAATTAACTGCTGGATTTACAGCCACAAAATTTCCAAATAAAATTCTACAAACTTGTTACACAACGTTTACTTTTACAAGTGGAGCATGGACGTTGAACGACGTAGGAATTCAACAAGCAGGGAGGGGCTACCAAATTATATTTTAGTTGCATTCTGGGAAATATAGAACATCAAGAATCCAAATCAGGATAAACTCAGCGTCTGCTGCTTCAGTGCTGCTCGACCCTGGTTGAATATTTTTCCAATAAATTGCTGACTTTAACGGACGCACTATTTCTTGAAGCAGCCCTTTAAATGAGAGAAAAGGTGTGTGTGTGTGTGTGTGTGTGTGTGTGTGTGTGTGTGTGTGTGTGTGTGTGTGTACTGTACTTCCACCGGTGCAGCTCCCTCCACCCTCTCACTCACTCCACTCTGCTGCCTGTCACTGGACACCGGCCTTCACCAAGGGCACCGTGGCAACGAGATCCACGGCCACCGCCCCAGCGGCCCACGGCCCGGAGCCCAGACGAGTGTTCAGGGGCAGAGCTGATCGATACGGTAGAGGCTGAGATATGCCATTACAGGTGAGGCCAGCCCCTGTGCCATCCTAGCCGCTCCTCACCACGGCTCCCTGCCCATTCAGCAATATCTGCACATATTGGGGATGCGGTAAAACGAGACGGGTCATTTATTCTTTCAAGTGTTTTTGAGGTCCTGGGAGGATCCAGGGATCGTTAGGGCATCTACCGTCGGTCTACCACACCCTGCCTTGACATTGTCTGTGGCTTGGTCAAATGAAACTGCATATCCAACTCAATAATCCCAAATTTCTCACAGCTGCTCTACTAGCTGCTGAACAGTGATGTATTGTTTCTTATCGTGGTGTCATGGTGGATAAAGAGAAAAAAAAAATCATATTCAGGTCAGGAGATCTTCTTATCGCGAAGTCTGTTCTCTCGGTGTCTGTTCTGCCCACACAGACACCTTCCTTCCCTCTCCATTACCATGCCAAGGCTATAAAGCGACCCCCCCCCTCCCCACTCCTCATTTTTGTATCTCCACCCCCCCATCCTCCGTCCAAAGGAGCGGCCAAACAAACGGTGGCTGCAGCTCCTGTTAAACGTCCCCGTGTCCTTTCAAGTTAGACTCGGAATAATAACGGTAATGACGGGTGACGTGGGAGTGGATACTTATCGCCGTTAAAGGCAAATAAGAGCTCTTAATGCCAGTGCTAATGGGCAAAAAATAGATTCTCTTTTTATCTAGGAAAAGAAGAGCAGTTAAGAGCACTTGTGTGGAGTCCCCGTGTGGTATAAAGAGCCCAGACTGGCTGCCGCTCGCCGCTAATAGCTGAAGCATCGCCGTCGACAACGTGACATCCCAGAGCTGAAGGACTGTCCGTTTCCTCGACTGCTTCTGCTGAACGGAGGTTAACGAGGTTCACTGAGCTTTTAAAGAACAGAAACAGAGCTGTGACGAATAATAACTGCTCGATTTTTTTATGATGTAAGCACATCTTTGGTCCTGATCCGAGACAGAAGCACCAGCGTGTTTGTCCTGGTAACTCAAAAGAACTTCCGTTTCTGTTTCGTGAGTTTTCTGTCAAACTAAGAAGATGTGTACTCAGACTTTCTGGAAGATATCAGACTTTCCCTTTTTATTAAATGTCTGAGAGGAGGATCTCAGTCCTGACTGCCAAAATGTCCTGAAGTGATGCATATAGTGGTAAAAGCGTTTCATCAACTCTCTTAACTGAGATGAGTCCTGTAGTTCCTGAGCTGATATTTACAGTAGGAGCTCAGCTGAGGTGTCGTAACCCGTCAGGAGCTGCAGGCGATCCCACAGACTCGGTGGGAAGAGAGATGTTTACTGATGACAGGAGGATACCACTTTGACAAACAAGTAACCCATTTTTTTGGTATCTCATCTTGTGCTGGATGAGAAAATAAAGGCAGTTTCTTGTCTGAGCTCCTCTGCATCCTCAGAAAGAAAACAAGCAGCTGTTTCTGTGGCAGTAAACTTGGATCGCTTGTCCAGCTCCTAAATCACTCGCAGCCATTCATTTCCACAAGATGCATTCATGGGAATTGGAATTTAACCATGAAAGGGTTCAATATCTGAGTTTGAGACATACGTTTCTGGCAATGAGTTTCACTTCAAATTGGATGTATTTGTGTTTTTTCAAGTCCTATGAGTGTATTGCTAGTATTTACTTATAAGTGCTCAATGCAAGACCCTAATATTTGTAAAATTAAGCTTTTTACTGAAATATTGATTAATATTGGCATCACATTTTTATATATGTATGTCAGATAGGCCTGTATGACAATACAAAAACAGATTGTATCATAGCTTTAGTTAAGTTGCTGTTTTTAGTTCAGACAGTCTGATATAAAAAAAAAAATAGAAGAAATTCGTCATATTTATTTCATTTCTTGTGATTTCCAGTGACAACTTACCCACGGATGAGGCAAACTGACACAAGTTCACATTATTTGACTGCCTATAACTCTGTCCTGAAGTAAGATGTGATGAATACAAATAGTATAGCAGAGACGTTCCTCTTTCATTTGGTATATCCGTTATAACTATATGATTTATGGATCCCAAGATATACAAGAAAGACAACTATCTCCGGTCTCCTACTAAATGTAGTAAACTTAATCACAATCTTCTCCAGTATCTGTCGTGTATACAGTTTCTACAAACATACAAACATTAAAGTGTTTGAAGAATATACATTTCTGCACTTTGAAAAGGTCAAATCAAATAAATACTTTTGAGATGTTGTGAGTTTGGTGCCAGCAGCCTCTTTGAAACGTTGCTCCTTCGTGTACTGCTCGCTCCTTCCTATCCCGCCTGCCCTTGTCCTTGGCTGGCTGGTAACAGAGGACATGTGGCAGACCAGGTCAGCTTTCAGGGGCTAGTGGCTGGAACTTGAACTTCTAACATTCTTTAGTAGCAGGAGAGCCCCTCGGGGAGGCTCATATCAAAGAGGGGCTCCTTTTACTCTTCCTTCCCCTTTCACTAACGGGGGGATCTCTGCACTCCCCCCGCCGAGGGGATGAAGGAGGGGTCACCTGCGGTGGCAGGCTGAGGTCTGGTCAATGTGATCTACAGCTGTGTAAATGATGACATATTCATACAGAGACACGCAGAGTGCAAAATGCTGCATGTCAATCAATACTGAAGATATGGGCCAAGGTCAGAAATGCTGACGTGCCACAGTGTGCCCGTCCTTCTGTTGCTAACCCATCAATCACACTGCAGACAAACTGAACCATGTTACTGTTGACAATGCATGAATGTAACACACTGAGAATATATGACAAAACATCCCCACAATTTATGTTGGTGTTGGACTAGTTTGTTGCACAAAATGAAATTTAAGGCCAAAAATCAGAACTGAAGCAGAATAATTCAACTTCAATAAGTTTCTTTTGATGTAGAGCAAAACATTCAGGAGTTAAAGTGTCCAAAAACTCACATGAAGCACACAACCTCAGCAACGCAAGAGAGTTTTTCCTTCCTTCTGTTGGAGGTTTCTTCTGTTAAAAGAGAGTTTTTCCTTCTGTTGGAGGTTTCTTCTGTTAAAAGAGAGTTTTTCCTTCCTTCTGTTGGAGGTTTCTTCTGTTAAAAGAGAGTTTTTCCTTCTGTTGGAGGTTTCTTCTGTTAAAAGAGAGTTTTTCCTTCTGTTGGAGGTTTCTTCTGTTAAAAGAGAGTTTTTCCTTCCTTCTGTTGGAGGTTTCTTCTGTTAAAAGAGAGTTTTTCCTTCTGTTGGAGGTTTCTTCTGTTAAGAGAGTTTTTCCTTCTGTTGGATGTTTCTTCATGTTAAAAGAGAGTTTTTCCTTCTGTTGGAGGTTTCTTCATGTTAAAAGAGAGTTTTTCCTTCTGTTGGAGGTTTCTTCTGTTAAGAGAGTTTTTCCTTCTGTTGGATGTTTTCTCCCTGTGAAAGGGAGTTTTT
The DNA here is from genome assembly GCF_022577435.1 of Embiotoca jacksoni. Classification (NCBI taxonomy): domain Eukaryota; kingdom Metazoa; phylum Chordata; class Actinopteri; family Embiotocidae; genus Embiotoca; species Embiotoca jacksoni. The sequence goes on along the minus strand of NW_027185407.1, from coordinate 751,769 downwards.
CTCCCCTATTTAAACCAAATTGAATTGAATGTGATAATTAGTATGATAAATATTTTCACCATCATTTTCATCATTTGTAAAAAAAAAATTGTCATATCTGTGAATAAGTATCTTTTGATCTGAATTTGTATTGTTGGATATGAACAGACACGGTCACATATTTGTGTTGTACAAAGTAATAGAAATGAATGAGATTTGGTCCTTTTACATGCTCCACTTATTTTCCACACAGTGGCTTCAGAGCGGTAATGAGTCGGTGATGATAATATCTGGAAGCAACTGTAAGTTGAGTCCTCCACATGTTTTGACCCCCGTCGTGTGTTTCTTTGTCGTTTGTGGCCGTCGTTGCTGTCGAGCTCTTCGATAAAGTCGCTCTCCGACACAAAGCATCTCTCCGAGGCCCTGAGCAGCTTTCTCTCTTCTCTTCCACACCACTATCACAATTCCACATCTGTTCTCATCTCCCTCATCATCATTTACATTTTCAAATCTGCATTTTTCATATAGATCCCACCTTACTCTAATTTTAATATCACTGTTATTTCCCATGACACCTTTTGTTTTATTATACATTATGAATTTCTCTCTCTCTCTGTCTGTCTCTCCTCTGTTTTACCCATCCCTCCCCCTCCCCCCTCTTTCCCCTTTCCACTTCTAATCCCTGTGCCCACACTGCGCTTATGAGCTGAAATATTTTATCAGGTGGAACCCTCAGTCAAACTTATCATTTTAATCTTATTTCAATAAAAAAAATAATCTCTCTTCGTGGCTGTTTGACAGCAGCTAATGGTTTTTTCGTTATCGTAAAGGAAACTTTGAGGACTGAGATAGTCTGCCAAAAAAATGCAAAATAGCCCTCCTGTATTTATTACTCCCCAGACGATTCATAAAGTATGCACTGAGAACAGGTAACATATGAGGCGAGGGGACAAAACCCTGCCGAGGAGATTCATGCTTGCATCCTGATTTACATATTCCTGCAGCCTCGGAGGCTCGACCGTATGGCCGGTTTGTAAGTCTGTATTGTGATGTTTGTTTTTAGTATCCATAGCTACTCGCAGGATGGGTTTATGTCCTCCACCTTCACCGTGAAGTTCCTTATTTTGAGAGCCATTGTTGTTTGGTCCTCCTGTGTTTGTTTGTCCTTTTGAGTTGGTGTATTCCTCAGAGAGGCCGTCCTGGTGCCACCAAACCCGATGCTCACCTGACAGACAGTCTAGGAAAAACTGAAAACTGGGTGACGAGGTACAGACCTGGAAAAGACCACCGAGAACTCCCTCAACTTCCTGTCATGTCAGTAATGTCATGAAGGATGAGGACGGAACAGATACAAATGAAATGGAAATGTAAAACACGTCACTTTCTGTTCGCCAGATTACTTTTTCTCAACAAAAGATTTTCCAGATGCTGCATGTGTACAACAATAATAGGAAATACTGTGAGTTGGCCAAAAGGTTGAATCACTTCTGTGGAATTCAAATCACTGACAGGAGAGAAGAAACACACATCGGGTGATATAAAAGTGTCACACTTTATCACTTTGCTGCTCTGTCACTTGTTCATACACCTCAGGGAAGCTGCAGCTAACAGATGAAGAGGGGAGGAGGAGGAGGAGGAGGAAGATCAGCATGGGGACTACAGATGCCCTCAACCCAACCTCCTCCTCCTGTTTCTCCTTCGCTCAGTGTCCATCGCCGGCGCCGTCCTCCCCGTCCAGCTCCTGGCTGCCTATTAGAGGCGCTGGGGGCACATTCCCTGACAGATAATTTGTTAAGTAAATGAAACAGATGTCTTGTTGTGAGTTATTTTCCTCTTTTGTTTTGTCTTTCGGGGTGAGTGTGCTGCCGCCGTGGGAGTGGATGGGTATGGGTGGCAGCAGGGGGGAGCCGGGTGAGGCGGGGGGGGGGGGGGTATGGGTGTCCGGCGGGTCACACTGAATTCCCTCCAGGGGCAGTTGGAAGGAAGGGGAATAACAAGGCCCTGGCAGAGCGCCTGGGGACCCACAAACATCATTCACATCTCCCCATAATCATCAAGGCCATGCGAGGATGCCTCCTTAATTTACATAATACCGTCCCGACACTTTTACTCCCGCTATCCATCACGGCCAGGACGAGGGGATGAGGCCCCCTTCTCCTCTGTTCTCCTTCTCCCTCCCTCTGTCTCTCTTTCTCCTTCTGATTGTGTCTTGTGTTTATCTGCCCAAGCACAAAAGATTGATTCCCCACTGTTTCTGCCCCTTATGTTCAGCAGATATGAATTTTCACGGGATGATGAAGCACCGAGTCAGCTAATAATAAACAGAGAACACATATTCAAAAAACAGAGAGAAGAGAGCCGGAGAGGAGGGGAGGCGTCTGTCTGTGTTTGGCTGATGAGGAGAGATGGATATTGTGGGGTAAAAGACTCAGGAAGGTACTCTGAGGAAAGTTGAATTAAGAATGCAGCTCTGTTTTCTCTCCCCATCACTCTTTTAAAATGTCACAGTTTCAGAGGGAGAGGAAGGAGATATGACAGAGAGGAGACAGCGCGGTCTGTCTCCTTGTTGTTAACCCGGCGTCGTTGCGCAGAGCAGACGGAGATCTGCAGGTCAGCGACGTCCTGGACGATTACACTGAAAATTAATTCATCCTACATGACACCAGATTTTAAATATTTATATGATTTATGTGCTGGATTAAAAGTAGGATCAGCTGCATCCACTCAGGTCTAAGTGCAGTGCAGGCGGTGTGGGGCTCTTTAAATGCCTTCAGTGTGCAGAACGATCCAAAATCCCAGACAGGTTTGGTGGATGTTCCACGTATTTAATCCCATTTACCTAAATAATTAAAACAAGATTATTTAAATGCAACCTTCTGATTTAGTTCATCATAAAAAAAAGTCAGCTGACTCTTGTCTATTGAATTGGATTTGAATCCATTGGTGCGCGTCAAGACGCAGCAGCCAATCTCAGACATTAAGTATAAAAGACACTCAGGTTAACTACAAACGTATTGCAATTAAATTACACATCGAAGTTGCTGATGCAGTTTATTTATTAACACAAAATCAATGACATTTTAGCACATTGCTCCTCATCAGTGTTATTAATAAATGAATTGCATCGGCAGCTTTAAGTGTGAATAACTTACTTCTGCTCACTCCTCAACTTTATTCCAGCACCTGATTTCAGTATATTGGATGAGTGTTCTTTGTTCACTTTGATATTTAATTATTGTCAGTGTTTATAAGACTCAGGTTTTTGTCTTATATCATTTAACCTCTTCCTACTCTGGGCAGCGGTTCTCATGATACCAATAGAGGAGGCATTTATAATATTATTCACCTTCCTAAGTCGATTTCACATCATCAGCCTGTGGAGGCCGACTTGTAGTACCATAAATTTGGTGATTATGAGCCTGAAACTCCCGACAGGTATGTCAGTGTCTTCCTGTGTAAAGTTTGGATGGAGGTGTCGGTCTGCTTCTTCATCAGTCATTAGAAACTGACAACACGCTGCACCACAGAGGTTTTGAAGGTGATTTGTGGAGCTGATTTGATGATTGAAGTCAGCTGTGACACACCTTGTAGCTACCTATTCCTCCTACTTTACCACTGCGCCACAGATGCACTACGTTTGTGTTCACCAAACTATGATAACGTTGGACACACCTACATGCACACAGAACTTAGACCTGCGTTTGCACCGTGCCTAAATTCATGAAAACAGAGCCCTCCGTCTGGCAGTGGGGTTTTACTTCAGCAACTCATTCTTGACTTGCTGTAATGTGATCTGGACGATTCTTTCCGTCAAGTCTCAAGAAGGTGTCATTGACAGCATTGCAGAATCTGAAATTTAAAATCTCAATATCCAGCAGTGCAGGCCTTTAACTCGTGTGTTAAATCAGAGCGGTGTCGGGGAGCTGTGTGCGAGCGCACAGGGCCATGTCTGGTTCACGGAGGACATTACCATAAGTACCATTACTGTCAGAAAGCATGAGATCAGTGTCAGTGAAATATACTACTGCTGCTGCTACGGCATCTGCCTTGACTTACACCCCTGCCCTGACACTGACATTCACCTCAGACACTCACCGTGCAGGTTTCTGTTGGAAATATGTTAAATATCACTTCAGTCCAAAAACAATAAGAAAAGAAGAGAAGAATCAAGATTCTGCTGTATGTCAACTGCTTTTAGCCATTTTAGTAAAAAGGGCAATTTTGTTTTAGGTTAGCATCATCAGTCTCTCTCTGCCTCCTCTTCTCAGCAGTGAAGCAGGTGGATAAAATAACCACAACATCTCAAAATAATGAATATAGAGAGACATTGTTATAGTTCCAACAGCTAGGAATAGTTCTTCATACTGTACAGTAATCTGGAAGATTAATTTAGTTTATTGTCCTGATTGAAAATATCAATAATTCAATGCTTTCACAACTTATTTCATTTTTTTTTTTTTTTTTTGCTTTGCTGCCTGGTCAGAACTATTTTTGACGACATTACTGAGATATCAGAAAATACTTGGGTGAGTTCAGTGATTTTATAACTAATAGAAAAAACAGATAGAAATGCAAAATAAAACAGGAGTTTTCCTACAAGACTTGAGGCCTGATCGACTTCCCCTGAAAGACTGAATATTTGAATTGGACGTGATCTTAAAGACTTGAGCTGGTGGAAGATGGAGGTTAGTGGACGTACAGCTGGACATACAGTAAGAAAGTAGGTCGCCTCAAAAGATACATGAAACAAATGGGACTGCATGGTGGCTCAGGTTTTGAAGGGATGAGTTTGGCTGTTGCATCTTGATTCTTTTGAAGGGGATGAAGCTCATATTTGGACAATCAAACAGCTGGCAGCGATAGGCTGGGGCGCCTGTCAATCAAATGAATCTTCAGGGTTCAAAGCAAAAACCTATCCAAAAAAACTCCACTTTTTCTTTCTCTTAGTTGCCCTTTTATTAGTGTGTTGGAAGCTGTGCTTTAATTGTTAAAGCAAATTACAGAAACACTAAAATGTGTTGAAAAGCTCCCAAACAGGACATTTGTAACATTTTGTTAAATACAGTCGGAGGTTTTGAGGTCTGAACTTCCAGCCAGGTCAGAAATGATTTCAGGGCGGGCTTCATCAGTCGTGTGCAGCGTTGACTGCTTCATGGAGACATGGGATGAGATGGATAAAAGTAGATTTGGATGGTGGAGATAAGAGAGGCAGATAGATATGGTATGAATAGGTTGACATATGTAGGTGAAGGGAGAGAAATAGGTTGACAGTTGGCTGAGATAGGCTGAGGTAAGCAGAGATAAGAGGGGATAGGTGGAGGTATGCAGAGATAAAGTGGATGCAGATGTGGACTGGAATGAGGTTTGATGAATGAGGGAGCGAGTATATTGAGTGTAAGGCGGAGTGACAGAGATGGGAGACAGAGTGAGAGACCTTCACACGAAGGGAGAGGGAGGGAGAAAAGTCCAGTCACAGCCAAGCCACTAATAACCCTCTCTCCATAACCCAACTCTGCCCTTCCATGTTAACATACTGTGAACTGAGCACAAGTGACAAAATCAATCCATCACAGCCGCCGGCCGACCGGCACAGAAAGGGACAGAGGCGCTAACAGAAATTGATGACATCCCCACTCGAATTTTACACCGTTTCGGCCACAGCGGCGATTGAAACAGACAGAGATTTATCGTCCAGCCGGGGACCGCGGCTATCCTTGATTGCCTCTTTTTTTCTCTCCCTTCTTTCTCAGCCGCAAAGCCCCCTTTTTTGCATATTTATTCCCAAGCTCATCAGGAGTGAGCAGACGCATCGGAGTGACAATCTTATTTCACCTTTTTTTTTTTTTTTTTTTTTTTTTTTTGGGTGGGGGGGGGGGGGTGAGTGGGAGGTTACATCCTCCACGCTGGATGAAAGCAGGGACGCCCGTCCTGCTCTCCGTCCTTCTTCAGATGCAGCGACGCTCCTCTGTTTGATGCAATTTTAAAATCTGACTCCAAACATTAGATTTAATGAGACGGAGCGGCTCGTCACTGCAAACTGGGTTTGAACAGGACGGCCCAGCTTATAAAAAGACCTGTTTTTTTAAAAACAAAAAAGATTATGATATCTTTGTCGCGTCCACGCAGTGCAGAACTTATTTTGACAAAATGAACTTGACCTTATGCCAATCAGAGTTTGAAGGATTTTAGTTTCTAGCTTGTCGAGTCTAAACAAACCATGAAAGATCAGAGGAAAAGAAAAGAAGAAACATTGGAAAGTGACATCATTGATCTTCTTTACAGATTATTTTGATTTATATGATTTTATCGGCAGACATTGTGGTTTTCCAAGTTTGTATTGTCTGTTGACCCACACTGAGAGATGATGTTTCCCTGAAAACATATTCATATCCACACACTTTTGTGTTTCTTTGTGCATAAGAGAGCATTTTAAGTCAAACATGTACTGCTGTGTTTGTAAAAGAAGGAACAAGGAACTATATGTGCATTTCAAATCTTCCTGCTTCTTAATTATGAGCCGCTGTGTCACTTACAAAAACATGCAGAAATGAATTTGAATGTTATTTTGTTATTAATCATGCAAAGAATCTCTTATGGCCTCTCAACTCTGATGATCTTTCACAGGCTGCTTTACTATGTGGAAAGATGAATAAAATAGTATCATATAAGACGTTATTTAGTCTTTCAGATGTTTTGATCAGCAAAAGTATAAATGTCTCACTGAAACTGTGTTAATGTGACGACATCTGATTCAGACTTGAACTGCAAACCAGGTTGACAAATTACCTTTTTGAAGATTACTGTTGTTTTTTCATTAAAAAGTGAGATAAATTAAATTTCCAGCATATTTATTAATGAGGAGGATGTCTGACGGGATACATTCACCCTGTCGTAGTCAGTGTGCTTAGAAACACCACTGCTGTTGGCCGTAACTAATGATGTCATCAATTACTATTTTAAAATCAAGTAACACAATTAGTGAAATTTTTGTGGGCTTAAGAAGATACAGGAAGAGGAAGAGGACGAGGAAGAGGCCCTCAGGCATGCAACATAAAAATAATATAACTGAACATTAATAACAGAATTTAAAAGTATCACAAACATAATTTTCTAAGTAACTAATAACTCTCTGTGTGCAATAACTGGTAAAGTAACTCCATTTCTTTTGAGTAAACTAAGGAGTCACATTAACTAATGACTAACCTGCACAGCACTGGTTGTAATGAGTCTGCCTGTGGAACGAAGCCCCACTGAGAAGAGGAGCGATCAGGGTGAGCAGGTTTGAATGCCGGTGGCCTGGTGGAAGCTGTGGTTTCCCCACATTCACCGGGTGATTGCAGCATTCAGGGCGCGTTGTTTCGGCTTAAAGGTGCTTTTATGCTCCGTGTTAAACGTAGGAAGGAACTCGGGGTAGCGGATGCTTTCACATGTTCCCAGCGAGGTCTGTGTGAGGAACAGCCTCGTGTCACGTCGCAATCACCGGCTGAGATCTGGAGCCCGCTCGCTCTTAAGTGTCTTTATTTGTGCGCCGCAAAAGGAGAAATGATGCCTGGCGCTCTTTATTGTGTTTGCGAGCTGTTTTCCTGCTACTGCTGAGCTCTGTACATAATCTTGTCTATTTGTCTGTGAGTGACTTTGTTGTCTGCAGCTGTCGTCTTGACTAGGATGTCTGGGTGGGGAGGGGGTGGGGGGAAGGAGGCTGTCAGGGTGGGGGCGACTCTCCCCGCTCAGTCATGCTGTGAAGGTTTTATGAGTACTTATGGAAAGTATAAATTTCATGGGCAGCGCCGAGCTGCAACCAAACGGTGCTTGACGGCGGTGTCACTGTAACGGCCGCAGCAGTTAGCCTGACAGCAAATTGATTAGAATAATTCAAATGTGATGAATAAGTTTCATCATGTAGCCACATAGTCCGGTGGGTGCGCCGCTCGCGAGGGCCGCCGTGGTTTATGATGGGACTGTGCACTGGAGAGAGACAACACATCAAGGATACGCATTACACCAAACATCTTTGTCGCAAATGGAAATGGCCCCACACACACTCACTGTGACAATCGTCATGAAAAAGTGGAGCAGTTAGGAGCCGGCTTCCCGTCGCAGCTCTTCTCTTTGGAATTTGTGTCCCGACTTTACAGTAAATGGGGACGATATCCAGCCTCTTTAGATGTGGTGGGAAATAGATCAGTAAATTACAGATGACAAAACATCACGGCAATCAAACCTGTCCCAGATATTACCAGACAAGAAGGTCAAAGGTCAAATATACAGTATGGTAACAGTCTTCTGTAAAAACTAAGTTTGCTGTTTACTGTTGTGCAGAAAACTAATATTACCGTTTTTTAAACAAAAGCCAATCTGTGTCAACATGTAAATAGTTTAACTGTCATGTCTCAGGGTTGATTCACATGTTGTTTAACTCTGATCAATCTACTCAGTTTCAACTACAGACCTTAGACAGTGCCTTCAGCTGCAATACCAGCGAGTGCCACTAGAGGTCGGCTCCAAAAAGCCTCCGGCTCCATAGACTCCCATTCAACTTCTCTCATCAAATCCAAAGTGAATAAAATGTGTCCATCAGTTATCTCGGTGTTGTTAGCTAAAGTCACTCCTTCTTATTAGTTTTCTGGAGGTCCATCTGAAAATAATCCCTCATTCATTAGAAAAGAAGATTCAAGAAGACCTGTTTTTGGGGGCGTGTCTGTTTGATTGACAGGCCTGTGGTGCAGTCAGGTTACAGCTATCGGTGGGCGGGACGTAGTATCGTCAGGTTTCCGATCAGATCGGTCAGATCCACCTCTGGCTCCTCCCCCAGCTCGTCCAAATATGGTCACTTCCTGCTCCAAACCGCTCCGAACCAGCAAAGATGGTGACAGACAGAATCTGAACTGGAGGATTCATAACGTTCACAAACCAACGATGACATCACTGATGGTTGATGACATCACTGATGGATGATGACATCACTGATGGTTGATGACATCACTGATGGATGCCACTTGGTTTCAACAGACCCAGAGCTGCTGTGATCCGGTCCTGAGCTGACGAAAGACAAAGTAATGACTTTAGATTTTGGCATTGAAATATAAAATCTGAAATTTAGATGTGATGAAAAGTGACATGTATTAAAAAGTTACATATTAGCCCCCCAAAAAAGACTATTAATCACAGGTTAGCTAGTCAACATGCACGTACACCGGTTGCAGCCGCTGCAGAGCGTGAGGCAGGTCAGGAGGAGCGACAATCTTATTAGAGCGCAAACTTTATGAAAAACATGCTCAAACCTCCACCTCCACATTACAGCGGCAGAGATATGAAACAGAAAACTACTGTATGGAATCTATGAGCTAAACAAATCAAAGAAAGTAGACTGAGGACAAAAAGGTCACCGAAAAACACATTTGAGGTTGAAAAAGACTAAAATAATAAAGCTGTACGTCTGTGGTCCAAACATAAAAAGACATGAACGTGTAACATTTGGTCTTTAATGACAGTTTGGATTTTTTTTTTTTTTTTATGTCTGTGTTTTATTGACAATATATATGTATATACATGTATATACATTTTCTGTAGTTCCAATAGAGCTGTTTTGTGTATATGTGTTTCAATGCCAAATTTAATTTTCAATGCCACAATCTAAAGTCACTTTTCCTGGCTGGCTCCATATTTTCAGAGCCTTTGAAGTTTTTATGAATGCGTTCATGAACAGTCAATCAAAATTCTGACACAATGTCACCGCTGTACACTTTATTCAAGGTGCTTCAAAACATTTATGTAAATGAATTAGCATAAC
>NW_027185407.1:644500-737000 GCF_022577435.1 Embiotoca jacksoni | reverse complement strand
AGGGGGGGGGGGGTGGGGGGAGCGGCGAGCATGTAATCTCCTAATTTGGAGCATCACAGCGTCCGATCCGCGTTCGCTCGCCACGTTCTCTCAGCCTCACCTACACGGGTAGGCATGCTCTTATTTCCATAACTTCCTGACAAAACCATTTTGTCCTGCCTGATTGGGCCTATTTGCATCGGACACCTCTTCTGCATATAGATTGATGGGTTTAATCAGCGAATCAGGGAGAGTGCTCAGACATCAATCACTGTCACGCCACTCTGTCTCAGCAGTAGTAGTGGTTCTTTTTTTCTGGTCAGTCTCTGGTTCTCGTTCTCCTGATGTTCCTCTCACATTCATCAGGGGAAGCTGGAGAGCCTCAGAGGGTGTCGAGGAGGGAGACGGGGGAGTCTTCCTCCCTCATCCTCCTCCTCCCTCATCCTCCTCCTCCCTCATCCTCCTCCTCCCTCATCCTCCTCCTCCCTCATCATCCTCCTCCCTCATCATCCTCCTCCCATTTGTTACAGACGCTGAATGTGGGCGTTGATGCTGGTCTTTGTAGGACAAACAGAAAGAAATGTGAACATGGTGATGGAATAACCAAACGACCAGAAAGCCTGGATTTTATTCTTAATCGTATTATTTATTTTATTATATGTATTTATTCATTCGTCCATATTGTCAAATTTTGTTGTCGTCTTCAAGACGTTTGACGACTGATCTTCTCTATTTCAGGGATGTTTGAGGTGCTCATTCACATCTGCAGAGATTACAGGAAGATTTTTATTTTTCGTGGAGATTTTATAACATTTTCATTCTGAATGTCTCTTTTTTTTATTCCATTTCTGTGTTTCTTTCATGTGACCGAGGAGAGAAGATCCGGACTGTGTGACTGGGACAACTTCCAAACAGCAGGATGTCCACAGGTTCAGATAAATCAAATGGAATATGGTAAAATACCATAAGACTCATAATCAAATAATGTCCGTTATGAAATAATAGCAAGTCCTAAATAAAGCACACCGACTCAAATGTCAAAGTCAGACTAGTTGATCAATTTAAACCGTTTGATTTCACTATATTTTACCTCTTTGACTGTATTTAATCAAATGCAGCATATTGGTATATTTAATCAACAGCAGATGGCAGGGTGGGGGAGGGGTCTCTTATATTTGATGTTTTTCTATGCAAAATCTTCATGCAACCAGTAACTACAGCTTTTAGTGGGGAAAAAAGGACATAATTTCCCTCTGAGATGTGGGGCAGTCAAAGTATAACACATCTGTGTTATCTATATCCCATGTATATGCAGCAGACAGGCTGTGTGAGCTATGGGGCTACTTGTCTGGAGGTGTGTGTGTGTGTGTGTGTGTGTGTGTGTGTGTGTGTGTGTGCGCGCAGATGCAGGAATATGGAACGTACCAATGAGCTGGTTGACAGCGGGGCCCAGGGGACAGCAGGCCGGCCCGGAGCCGCCCGCACCACAACCATCCACATCACTGGGACGAGGGAGCTGATTAACAAGCACTCCGATGGAGACGGATGTGTCTGGACTGTCCGGACGCCTCGGCCGACTACAGTGCATGCTGGGTAGATGTGATGCTGTCGGGGTCAAATCAGGCCTGTGCCCAATTCACATGATGTCACGGCCTCTGTAGCATGTTTCTGTTTCTGTCCGACGGGATGGCAGAAATCCTTCATACGTTTTGAAGCAGATATTCAGCTTCATTTTTGTGAATTAAGGTGCCGAGCAGAAATAAACAACACAGCGAAAGCTCCTGGTGCAATTCATTTATGTAATGCTCCAAACGTCACTGATGTTGTGGTGTTAATAAATAAACTGCATCAGGAGCTTTGAGTGGGAATAATTTAGTTATTAATAATTCATTCATTCAAATCTACTTTGTGTAAACTTCTTTAAGCTTTTGTGGTTTTACACAGCTGCTAGATTACTAAACCAGATGAGTAGCTGAAAAAGCTTTTGAATTGTTTCCCCTTTTGATGTAATTTAATTACAATTCATTTGTATTTAACCAGACTGTCTGATGCACTTCAAATTCAATAGACAGTATCTCATTTTAAATTTTGATGTAAATAAGATTAAATACGTTGAACATCCACCGAACCTGTCTGTGGCAGAGGTGCAAGTTCACCTCCGGTCCACCGTCTCGGAGCAGCTGACTTCATGTTGAGCCACAAAAATGGCAACTTTGGCATTCGCCTGAAAAAAGCGTCCTGCACTGCACCAACATGCCAACGACAAGCTTTGTGCTGGTACGAAAATAAGACCCTGGTTTTCTAAATTATGAATTGCTTTGAAAAACATATTCCCACTAAATGAATAAAGGATATCTTCGGCCAAAGTTTACACTTGTACAAAAGACACATTGTGTGGATGTTAGGTTAGGTTAGGTAGTTACTTTATTAACGTGATAACTCCCTTTAATTTATAATTTCACCTTCAATGAGCAGATTTCTGCATCTGAATCCAGTGAAACAACCTGAAAAGTCAAAATCATTCCTTATGAGCCAAAATACAAAAAAACTCTGGAACCAGTTGAACATGAGAACTGAAATATGTGGTCTAAATTAAAAATAAATATATGACATATAACATGTATGGTAGCTGACATTTTGTAAGTAGTTAATTAGTAAGTTATTCTGAGTATTTGTGGGCTGGTTGCAGGTTGTAATCTTCAGTCCAGTTCATGTTTCCATCCTCCATCCCGTCTGGTTTGAGCTGGTCTCCCTTTACTTTCCCTCCTAAAACACCACGTCTGTGGTTTTCTGCCTGAAATAATCGTGTCCCTTTTTAAATGGTCGTCTCTCAGCTCAGCGCCGGCCCGAGCCGAGCTGTGCCGGGCCGGGCCGGGCCGGGCCGGGCCGGGCGGTGAGAAGTGACTTCCATGTTCTGCAAGTGTCTCACGATGTGCACACAGCTTACAAGACATCCGCTGCACACAAGTAGCAGTAAGAGATTTAACAAAAGCTGCTGTGTGCCAGCTTTTTACAGTCCACACATTTAGAGAGCATCATGTCATGTGGAATCTGAGCTGCAACACTGTCCACACACACACACACACACACACACACACACACACACACACACACACACACACACACACACACACAATTTTTGAGAAACAAAACCTGGCATTTGAGCATGGAGCTCCATAAATGATGGAGATTTGCAAATGGATGCTGCTCCCTCCTCCCAGTCAGCCCTCCTCACATCCTCAGGCCTGCCGCTGAATTATGGAGGCAAACACTTTTCCTTTGAAAATATATATCAATCAAACATTCATGGATGAGGAGGTCTCCAGACAATGGCACTGAGAAACCAACCCCACAATACACCTGTGTGGGTGTGTGCGTGAGTGTGTACAGACACACTGGTTTGCCAATTAGAGCAGAAGCTGACCATCCTGTAAATATTTAAATGGGAATCACATTTCGTATACATGAAGCAGTAACGCAACCGAGCGTGCGGCCGAACTCTGCACAGGTCGTGGACTTTGTCCTTTTCGCACCGCTCGAATACAAACTGGACGAGTCGACTTAGGAGACCTGCAGCTGCAGGACGATGACTGGACAGGTGGACTTCAATGGAAACATGCCTGACAGTCAAGACAGGTCATTATTCATTATCTTGATCATTTCATATTAAGAACCGGATGAGAGTTTTAGAAAAAGTTTGTCAGGGTATAAAAGGTCGGCGCTGCAGGAGACCTCCTGTAGTCCAACAGAAACTCTTCCTGTGGTGTCACTGACTAATGTGTCCTCCAGCTGCCGATGTATTTTTAAGATGGTGCACTTTAAACCGAAGCTCACTTTATTTCTGTCTTCATTCGACACAAAAAATCTGCATTGTATGAAAATGAATTCGTCTGTATTTGCATCACATGTTGTGAGGAAATATAGCTGATGCAGAGAATATGGAGAAAACAAGAGGGAAACAGGTGTGTGTGTGTGTGTGTGTGTGTGTGTGTGTGTGTGTGTGCATCTGCATGTATGATGGAATTTATGTGTGCATGTGCACAAATGTGTGTGTGTGTGTGTGTGTGTGTGTGTGTGTGTGTGTGTGTGTGTGTGTGTGTGTGTGTGTGTGTGTGTGTGTGGTTAGTGAGGCCGCAGGCTTGATGCGTATCAGTGGTGCTGTTGGCTAACGTCCTCTTTGTGGTATTAGCAGGTGAGAAAATAGTTATGACTTGTGTGTGTGTGTGTGTGTGTGTGTGTGTGTGTGTGTGTGTGTGTGTGTGTGTGTGTGTGTGTGTGTGTGTGTGTGTGTGTGTGTGTGTGTGTGTGTGTGTGTGTGTGTGTGTGTAAGTGTTGGGAAATGTTAGGTACTGATTAGGGTTTACATTGCTGAGTGGGTGGTTATTTAAGTGGGCCCCATGGTGTGAAAGCAAATCTGATGATTGCGGCGAGAGCGAGCCGGTGATGATGTTTTCGAAACGTCAGTTGAGATAAAAAAAAATTAAAAAAACAGGGTGAAAGAGTAAAGAGTCGGTTTAACAAGAGCAGCGAAAAAAAAGAAGAAAAAAAAAAAGGTGTCAAGCTCTGAAGTGTCTCTCACCACAGATGTTACCGTTGGAGGAGTAAGTGGAGCGTCATCAGTCAGTGACCTGTTTAAGGTCGCGGACAGTAACACAGGATGTGTGCAGTGAAATGTGTTCAGATTCATTTTGAGAGGTCCTCGGACCACGAGTTTGGAAACCGAACGTGAAACTCGGTGCTGCTGAAGTTGAAACAGTGCAACCGTGCATTAGTGCTTCATCTAAACAGGCTTCTGAGAACAGGATCACGTTGTGACCGTCTGCTGTCAGTCACCACAGTCCCAGTGAACATGACTTAGTGGATTCAGACACTTGATCTGTTTGATTGTTGTTTGCATCATGATTTCATTTTAGCTGAACACACCAGTTTTCACTATTTTGCACAGATATCTATGCTGCAGTCGAGATGACATCATTCCCTCGGTACACTAACAAATAGTGCTCTTCCATGTCAGGACTCTTACTGTGTAGTTGTGAAAACATCAACTGACAAAATATCTACAGCTTCAATTATTTACCCAGAAATCAATCAACTGATCAAACTTTATTTACAAGCTCTTTTCATACATTTTGTTGCAGTTCAAAGTGCTTCCCAGATGATTGACAAGCCAATACTGAGACAGAAAGTTGGAGCCCAGAAAAATAAAATACATTCGAGAACAATTTAAAAACAAATTAAAAGGATAAAATAGACGATCGAGATAATAGAAACGTAGAATATAGAGTGAGATAAGAACTAGAAACTAAAAACAGGAATAAATATGAGAACAATTACATTTATTGAGAAGATAAAAGTTAGAGTTACAGAAGCAGAATAGGTCAGAGTATAATATATATATATATATATATATATAGTATATAAGTATGTCAAAGTAACTTGTGTGTTTTGGTTCTGATTCTTCTGTCCAGCAGCAGTGAAAAATAAACTCTTTATGTTCAGGAACAGCTGCAGCTTCCTCAGACACCTTTAATCAGAAAATTATTCTTAGGTTGTCTCAGTGTCTCTAATCATCTGTTGCAGGACAATAATAAATAATAAAAAGTGCATTTATTTGTTTATGACATGTCTGTATATTTTGCGTCATGTCCTTCTTTTTCCTCCAACGAGGTAAACAGATGTGGGAGAACGATGCAGGTATCTGATTGGTCGGTGTCTGCAGATGCAGTCTGAGATGAAGCACCGCAGCACAGAAAAAAATCACATCCGTGTTAATACGAACCATCTCCCAGCAACGGGCCACGATGGGTTATGAAAGGTTGCTGCTCCAGCCGCCGCATACATGGACGTTTAAGGATCCAGAGTTGTTTGACATGCATCCAGTTTGGTCCAAAGATGAGCAGTAGCCAACAGGATTATGACAACGATCGAATGAATCCTACTTCTGTCCAGAGAGATGTTGACTTCCTGAGCCGCTCTCAAAAGCCATTCACACCTCCTGCGTGGGGAAGGTTTCTGTACCCGGCCTTTGTTTCCTGTGAGGAGTGTCAGAGTATTTGTGATTACTTGTCCTTGCCCTTGAGCATGAATAGCTGTTGGCTTGATTACTCCAGAAGACTTCAATTCAGTGGCTTCCGCTGTTGTTTTTTACTCAAACTTCGAAGCGCACCGGCATCCGGACTCACGGTCATCGTTTCTGTGGCTCGTTACGACTGACGAGCAGCAGAAGAAGAAAAGAAGACCGTATCAAAGAGCACTCTTCCCTCCATCCTCCTCAGCCAAGGTTTCTGGGGTGTGTGTGTGTGTGTGTGTGTGTGTGTGTGTGTGTGTGTGTGTGTGTGTGTGTGTGTGTGTGTGTGTGTGTGTGTGTGTGTGTGTGTGCAGCTTTCCTCATGAATCTGTTCTCCTCAGTCTCATCTCTGCCAGAAGCATCTGAATTTGATGAATGTCTCTTGACGACGGTTCAGATTTTAGAGTCAGAGGACCAAAGTGTTGAAGTAAAAGGATGTTTCAGGCATCATAATTACAAAACATGTCGGTCAGTGATTGACCAACAAAAGGCAGCAACCACCCAACATCCAACCTCTGATGGGAACCAGGTTGTTCTGCATATTTAAGACCAGCGTTGAGTGAGAGTATGAGAATCTTTCCAATCAATCAATCTGCAATCAATCAGTCAATAATCAATCAATAATCAATCAATCAATCAATCAATCAATCAATCAATCAATCAATAATCAATCAATCGCTGTAATTTGACTTGTTGTTGGTCAAGCTGTCACTCTCAATATTGCAGTGCTTGTTTGCTCCCTCTGAACCAGATCACTGAGTATGTGATGAAACACGTGCCCCCCCACCCCCTCTCCCTCCCCCTCCCCTCCCCTCTATCCCTCCACCCCTCCACCCCACCCAACATCCTCACACTTCACCTGTTGTACCTGCTAATGAGACGAGCGTGCTGCCCTCTCCTCCTGAAATCCAACACTCCCCCTTCAATGTAAGCATCAGGTGCAAATAACAGCAGTGGTGACAATCACACACACACACACACACACACACACACACACACACACACACACACACACACACACACACACACACACACACACACACACACACACACACAGTCAGAGAGGCAGGAACGTGGAGCTCAGACCTGATAGGATGACACTGTTGTTGTGTGTTTCGGTGCATCACACCTTTAGTGAGAGTTAATAACATACGGAGAAGAGGAGTGACAATTAGCGTCGTCTATAAATACATGTTTAGGAAAAGAAGTGCTAACACGCTACGACGAAGCTCTGATCAGGTTCCTATCGCGATGAAGGTGGTCGAGTAGACCTGCTTTGTGTATCGTTTCTTTTTCCTCTCTTCCTGCCCTCCTCCCCCACCACACACACACACACACACACACACACACACACACACACACACACACACACACACACACACACACACACACACACACACACACACACACAGACACACACCATCAGATCCCTTCTGCAGTAAAACAGTGACTAAAGCTTAGTGTAGCAGATGTCTGCAGTGTTTCACTGAATTATTATTATTATTATTATTATTATTATTATTATTATTATTATTATTAATAAACTGAATTTACATCGTCCTGTAAATATTTCAGTCCTTGTGTTCGTGCTGGAGAGGAAACTCTCTCAGGCTCGCTGCCACTCTGTTAATGAATATTGAGGAAACATGTTCCTGGGGGTGAGGTGGGGTGAGGTGAGGTGGGGTGGGGTGGGGTGGGGTGAGGTGAGGTGGGGTAAGGTGAGGTGAGGTGGGGTGAGGTGGGGTGAGGTGAGGTGAGGTCGGGTGAGGTGGGGTGATGTGAGGTGAGGTGAGGTGAGGTGAGGTGAGGTGAGGTGAGGTGGGGTGAGGTGAGGTGGGGTGAGGTGAGGTGAGGTGGGGTGGGGTGAGGTGAGGTGGGGTGGGGTGGGGTGAGGTGAGGTGGGGTGGGGTGAGGTGAGGTGGGGTGAGGTGAGGTGGGGTGAGGTGGGGTGAGGTGAGGTGGGGTGGGGTGAGGTGGGGTGGGGTGGGGTGGGGTGGGGTGAGGTGAGGTGGGGTAAGGTGAGGTGAGGTGGGGTGAGGTGGGGTGAGGTGAGGTGAGGTCGGGTGAGGTGGGGTGATGTGAGGTGAGGTGAGGTGAGGTGAGGTGAGGTGAGGTGAGGTGAGGTGAGGTGAGGTGGGGTGGGGTGAGGTGAGGTGGGGTGGGGTGGGGTGAGGTGAGGTGGGGTGGGGTGAGGTGAGGTGGGGTGAGGTGAGGTGGGGTGAGGTGGGGTGAGGTGAGGTGGGGTGGGGTGAGGTGGGGTGGGGTGGGGTGGGGTGGGGTGAGGTGAGGTGGGGTAAGGTGAGGTGAGGTGGGGTGAGGTGGGGTGAGGTGAGGTGAGGTCGGGTGAGGTGGGGTGATGTGAGGTGAGGTGAGGTGAGGTGAGGTGAGGTGAGGTGAGGTGAGGTGAGGTGAGGTGGGGTGAGGTGAGGTGGGGTGAGGTGAGGTGAGGTGAGGTGAGGTGAGGTGAGGTGGGGTGGGGTGAGGTGAGGTGGGGTGGGGTGGGGTGAGGTGAGGTGGGGTGGGGTGAGGTGAGGTGGGGTGAGGTGAGGTGGGGTGAGGTGGGGTGAGGTGAGGTGGGGTGGGGTGAGGTGGGGTGGGGTGGGGTGGGGTGAGGTGAGGTGGGGTGGGGTGAGGTGAGGTGGGGTGAGGTGAGGTGGGGTGAGGTGGGGTGAGGTGAGGTGAGGTGAGGTGGGGTGGGGTGAGGTGGGGTGAGGTGAGGTGGGGTGAGGTGAGGTGGGGTGGGGTGAGGTGGGGTGAGGTGAGGTGAGGTGAGGTGAGGTGGGGTGGGGTGAGGTGGGGTGAGGTGAGGTGGGGTGATGTATGAACTGATTCATTAAATCAACTTAAAGCCTCATTATGATCAGCTGATATTTGCGCTGTCAAAGTCACTGAAATACACGTTAATAAAAACTCAACACTTCCCGTATTATTTCAAATTAAAAGCCCTCGTCTTTAATTAAAAAGAAACAACTCATTTCTTCAAAAGGCTTTTATTGTGAAACATTTGCAGAAACGTGTTGTGACTGACAATCACACATTAGATGAGTGAACCAGAACAACCATTAAAAATAACAGGATTATATTGTTGACTTTATTCAATGAATGATGTAAATATGTACGTTTAACTTGCCAACGTAGGATCAGAGGTTTCACCTCGTGTTCTCCGGTACGTCAACAAATAACTCGACACCCTGCTTGTTGATAACAATTAGCATTTAGTGTTCAACCGTTAATTCTTCACTTCATGGAATATCGTTTGAAATGATGAGCAGATACGTTCATGTCCGTCGTAGTTTTATTTCATTTCACAGCCCACGCGACTCGTCTGCAAACACGTAACACAACCAAGCTGCTGTTTATCCAGCGTGACGATGAGGCATCTGAAAATAACGCGTATGAGCAGATTTACATTCTGCTGTCGTTATATGATGCATCAGAAAAAAGCCTCATCAGGACTCACTGAATATTTGTGATGTTGACCTTATTTTAGGGGTCATTTTAATACAACTCGTATCTGATGCTTTTATTTTGTAAATATTACTGACCTCTGCACGCACACACACACACACACACACACACACACACACACACACACACACACACACACACACACACACACACACACACACACACACAGGCAGCTCCTGTGAGTGCAGATTATTCTATCAATGTCAAACTTCAATGACGCTTGTCATCTGATAAGGTTTGGTTTTAATAAATGAGGGAGCAGCCAGGCTGACTGCAGCAGTTTAACCCCCTGTGGGCTCGGAGCAGCACGCCGGTGGACCCACAAGTCCTTCATCACACGCAGCGCCGACGCTCAGAAACACCACCGTCCTCACAGCTCACGTCGGTCGCAGCAGGTCGGAGCTTCGTGACTCGGCTGCAGCTGCTGGTCGCGGTTTAAAGGTGAACGGCGGTCCTGACGAGTCCAAAAACAGCTGAAGAAAAACATGAAACTCACTTCTCCTTAACAAGTTAAAGTCAGACTGAATTATAAGGACTGAGTTTTAACCCGAAAGCAGATTGTTTTCCAAGATCAGCAACAATCACAAGATAAAGGAATAAAACCACTCACTGGATATAAAAGAGTTCGTAGCTTCAGGTCTATAAAATGGTTCTGATCCAGAAGTGTCTCCAGCTGCAATACCAGCGAGTGCCACTAGAGGTCGGCTCCAAAAAGCCTCCGGCTCCATAGACTCCCATTCAACTTCTCTCATCAAATCCAAAGTGAATAAAATGTGTCCATCAGTTATCTCGGTGTTGTTAGCTAAAGTCACTCCTTCTTATTAGTTTTCTGGAGGTCCATCTGAAAATAATCCCTCATTCATTAGAAAAGAAGATTCAAGAAGACCTGTTTTTGGGGGCGTGTCTGTTTGATTGACAGGTCTGTGGTGCAGTCAGGTTACAGCTATCGGTGGGCGGGACGTAGTATCATCAGGTTTCCAATCAGATCGGTCAGATCCACCGCTGGCTCCTCCCCCAGCTCGTCCAAATATGGTCACTTCCTGCTCCAAACCGCTCCGAACTAGCAAAGATGGTGACGGACAGAATCTGAACTGGAGGATTCATAACGT
The DNA here is from genome assembly GCF_022577435.1 of Embiotoca jacksoni. Classification (NCBI taxonomy): domain Eukaryota; kingdom Metazoa; phylum Chordata; class Actinopteri; family Embiotocidae; genus Embiotoca; species Embiotoca jacksoni. The sequence continues at coordinate 726,377 of NW_027185407.1, read as the reverse complement.
TCACAAACCAACGATGACATCACTGATGGTTGATGACATCACTGATGGTTGATGACATCACTGATGGTTGATGACATCACTGATAGTTGCTGATTGATTAAAACCTGCTTTATATTTCCCTTTTCTGAACATAATTATTAGTACTTAAATAAAGGTGAGAACCAGTTTTTTGAACTTCATCCTGTCCTCTAATGTATAATAATAATGTATGTTTTTGTCCGACAACGCTGGTGACAGCAGACAGAAACGATCAGCTTGTTTCAGCAACAGTCGGTCTCTTGTTTGAGTCTTCAATATTACGTTTTTGATGGTCTGTATAATGTCCTCTTTGTTTATTAAGGCTTCACAGACAACCTTTTCTTTCTCCTGGTGCTCAAACTGCTTCTTTTAACCTGCGTATTGTGACCATGAAAACAGTTTTCTCTTTTTCTTTTCTCTCTCTGCTCTGTATAATGATTATTGAGGCCTGCGAGCTGCTGGAATTTAATTTCTCCACATAAATCTCCACAATAGGAAAAGGAAATTAAAGTTGCCATTACTGTCGGCAGTATTATCGTATCCTCACTTAACCTGCCATTCAGGAGGAATGAAACATTTATACTGCAGCCCCTGTGTATCATCTCTGATCTCAGTGTGTGTGTGTGTGTGTGTGTGTGAGTGTGTGTGTGTGTGTGTGTGTGTGTGTGTGTGTGTGTGTGTGTGTGTGTGTGTGTGTGAGAGCGATATTGATATTTGAGAAGTTAAAATTTCAGCCAACCGCATCACGTTCACACCTTTCTAGAAACCACTTCGTACCGCACGCGTTCACCTGAAGAGATTGTTTTTCACAAGTTGTCCTGCAGTTTGGAGTCTTTTTCTTTCTTTTGTTTCCTCGTCTATCGTTCCCACCAGCTAATCTCCTCGGTAATCCAGGGCTAACTCATAATAACAACACACACACACACACACACACACACACACACACACACACACACACACACACACACACACACTCACACACACACACACACACACACACACACACACACACGCACACACACACACACACACACACACACACACTCACACACACACACACACACACACACACACACACACACACACACACACACACACACACACGCACACACACACACACACACACTCACACACACACACACACACACACACACACACACACACGCACACACACACACACACACACACACACACACACACACACACACACACACACACACACACTCACACACACACACACACACACACACACACACACACACACACACACACACACACGCACACACACACACACACACACCAAAAGGGGGGGGGGAAAAAATCAATTATGCTGGCCCTGACCAGGAGTGTCTCATTATTTCATAGGCAATAACCTGAATGATAGAGTAATAAAGAGCAATTTATTTGGAGAGGGAGGTGGAGGAGGGGCGGGGGGTGAGGGGGATGAGGGGGGGGGGGCAGAAGATGGATGTGTTCAGATCGACAGATCTAATTAGCCTCATCCAAGCTGCGGCTAGCCGCTCTGCTCAGGCTAATCCTGGGCTACAGCTAATGACCAGCAATCCACACCTCCTCCTCCTCCTCCTCCTCCTCTTCCTCCTCCACCTCTTCCTCCTCCTCCTCCTCCTCCTCCAGCTGAGTGGGTCCTCTGCGGTGACGAGGGGACGGACAGACGTCGTGTTTAACTTTGTGACTTCATGGACTTTATTTCAGTTCATTGCTTCTAAATCTTTATATATTTATATTTATATGTTTCAGTGCGTTTGTGTTTCTCCTGGCGTCACTTCCATGACGTACAAACTTTATTTTGTTAACTTGATCGGTACTTATTACACAAATTCATGGCAAACATACTCATAACAGTATAAAGACCAAACTTAAGTGTCGTCCTCATCTGTTGAGTTGATATCATATTCCAGATGTGGTGTTGAACAGATGGATTTGAACTGCCTGATAGTCTTACTGTTACTAGACTCACAATACGTTCCTCCATTCTCTACAGACTGTTATCTGTCACTATTAAATGTAACGTAGAGATGAATTATATTTCTAAATGTTCACCGTGGTTACATGTTGAGCTGTAACGTGCAACTGCATGTTTTTATTCATCAGTTAGGAACTTTTGCAATTTTGCTAAATTTCTGCGATTTTTACACAAAAACTGTCGTCAACAGAATCTCTGCTGAAAGTATTCCATCATAAAAGTCTTAAAAAGAAACAACTGACTTTATTAACTAAAATAACTCGTCATTTACAATCAGCGAGAGTCTGTCTCCTCTCAGCACCAAAAGTCTGTTCTGGAAAGATACGTCACTTTATACTCTTTTTATCCCTTTGATGCTTCTCTAAGTTCAACACAGGCAGAAAAACACTTTACAGGTAGAATATCTCTGATGTGCAGCAGGATTATTATCACAGGAAGGGATTATATATTATTCTTTATTTACTTAAATTGCATTTTATCTTGTTTTTTCCACAATTTTACAGCAAAAACGTTTTTGAGAAAATATGCCGCGAAATCCATATTTTTGATCACAATAATCACAAAAAACCTCCTGGATGGACTGAATTATACATTATTTCTCTAATATTCCTTCGTTGGAAGATGACGGTGTTTAAAGTACACTGTGGAGGCTTCACGTCCAAACTGTACTTTATATCACTGACATGTTTATGGCACAGAGAAAGGAACAGATAGAAGTTGGCCTCCTGCTGAATACAAATAAAATCAAGTGAGGTAACATCCAGAGTTTATGAATGCAACTAACAATTTCATATATGACTCGTAAGGAAGTTTACTTTCACAGAACAGTGAGGAAACCAGCAGGGAGTCACGGAGGAACAGCTGCAGCCGTTTGGCTTTTCTGATTTTAAAAAAATAAGGATTTATGGACCGAAGATGGATCAAACAAAGACAGTAAATAAGTCTGTATAAAGAGACAATCATAGTGATGCAAAAGTTATTTAGAAGATATATATTCATATGCAATAGAGGGTTTATCAGACTTAATGTTCCATCATTTCCCCATCGGGACTCTGTGTTACTTTAATTTCATCCTGATATTTATTAATTCATTTATTTGGATATATCTCAGTGTGAATCCAGAGGTTGAACCGCTCGCAGCTTCGGTCTCGTACAAAGTGTGACAGAAAACAGTGTAACACAAACACAGCTCACACACACACACACACACACACACACACACACACACACACACACACACACACACACACACACACACACACACACACACACACACACACACACACCGTGTACACATAAAACACAAACATTATTCATATGAGCGGCTTTATTGTTGGTTTGTCACGACCCCTCTGTTCATTTACACACCGAGCATGTTTATATGTTTGCATTGTGCGTTTGACACTGCACAAACCATTCGGCATGAGCACGCATGTAATTAATATCACTGATTTATTCACAACACAGAGAGAGAGAGGGAAAACAGGCAAATTAATCTCAACCTTAAGGGAGAGCGAGGGAAATGAAGACGGGAGAGGAGGGAAGAATTGGCCTTTGGCCGGCTGCCATCGGTGGATTTCCATCTGTTTACCGTCTCCCTCGGTGACCTCTCTGGCTCACTGACCTCCTCTCTCCTCCTTTTATCACCCTGCATCCCTCCATCCTCCGCTGCATCTACATCTCCCTGTTCTCCTCAGGAGCTAATGAGTAAGAACAGAGTTCAGGGAACTTCTTTTGGAGGAAGCATGCTTTAAATTGAACACAACACCGTGTCCCGGTCCTCTGGGGATCGGAGAGAAAACATGCTGCCATGTCTGTTCCAGCTGCAGCTCTGAAGCCGTCGCCTCTCTTCTTCTTCGTGAAGCTGTCCTTCCATAAAAGCCGCGTTAGCCTCACATCCAGAGTCATTTACTGCAGATTCTGGCAAGATGGCTAATTCGGCTCCTTTCAAATGCTAATGCTCGCACTCCTGCAGTCGCACTGGAAACTCCTCTTTTATTGCTCAACATCCTCATTACAATGCAGGGCAGAGTGGATGTGCAACGCTCCCGCTTCATGTATACCTGTGTGTGTGTGTGTGTGTGTGTGTGTGTGTGTGTGTGTGTGTGTGTGTGTGTGTGTGTGTGTGTGTGTGTGTGTACACTAATGAATGCAAACAGCGCCACAAGGGGGAGTTGAGAGGTGGTGATTTGACACTTTCTCTAAAACACACATCTGAGAGGAGGCAGAGACATAAACTGGAATAGAGGAAAAGAAAAATTGGGGAGGTGAAAGTGGGAGGAGCAGTAGGAGGAGCAGTAGGAGGAGGAGGAGGGGGAGGAGGATGAAGAGGAGGAGGGGAAGGAGGAGGAGGAGGAGGTGCGTTTAAACAATCATGTGGACGACAATGCCAACTTTTTTTCTGAAACCTTAAAAAAACTAAAACTTCAGATATATATCAGTAAAATGAGAGTATCTCTTTACTTTTTGAATTTAATAACTTAATGAATTTTGTATGAATTTAATATATTTTATTTAAAAAAAAAAAGAAAAGGAGGTCCACTGACTGTCCTTGTCCAAAGATTTCAACCATCTCTTATCGTCGTCCTCAGTAGATGCAGATCGTTTCAACAGGGTTGTGTATTGTGTAGTTATTATGTGTATTTTCACATACAGGTAACACTACTGATAACCTGAAGCATCTGGAACATCTGCTGGCCTCCTGGTTCAGATGTCACCACATAACAGCACCGTCCTCATTTTAATTCTGGTTTGATGTGAACCAGAACCTGAAGAAGTCTGTCCGCCCTCCACAGAGAATCGTTTGCAGTTGTTCCTTCCTACTGGGCGTCGACCTCGGTTTCATTTTAACCAATCAGCTCGCTCCAAAACCGGCCGACACTCTGCCACCGCTGCAACGACCTACCGTGTCCACCAACGAGTTTTCTCCTGAGTCAACGTTTGGCCTTTTATTTTTATTTTTTTTAAATGTTAGCGCTGCGCTCATCACTGTCACCAGCCGTCCAATCACAGCGTAGGAGGGGCGGGACAAACGCGGTCAACCACCGACACTGCTGTTATTCACAGAGAATCAAAGTGAAGCTGTGAGTGACAGGTAGGCGGAGCCAGGCGTGAGATCTTCCACTTTCACTTTCAAATGAAATAAACAAAACAAAACCTGAAAAAAGGTTGAAGCTTTTTCACCTGGTAAGAAACCAGCAGTCAAACCTGCAGTAAGATGGTCCAGTGTCTCCATCATATTCATAATCAGTGGATTTATGAAGCTCGCTGGGGAAAGTACTGAATTATTTCTGACTTTTAGTTCCTTAAATGAGTCAAAACCCCTAAAACTCTGGATCCTGTATTTCTTTTAATGCAACTTCCTTTTATTAAAATGTAAATGTGTTCAAATAAATGATCCTTTTTTCTTTTACATTTATTTCATTTGCATAAACGAAGAAACTGTCATGATTTCAACAACTCATTACTTCCTGTAATTAATCTGTTTTATAAAGTTTGTAATAGTTTCAGTTCACAGAACTCCTCAGAAACACTCTATCAAAAGTTCCTTTAATGACCCGACCGACAGTCAGAACCAGTTCGATCCAGTTCGATCCAGTTCGATCCAGTTAGAACCAGTCAGAACCAGTTAGATCCAGTCAGATCCAGTCAGATCCAGTCAGAACCAGTTAGATTCAGTTAGATCCAGTCAGATCCAGTCAGAACCAGTTAGATCCAGTCAGAACCAGTCAGAACCAGTTAGATCCAGTTAGATCCAGTCAGATCCAGTCAGAACCAGTTAGATCCAGTTCGATCCTGCTCGGACACTGATTTTATTTGGTCAATCGGCACCAGTTACTCTGATTAAAGTCTTTAACTGTGTTTTAATCCAAGTTGTTGTGGTCACAGCGAGGTCCACTGCAGGCGGGTCACGGCCCCTCACCCACCTGCTTACCTGAATAAAGTTTCCCACCTGGCACATGAGCCCAGAAACCTTCTAACTTCCGGGTTATCTTGTGCCCTGTGTGGTCCCCTGACCCTATGTTTCCCCCCACTGTCCCTGCTCGAGGGGTTTTCTTTTCTTTTCACCTAATTCATTGTTTCGTATAGAAGTATGTTTTTAATATTTTGTATTAATATATAAGGCTCTTTTATTTATGAATTTGTAAAAAAATAACTTTTTTTTTACTTTGAAAAAGCTCCTGAGGAGAAACATCAGACATCATTTTGATGTTTTCACAGGTGAAGTTGTTGGAAAATCAGTTTCCTGTTCAAACAAACAATGGTCGGTTTGTTGTGACCTCTTGTTGGCTCTGTGGAGGTCTGCTTGGACCCAAACCTGTTGTGATGAAGTATCCTTGTATTCCTTGACTGTGCGGTAGCATGGGTCCAGTTGGGTCGGCTCTGAGGCTCAGGTCGGGTCGGGCTCAGACCGATGATGCCGTGAGATCTCGTGTCCCTCTCAGACTGGTCTTAACTTCTCGGTCTCACTGAACATGAATCACCTCTTACACCAGAACATTTCACACACGGTGACGTTTTCTCTTTCTAATAATCTAAAACACAAACGCCACGTCGCCACTTTGCAGTTAATTGTATCTCCCATCCACAGCTCTGATGTTAGCACTCTGCATTAGCACTGCAGCCAGCACCCCCCTCCCCCAACACCCTCCCTCAGGACACTCCCTGCCACTATCACCCCCCATCGCAGCGGATTAGGTGCTAACTAACCCTTCTTTAATTAACTCATGATTAGGTATTAATATCTGGCGCGGGTTCCAGGCTTGCAGTTGTTGCCTTAATAAGTGGATTAGCGTTAGCCTCTCGCTGCTCTCTCTCTCCGGCGAAGAGATATCCGTGCTCCTCTCGTCTCACCCTCGGCTCATCCTTCCCTCTCCGCTTCCTCTGGCAACTGTTCAAAAGCTGAATTTCCCTGCTAACACGTTTGTTCATGTGGTCAGAGTATGTGATGAACACTTTCATGAAGGCACAATTACACGTCTTCACACAGCTGACGAGTAACACGGAGGTTTGATTCACGTGATTCTGATGTGATCCAGAATATAAAGAGATGTTGTTGTTGTTGTTGTTGTTGTTGTTGTTGTTGTTGTTGTTGTTGTTGTGCTTCTCTCTATATCACTTCAGAACGATGTCTGTCTGTTTGTCCTTCACATATCTCGATGACCGTTCCTCCAACCTGCTTCAAACTCGTCGGTTTTTTTGTGCGATTTAAACTTCTCTCATTTCTAGTTGTTGACATTGTTTGATTTTGGCAATGATGCAGTAAACATTAGGTGCGGGATAAATGTTAATAATTAAGTACTCAGATTCTTTACTGAAGTAAAATTACCATTGCAGCAATTTAAAAATACTCCATTATAAGTAAAATCTTGTATTAAAAGGTACAAATGTATTCGCAACAAAATGTAGTTAAAGTATTAAAGTTCTGGTTTGGTCTCTCTGACTGATAGATTATTATATATGACATCATCAGATTATTAATATTGCAGCATCAGTGTGTCAGCAGCATCGACTGTTGGAGCTGCTTTGAACTACTTTCTATCCAGCAGATACATGTGAGAGGTCGTCAGCTGATTACATGGAGACGAATAGAAGAAGAAACAAAACTCTGATCCACAAATCTGTTTTCACTTTCTGGACTTTTTCTCTCATCTTTGATTTCTGCTGTGATATCAGATCATTGGAATATTTATTGAAATGAAACCATGTGAGAAGTTTGGAGGGAAAAATCCATGTTTGTTGGATCTGTTAACAACTCGGAGACATTTAAACTGTGAGCCGACGACACAGGTTGAAACTATCGGTTTCATCTTTAACTGTAATATTCGAACAGCTGTGCCTTCACTTGAAAGGTAACTAAAGCTGATAAGTAACTATGGAGGAGTAGGAAGTACAGTATTTCCCTCATAAGTACACCGAGCAGTCACAACAGCATCACAATTATCTTCTATTTCTTACTGTTTCAGACATTTTTTTTATTTATTTTGAATTCATGAAACAAGTTTGAAAACAGACAGCAGCGTGTTTCTGTGAAGTTGATTCCCAGTCTGGGGTTGATGTCGGTTCCTGTCTGCCGTCTCCTGACCGGTGGGCAGCGTTTACAGGTGTTTTACTGCCGAGCATCTCCACGACCTCGAGGGCGCCAATTCTGCTGAAGAGGACCATAAAACGCCCAAGACAAGGTTTCCAACACACGGCGTCTTTAAGGACAGAAACAGGCGAATGTTCTCAAAGAAAAACACTTTAATATTTAGCAGGTGTTAATAAGGATTTACAGGAGAGAAAAATAAATTTTCCAGTGTATTAAAGCGAGCCACCTGCATCACTTAGCGGGTCTAAAGAGCAGCTTTCAGGGAGCGCACTCCAATTTAATGAGAGTATGTTTGAAAAAGGCGCTCGCAGCCAGCACCAGAGCCGACCACAACAAAGTCTGTGTGTTTATTCAAGTATTTACAGCTGGCCTGCGACGGCAGAGAAAGCTCTTTATGTGTGACCTTATAGCAAAGGATCAAATTAACGCAACGTGGAAGGAACGGAGCGAGAGAGAGAGAGAGAGGCGGGGCCGCCGCCAACTGGACTTTTATGCTTTTCTGATTTCTCAGATATTCGTGGAGGAGAAATCACAGCTGGCCGCGATTATTTCACTTTTCAAGGAAAAACGGTTTCATCCAAAAACATTTTGAAAATGGTTCCTTTACTCGTGTGTGAACTTTGACCTCGCTGACACATCAAAGGAGCGAGAGTGCCAGAAATCAAAGGTCCTGAAACAAAAGTAGAATAATCCACTTTTAAAGGATGCGGTGATCGTAATGGAGTTAAGGAACAAACACGTCATTTACACGTCTCACGTACTCGTTCTAACTTTTCAAAACAGCAGTTAAAAAGTGCATCACAATGAATAATACAAATAAGGTCCTGTGTGCTCTGCTGAAGTTGGATGTTTGACTTTAACGTCTCCTGTGTGTTGCAGGTTCACAGGAGGACGAGTCAAACACTCAGGACACCAGAGGCTGGAGGTGGAACCGACAAAAAGGCTTCATGAACACACGGCGGCAGCACGAACTCCACCAGGCGGTGGAGACGCAGTCGGCCTCCTTTGGACGAATACAATAAAACAGGAACGATAAACCAGAAGAACACGGAAACACACCGCAGAACTGAAACTGACACCAAGCGAGAGAAACACAGACTGATGGATCGACCTCTGACCCGGGAACGACATCACACCAGTACGGGTAGCCACTGTTAGCATACCAGGTGATAACAATGCATTATAATGTATTTTGTACACAAAGACTGTCGACGTGTCCTCAGATAGAAGCTGGACGGATGTGTAACATCCAACATGGTCGTCAGTCAGCGTCTGAACATCTTCACACCGATGGATTTAAAAACACTCAGAAGTAGTTTCATCAAAACCTTTTTAAATAAATAAACAACAGCATGAATCAGAAGCTTCTTTTGATCACAGCTTGCCAAACTCGTAATGTCGGAGTCTCCTGTTGTTTTCAGCAGCAGACTTCTCACCTGGACCACAAACCGATCCCACAAACCGATCCCACAAACCGATCCTACAAACCGATCCCACAAACCGATCCCACAAACCGATCCTACAAACCGATCCCACAAACCCATCCTACAAACCGATCCCACAAACCGATCCCACAAACCGATCCCACAAACCGATCCCACAAACCGATCCCACAAACCCATCCTACAAACCCATCCTACAAACCGATCCTACAAACCGATCCTACAAACCGATCCCACAAACCGATCCTACAAACCGATCCTACAAACCGATCCCACAAACCACAAACCGATCCTACAAACCGATCCCACAAACCGATCCTACAAACCGATCCCACAAACCGATCCTACAAACCGATCCCACAAACCGATCCCACAAACTGATCCTACAAACCGATCCTACAAACCGATCCCACAAACCGATCCCACAAACCGATCCTACAAACCGATCCTACAAACCGATCCCACAAACCACAAACCGATCCTACAAACCGATCCCACAAACCGATCCTACAAACCGATCCCACAAACCGATCCCACAAACTGATCCTACAAACCGATCCCACAAACCGATCCTACAAACCGATCCCACAAACCGATCCTACAAACCGATCCCACAAACCGATCCCACAAACTGATCCTACAAACCCATCCTACAAACCGATCCCACAAACCGATCCTACAAACCGATCCTACAAACCGATCCCACAAACCGATCCTACAAACCGATCCTACAAACCGATCCCACAAACCGATCCTACAAACCGATCCCACAAACCGATCCTACAAACCGATCCCACAAACCACAAACCGATCCCACAAACCGATCCTACAAACCGATCCCACAAACCGATCCTACAAACCGATCCCACAAACCACAAACCGATCCCACAAACCGATCCTACAAACCGATCCTACAAACCGATCCTACAAACCGATCCTACAAACCGATCCCACAAACCGATCCTACAAACCGATCCCACAAACCGATCCTACAAACCGATCCCACAAACCACAAACCGATCCCACAAACCGATCCTACAAACCGATCCCACAAACCGATCCTACAAACCGATCCCACAAACCGATCCCACAAACCGATCCTACAAACCGATCCTACAAACCGATCCCACAAACCGATCCTACAAACCGATCCTACAAACCGATCCTACAAACCGATCCTACAAACCGATCCCACAAACCGATCCCACAAACCACAAACCGATCCCACAAACCCATCCCACAAACCGATCCTACAAACCGATCCTACAAACCGATCCTACAAACCGATCCTACAAACCGATCCCACAAACCACAAACCGATCCCACAAACCCATCCCACAAACCGATCCTACAAACCGATCCTACAAACCGATCCTACAAACCGATCCTACAAACCGATCCCACAAACCGATCCTACAAACCGATCCTACAAACCGATCCCACAAACCGATCCCACAAACCGATCCTACAAACCGATCCCACAAACCCATCCCACAAACCGATCCTACAAACCGATCCTACAAACCGATCCCACAAACCGATCCTACAAACCGATCCCACAAACCGATCCCACAAACCCATCCCACAAACCGATCCTACAAACCGATCCTACAAACCCATCCCACAAACCGATCCTACAAACCGATCCCACAAACCGATCCCACAAACCCATCCCACAAACCGATCCTACAAACCGATCCTACAAACCGATCCTACAAACCGATCCTACAAACCGATCCCACAAACCGATCCCACAAACCCATCCCACAAACCGATCCTACAAACCGATCCTACAAACCGATCCTACAAACCGATCCTACAAACCGATCCTACAAACCGATCCCACAAACCGATCCCACAAACCGATCCCACAAACCGATCCTACAAACCGATCCTACAAACCGATCCTACAAACCGATCCTACAAACCGATCCCACAAACCGCAGACGGGTTTCTATTTCTGTCACCGATGTCGGAGAGCAACTGAACTGACCACTGGAGGAGATTCATGGAGATCAGAGCCGGTCAGCTGATCAAAGCAGCACATCTCAGTCAGTGAAAGAGAAAAGTCAGACTTTTGAAATGTTGGAGAAAGTTGAGCTGAACACAGATTTCATCCAACAGTGTCGAAAAGCATCTGCTTCAGATTTGACTGTCGTGTGCAGCATCTTCTGCAGGATGGTGGTCAGAGGAAGAATATCTGGGTTAACTTACTCACTTCAACATCTCAACGAGTCCTGAGTTTTGGTTTGTGATCAAACACTTTAGACGTATTTTCTATCGAGTGCTATTTGGCAAATGCTAACAATGCTAACATGCTAAAACTGCCATTTAACAACTCTCCTTTTCCCCTCATCATCTTTCCATGTTCTGTCTTTACCTGGTAGTTTGGTCTGGTTAACACATCTTGTTGATGAGACATTTTGGTGAACTGACCCTTTAACTGTTTACAGCAGCCGTTTCATTTATGTCCCACATTTAATCAATCTCAGAGGAGCTGATGATCCTGCACCGCAGGGGGGAACGACAAATCCCCCTTTCTCTGTGTGTGTGTGTGTGTGTGTGTGTGTGTGTGTGTGTGTGTGTGTGTGTGTGTGTGAGATCGATCATCAGGACTATATCTACAACACAGCATCACCTCCTCATTTAAATCTCTCTTTCCCTCTCTCTTACATAAATGCCAGCTCCCCCACCTGAAAGCCTTTTGTGCTGATTTACGAGCGAGTTTGTGGCGCTGCCGTTATAAATCTCTCACCCCGGTGACACTCCTCTGCTGGTATTCATCCTCCATTTTTTATTTTGTCTGTTTGTTACAGAGTGCTTTGGACCGGGGCCAAGGAAAGGCACTCTGGGATTATCAAGAGCTTTAACAAGAATGAAGTGTGAATTACAACCTTGCAGTTTAGCCCCTGCTGCCGACCTGCGCTCACCTCCGACTCGTGTCCTTTTATTTCCTCTTTCACACTCTCTGATTATTCCTCACCTCATTTTGACTTTTTCAGATTGTAAAAGATTAAAAAAAACAAACATCTGAAGGGACTCAAAAGCAGTCGATGAATGATTGAAGACACAAAGAACAAGACAGAAGCTTGTTGAGGAAATATTCACCTTTTGAACACTTGAGCTTTTTATTGTTGTAAAATGGCTGAACAGCATGTTGCTTTTCTCTTTTAACGGTGTTTTAACTTTGAATCAGTTTATTCTGGGATCTAACTGACACGTGAAGTCGAACCTCATCTTTGCATTTTCTGTACATATTTGTAGGAAATAATTACATTCAGATGAGGTTTCTAACTCTAAACACATATATCAAGTTAACAATAAACAATCAATTCGGATTTGATTTGTGCAGTTAGATTTTAGTATACAACAATTTAACTGAGCTAAAAATCTGCTTAAATTAAAAAAAAATATCAGCCTTGATTTAAAAAATGTTTGTGTTAAAATACTGTCGCATGTAATGTGTGTACAATTAGGACAAACTACCTCATCATAAAAATGCATGTTGACCTTTGACCTCTTGATTATATCTTTAGCAAGCTTATGTTTAACGTAAAATGAAAAAGGAGTACGCTTCTGTTTAATGCATCTTCTTCTTCTTCTTCTTCTTCTTCTTCTTCTTCTTCTTCTTCTTCTTCTTCTTCTTCTTCTTCTTCTTCTTCTTCTTGTTGTGGGCGGAGCTTTAGCACCACCCATTCTGCTGCAGAGGATTGTGGGTCAGAGCAGCCAGAGCAGCATGCTGGTCTGCAGACTGCAGAATACGACCGGATGCAGTGGAACATCCTGGTACTTTTGGCATCCTGTGTTGGGACGTATCAAATCTTTTGCTCACATACTAAAGGTAGTGAAGGTTTTATGGATACTGGAACGCAGGTTATGTTTCATGTCTAAGATTCCTCGAAGTAGCCGTCGTTTCTGCAGGTTTTTTTTAAGACAGAATGAAATCTACAATTTCAATTTTTAAATATTTGTAGGTGTAAACAGCAGCAGAGCGCGACAGACCTTTGTTCACCGTATCTATGAGGAATCGTTACCTGCGTGCCGGTATGTGGCGGCGGCGTGCTGGAAGGCGACGGATGGAGGTGACGACGGAGTCCGAGCTGCGGGAGGTCGCCTCCTCTCCCTCCCCATCTGGACAGCTTTATTTCCACAATCTCCACGATCCGTGTTGGGACTCGGCTTTAATCACTCAGCACGGCGCTGTCTGCAAAGGTCAGCTCCACTGATGAAGTGCAGGAAGGGAGAGTTGTCATCTTTTATGCAGGGCGTGGTGATATCTCTATAATTCTCTGTAGGAGGCTGGACGGGCGACGCACACTCTGTCTTCTGTTAAATCATGTTGGAACACAGTTTACAGAATAAATCAATCCAGCTTTAAGGAGGTGATTCATGAGCTCCTCATCGTCTCTTACCGTCCATGATGCTCATCGTGTCCACTGCTGTCTTCTTCTTTGGTTTCCTGGTTGATGGTGAGCACTGTGTCTGTGCACCGGCACTGAGGTCCAGCTTCTCTCGACACCACAAGGTTTTACCTGGAAGAAGCGTCTTTCGTGGAAAGAGACTCTGCTGTCTCTGCGTCAGGACACATTTTCCTCTTGTTTTCAGTAAAAGTTCAAACGTCTGCAGCATCTTAGAAACGTCCTTTTTGGACTCCGTCCCATCATCAGCTGTTTTAACGTCTCCTGCTGCACATCATGCATTTCAATGTTTTCTGTACTGATCAGCTGGTAGATCAGCAGATTATCTGGTTAACCTGTGATTCACCTGCAACAGTCACGTTGGAAATCTTTGTTTTATTGCTTTGTGTTGATTTGAGTTCTGATCCAGAATTTGACATGAAACAGGTGAACGATGAGCGACTGGAGTGCTCCAGTGTTTCCTGTAGTTTTCACTGAACACGGGTTCGTCATGTTTGCGCTGTGATTTTGTTCCGTCTTCTTCACGTCTTCATACTGCAGGAGTGTTTTGTCTGCTTGTTTTATTTTACTTCCTGATCAGGTCATGTTTGTTTGTTTGTTTGTTTGTTTGTTTGATTGATTTCTATGGTGGATAAACGTTGTTAAAGGTTTTTTTGTTTTGTTTATTGTCGTTATTTCCTACTTTGTGCTGCAGACAAACTTAACACAGTTTCCTGTGTTTTAGTCATCAAACAACTTTAATCCTCCTATTTATGTCGTAACTATGGAAACGAGCGGAGGATGAACGTATTTCTGGTCCTGATTAAAAGACCGTGCGGATAGAAGGTGATGTTTTGATGGGTTTTATGATCGGCAGTCTGCACATGGGAGTTTTAGTTTGAAAATTGACCGGCTTCTCTTTGTTTCTCTCCGACTGACTTCCTGTTCAGCTTGCTGCCTTCTCTGAGTTGCCAAAAAAACTGACTGAGGACGAGGAGCAGCTCAGACCAGCTGATAGTTTGAGAAACACTTTGTAAAGCGACCACAGGTCGATGTGAGATCATCAGATGATCAGAGGCTCACTGAGAGAAGAGACAGATAACAAGGTGGTCGACTGTCGACAGGCTTCGTATGCTGAGACTAAATGTCAACCCTGCGGTCGACCTGCCGACGACCTGCTGCTGACTGACGACTGTGTGTTTAAGTGATGTAAGGAGACAGAGGGAGCTTCAATTACACCTGAGTGTGAAGTTCTTTCTTTCTAACGTGGAACAAAACATTTGCTCTCTTCTGCGTTCTTACAGGAGTTCAGACGTCCAATCGGTCAGCTCGACGTTTGGGAGGAGTGCACATCGGCTCCACTGCAAGCCAGTGTTAGCTCCAGTTACCCATAACACCCTGCTCTGCATCGGTCCTACAGAAACATCTGCATCTGTCCTGGGAGCAGCTCAGGAAGGATGTGAGGAATGAAACATGCGTGAGTCTGTGTCGGTGCAGCGGTCCATGAATGTGTGTGTGTTCGGAAAAAGTGTGACAACAATTTATTTTTTTTAAGTAAATCCTGCACATCCTCTCGTGTGTTTACATCTTTGAAGTCCCGCCTCCAGTGTTTCCATGGTGACGACCTTTACATCAGGTACAGACTGATTGGACAACAGGAGAGAGAGCAGCTCTGATCAGAAGTACATCATCAAATATGATGTTGCACTAAAGCTGTTGTTTTAAAGTGAAACTGTACAGTGTTGGAATTTATAAAGAATTACATATAACCTGGTCAGATGAACTACACTGAAAACAATCATAAAATATAACCTGGTCAGATGAACTACACTGAAAACAATCATAAAATATAACCTGGTCAGATGAACTACACTGAAAACAATAATAAAATATAACCTGGTTAGATGGACTACACTGAAAACAATCATAAAATATAACCTGGTTAGATGGACTACACTGAAAACAATCATAAAATATAACCTGGTTAGATGAACTACACTGAAAACAATCATAAAATATAACCTGGTTAGATGAACTACACTGAAAACAATCATAAAATATAACCTGGTTAGATGAACTACACTGAAAACAATAATAAAATATAACCTGGTTAGATGAACTACACTGAAAACAATAATAAAATATAACCTGGTCAGATGAACTACACTGAAAACAATAATAAAATATAACCTGGTCAGATGAACTACACTGAAAACAATAATAAAATATAACCTGGTCAGATGAACTACACTGAAAACAATCATAAAATATAACCTGGTCAGATGAACTACACTGAAAACAATAATAAAATATAACCTGGTCAGATGAACTACACTGAAAACAATAATAAAATATAACCTGGTTAGATGAACTACACTGAAAACAATAATAAAATATAACCTGGTCAGATGAACTACACTGAAAACAATCATAAAATATAACCTGGTTAGATGAACTACACTGAAAACAATCATAAAATATAACCTGGTTAGATGGACTACACTGAAAACAATCATAAAATATAACCTGGTTAGATGGACTACACTGAAAACAATCATAAAATATAACCTGGTTAGATGAACTACACTGAAAACAATAATAAAATATAACCTGGTCAGATGAACTACACTGAAAACAATCATAAAATATAACCTGGTCAGATGAACTACACTGAAAACAATCATAAAATATAACCTGGTTAGATGGACTACACTGAAAACAATCATAAAATATAACCTGGTTAGATGAACTACACTGAAAACAATAATAAAATATAACCTGGTCAGATGAACTACACTGAAAACAATAATAAAATATAACCTGGTTAGATGGACTACACTGAAAACAATCATAAAATATAACCTGGTCAGATGAACTACACTGAAAACAATAATAAAATATAACCTGGTCAGATGAACTACACTGAAAACAATAATAAAATATAACCTGGTTAGATGGACTACACTGAAAACAATCATAAAATATAACCTGGTCAGATGAACTACACTGAAAACAATAATAAAATATAACCTGGTCAGATGAACTACACTGAAAACAATAATAAAATATAACCTGGTTAGATGGACTACACTGAAAACAATCATAAAATATAACCTGGTCAGATGAACTACACTGAAAACAATAATAAAATATAACCTGGTCAGATGAACTACACTGAAAACAATCATAAAATATAACCTGGTCAGATGAACTACACTG
The DNA here is from genome assembly GCF_022577435.1 of Embiotoca jacksoni. NCBI lineage: Eukaryota > Metazoa > Chordata > Actinopteri > Embiotocidae > Embiotoca > Embiotoca jacksoni. The sequence goes on along the minus strand of NW_027185407.1, from coordinate 709,226 downwards.
AAAACAATAATAAAATATAACCTGGTCAGATGAACTACACTGAAAACAATAATAAAATATAACCTGGTTAGATGGACTACACTGAAAACAATCATAAAATATAACCTGGTCAGATGAACTACACTGAAAACAATAATAAAATATAACCTGGTCAGATGAACTACACTGAAAACAATAATAAAATATAACCTGGTTAGATGGACTACACTGAAAACAATCATAAAATATAACCTGGTCAGATGAACTACACTGAAAACAATCATAAAATATAACCTGGTCAGATGAACTACACTGAAAACAATAATAAAATATAACCTGGTCAGATGAACTACACTGAAAACAATAATAAAATATAACCTGGTTAGATGAACTACACTGAAAACAATCATAAAATATAACCTGGTTAGATGAACTACACTGAAAACAATCATAAAATATAACCTGGTTAGATGAACTACACTGAAAACAATAATAAAATATAACCTGGTCAGATGAACTACACTGAAAACAATAATAAAATATAACCTGGTCAGATGAACTACACTGAAAACAATAATAAAATATAACCTGGTTAGATGAACTACACTGAAAACAATAATAAAATATAACCTGGTCAGATGAACTACACTGAAAACAATAATAAAATATAACCTGGTCAGATGAACTACACTGAAAACAATAATAAAATATAACCTGGTCAGATGAACTACACTGAAAACAATCATAAAATATAACCTGGTCAGATGAACTACACTGAAAACAATAATAAAATATAACCTGGTCAGATGAACTACACTGAAAACAATCATAAAATATAACCTGGTCAGATGAACTACACTGAAAACAATAATAAAATATAACCTGGTTAGATGAACTACACTGAAAACAATAATAAAATATAACCTGGTCAGATGAACTACACTGAAAACAATCATAAAATATAACCTGGTTAGATGAACTACACTGAAAACAATCATAAAATATAACCTGGTTAGATGAACTACACTGAAAACAATCATAAAATATAACCTGGTTAGATGGACTACACTGAAAACAATCATAAAATATAACCTGGTTAGATGGACTACACTGAAAACAATCATAAAATATAACCTGGTTAGATGAACTACACTGAAAACAATAATAAAATATAACCTGGTCAGATGAACTACACTGAAAACAATCATAAAATATAACCTGGTCAGATGAACTACACTGAAAACAATCATAAAATATAACCTGGTTAGATGGACTACACTGAAAACAATCATAAAATATAACCTGGTTAGATGAACTACACTGAAAACAATAATAAAATATAACCTGGTCAGATGAACTACACTGAAAACAATAATAAAATATAACCTGGTTAGATGGACTACACTGAAAACAATCATAAAATATAACCTGGTCAGATGAACTACACTGAAAACAATAATAAAATATAACCTGGTCAGATGAACTACACTGAAAACAATAATAAAATATAACCTGGTTAGATGGACTACACTGAAAACAATCATAAAATATAACCTGGTCAGATGAACTACACTGAAAACAATCATAAAATATAACCTGGTCAGATGAACTACACTGAAAACAATAATAAAATATAACCTGGTTAGATGGACTACACTGAAAACAATCATAAAATATAACCTGGTCAGATGAACTACACTGAAAACAATAATAAAATATAACCTGGTCAGATGAACTACACTGAAAACAATCATAAAATATAACCTGGTCAGATGAACTACACTGAAAACAATAATAAAATATAACCTGGTCAGATGAACTACACTGAAAACAATAATAAAATATAACCTGGTTAGATGGACTACACTGAAAACAATCATAAAATATAACCTGGTCAGATGAACTACACTGAAAACAATAATAAAATATAACCTGGTCAGATGAACTACACTGAAAACAATAATAAAATATAACCTGGTTAGATGGACTACACTGAAAACAATCATAAAATATAACCTGGTCAGATGAACTACACTGAAAACAATCATAAAATATAACCTGGTCAGATGAACTACACTGAAAACAATAATAAAATATAACCTGGTCAGATGAACTACACTGAAAACAATAATAAAATATAACCTGGTTAGATGAACTACACTGAAAACAATCATAAAATATAACCTGGTTAGATGAACTACACTGAAAACAATCATAAAATATAACCTGGTTAGATGAACTACACTGAAAACAATAATAAAATATAACCTGGTCAGATGAACTACACTGAAAACAATAATAAAATATAACCTGGTCAGATGAACTACACTGAAAACAATCATAAAATATAACCTGGTTAGATGAACTACACTGAAAACAATAATAAAATATAACCTGGTCAGATGAACTACACTGAAAACAATAATAAAATATAACCTGGTTAGATGAACTACACTGAAAACAATAATAAAATATAACCTGGTCAGATGAACTACACTGAAAACAATAATAAAATATAACCTGGTCAGATGAACTACACTGAAAACAATAATAAAATATAACCTGGTCAGATGAACTACACTGAAAACAATCATAAAATATAACCTGGTCAGATGAACTACACTGAAAACAATAATAAAATATAACCTGGTCAGATGAACTACACTGAAAACAATAATAAAATATAACCTGGTTAGATGAACTACACTGAAAACAATCATAAAATATAACCTGGTTAGATGAACTACACTGAAAACAATCATAAAATATAACCTGGTTAGATGAACTACACTGAAAACAATAATAAAATATAACCTGGTCAGATGAACTACACTGAAAACAATAATAAAATATAACCTGGTCAGATGAACTACACTGAAAACAATAATAAAATATAACCTGGTCAGATGAACTACACTGAAAACAATCATAAAATATAACCTGGTTAGATGAACTACACTGAAAACAATAATAAAATATAACCTGGTTAGATGGGCTCTGACTGTTGTAGCATTGAGTGTGTAGTTTGACCTGGCGACAGATACTGTAGTTGAATTTGTCGTCTTTCAGGTGTTGAAAGAGATCTCAAAGTTTGAATTCCTTATTAGGTTAAACTTGTGCTGTCACCATAGCAACCCACAGAGGTGTGGACATTATGTCCTCAAGCCTCCGGGGGGGGGGGGGGGGGGGGGGGGGATAACATAAACATCATAAAGTAAGGTGTCTGTTGTTATGATCAGGTGACAGCTCTGTCTTTATAGATCTGTTGGAGTCTGGCGGAGCTGCAGAGAACAGCTGTTGATGGTGTTTCAATGATCTCTGCATTCCTCTTTTCTGCTCAACTGGTTTTGTGTTTTTTACTTTTTCCTTTTCTCTAATTTCTGTTGTCTCCCCTGTTTTGATGTATTTGGGCTGAAGTATCACGATCAGCGCTCACACAAACTCGTGTAACTCTGATGTTGACAAACCAACAAAACGATGTTGTTTTATTTCCTCCTCGGTTTCCTCTGCTGCGTTCACACCGTTCACATCCAACGGGAGCCGTCACGGTGTGATCCGCCCCTTTTTCATCAGGTCTGACCGATCGGTAATTCTTTTTAGACGTGGTCAGATTTACAAACAAAAAGCGGAGTTTCCCTTCAGGTCTGTTGCTGCATTTCTGCAACTTTAGAAAGGAAGTCACAGAGCTGTTTATATATTGATATATGGTGAATATCTGCATTTATATATGTGTTTTTCATGACACTGTTGATGGACTTGTTGCAGGTGAACCAGTGCAGGAGTCCATGTGTTCCTGAACAATAGATGAAGCAGGTTGGAGAGTTCATCAGAAAACCTTGATGATGAAACGACAGCAGCTGCAGCGCTCGACGTGCAGCAAGAAGTCGAGATGAGATTCAGGTGAACAGACAGAATCACTGACAGGTGAATTGACCTCGTCCTCACACCACGCTGCTGCTTTAATCCCCTCTGACCTGCCAGTAGGAAAGGTCAAAGGTCATGCTCACCACCCGACCCTCCTCGGAGCCCCAGACTCCCCGGGGAGCAGCCTCGACTTGACCCCTCACCTCTGACCTCTCCAACCCGGACCTGGAGAGAGGCAGCGGGGTCACGGTCAAGGACTCCGTGTTTGCTCAACATCTCACACACACACACACACACACACACACACACACACACACACACACACACACACACACACACACACACACACACACACACACACACACACACACACACACACCGTGTGAGTGTCGTCATCCATCACTGGGTGTGTTTCAGACTCAATCTGCTTGTGGATGTCAACACAGACTCTATTGATTTCCCATTCATCTGGACCACAGACCTCCAGGAAGGTCTGTGAGGGCAGTAAACCAACAAGGAGGACAAATAATTATTTTAATGTGTTGGAATTTGTAATCACGTCAATAAATAAACAACCTGTAATATTTACAGCAGTGTGTAATTTAGCAAAATTCCTGAAATTCCCCCCAAAAAACGTGATGTAGATGCAGAACAGAAGCTGATCTGGAAGCGTGAGGATTTCCAGGAAACTTTAGTTTTAATTTCACGCAAAAAATTCCTGAAATTCAATTCTTCACCTGATATTATGGACAGTGAAAACAGAGATGAATACAGGCGCCAAATTTCAAATATTTCTTTACAATAAATCTGTAGTTTTGTAGCCACACAAAAGAAATGTAAGATCTCGAGCTTCATAAGTCGATAATGGTTTTCTCAGGTGCGTTTACTGTTTCACAAAACGTCTGAGTGTTTCTTCTGTATTGTGTTTTAAATGCTTCCCCTGAATCTTTTGTCATCGTTGCTTCTCATTGTGCGAGCAGTGAAAGAAGAGGGGATGTGTTTGGTTGTGCTCCGGTCTCCAACCTGACCTTCGGCCCGAGGCTCTAATTGCCGTTGTAGTCGGCTCCATCTTCGAGCCGTGCAGCCGAACTGAAGAGGAGTTGTGTTTATGAATATGCAGATGCATGTAAGTAGAGAATTCCACAATTAGTCACTCGGCATTAAAGACGTATGAATGTCCCCCGGATCCTTGATTGGTCTAAAAGAAACGACTAATCTCAAACGTGTGGACCAAAAACAAAAACAACAACAACCAAAATTGACTCCAGTTCTGGTTTAACTCTGGTTATACTTCTCTAAAGCAGACAAAGAATAAGGTTTCGGTCCAGTTCATGTCAGATCTTTTTGTCCTTTTGTGAAACGGAGCGACGATGGTTGTGTTGGTGAAGACGAGCTGGTGCAGCGCAGTTCTGGTGTTTTAGTTCAAACCAGGTCTGAATGCAGCTGCAGCGATGATGTCGGGTTCACGTTGGCCACACTTACCTGCGCTTTAATACAAAAGGAAATAATAGGGCGTGAAGAATGAGACGTTCTGGAGAGACTTACCAAGAACCCTCCACGCTGGATGGAGGCTTTCTACAAAGTACTGAATTAAGGGTCTGAACACTTTTTTCAAATTGGGGTTTTATATCTTTATTGTTTTTTTTAATTTGCAAAAAATTCTGAAATATTTTTTTGTTTCAATTTGTAAATTGATGGGAGAATGCTAATTTTATTCACTTAAAAATTAAATTCAGTTTATTTACTGCTGCATTACATATTGTATGTTGTGGGATGACAGATGAGTTGGATTTTGGTGTTTGTTGGTCGAATTGATAACTTTCTTCGTACAGCTTCTGTCCAGACTTCTCAGGAGTTTGAAGACATGCGACTTTTGATTTATTTTCTTACAGATTATATTAATCAATCATTTTTCTCAACAGTGTCTTATATACATGCAGCAGGCTAATCGTGATGTTACAGTTTCCTGTCATGTTTGTTTGGTATTAAAATAGAAAGTACCAGCTCAGTGTTATTAATTGTTGTTTGTTTTGTGCATTTTTCCCTCTGCTCTTAGTAAATTAAGTTGTAGGATATTTAAAACCGTATTAATATTAGTTTTGGTTCGTCCACTTGAAACGAGGTCTCAGATCTTTAACAGTCTCTGAAGTGTTTCCTGATTCAAGAGAACATTATTTAGTTTTAACCTTTTTCCGAGCGGTGTGTGTAAAAGTGTGTTTTTATCTCCTGTGTATGTGGACTGTGTGCAGGAAGATGGTGTGTGTGTGTGTGTGTGTGTGTGTGTGTGTGTGTGTGTGTGTGTGTGTGTGTGTGTGTGTGTGTGTGTGTGTGTGTGAGATTCCCCAGCCATGCTCTTGCTGCTGCAGCGGGCGGGCAGCAGGAGGGGTGGGGGCATTTATCAGCCCTCTAAGTGGCTGTAGGAAAAGCAATGCTCGCTGGGAGTCGAGCTGACAGCAGTTTTCCTCGGATCGATCTGCAGCGCTGCTCCAGTTTATGACAAAAGAGTTCACGACACGGCAGTCACAAAGTCAATACCGTGATAAATACTCCCCCTCCACTCGCCGCTGTCCGCCACTTTACCAGACATTTGGCCTGACAGTTATTACTCCCGCGGTAAAGCCACTGACCAGAGGGGAAGAGAGGGGAAGAAAAGGCTCTCCGCTCCAGGTCCCTCCGCTGGATTTATGGACCGAGGTGGACCAAGTTTACTTAATTTAAAGAAAAGATATAAACTTTGATAGTTGCTCTTCTTGCCGCCGCTGCAGTTCTGCTCGAGCGGAACGTGTTCAGGCGACGCGCTCTGCATTCACGCACGCCGTCACGCAAACGGACACATTATGAGGCTGTTTTTCCTGCATTTGTCCAATCACTATTAATACACCCAAAACAGATTTGTAATATATTCCATTTTTTCTTCTCTGAGAATCTAATTTGAATAACGATTAGCGAATTAAAATCAGGGATTAAATCGAGCGCTGTCACACACACACTTGTTTGTTGTTGCGTTGACCGACTAACACCCAGAAACTTTCCGTCGCATGCTCGTCGCATTAACTCCAACACACCCCTGTAGTTCAATTTTCCACAAATGAAGAAATATTATTAGATGTTTTGTAATTTGCCATAGATCCTCGCTTTAGTGCTAATCCAACATGTTAAATCCCTTTGCAGTTAAAAGTAGCCTTATCCCTGCATATGGCTGGATCACAGTAATCAACACAGCCGATTATGCAGATGAAAATTACATTGGTTCATATGAATATTTTCAATTATTCTGCTCCTAATAATGCAAGTCTGGGGTAAGATTAATATTTTTTTCAATAATGATTTACAAACAAGACATCTATTGCATGTTGAGTGGCAAGTCATCGTGTTACAGCGTGACTCCTAATCCCGTTAGAGATTGAGAAACACATAAAAAGATCTCATTAAGATTTAAGTTGTTGCGGGATCGTCAATAAAACGTTGGCATGGACGCCGCGAGCACTTTGCGTCCCCTCCTCGCAGGCTGTGACCCACATGGCGCCGCGGCACGACGTCGTGTCGGTGAAACTAAATACTGACGCTCAGCCGAGCAGCGAGGACCGAACCAAACAGGAGTCCGCTGTTCGGATTCTTTCTCTCCCTTTAGTCGTCAGCTGGAAAGAAAAAACACATGTTTACTTACGTATGCTATTTCCTGGATTTGACTCTCCACAATGTGAAACTATAAAAACAAAAAAATGTTGTCCACTTGAGGTTTGGACAAGAGCTGCAAAAGTGATCAGATCGGCACCACTGCAGTAGTTTTATATCAACATATCAAGAGAAAAGAGCAACACGATATCAAAGTTACTAAATTAAAACCTGCTAAGCAGCTAATTAGATAGCCTGATTAGTAACAGAAGTAACACAACCGGCCTCAGCACTCGTAGAAATAGTTACTGAGTCGACGGGTTGAAGTGAAGTGACGTCTGGCTGAATGAAGAGATCTCGTCTGGTTGTGGAGGACAGACTTCCCTCATCATATACGATGTGATCCGTCTGGATGAAAACAAGACCAACGGCCTCCTTTTATGTTTTGTGTGTTTGTCTTTATATGGAAAAAGAGAAAGAGGCAACATTTTACATATCGGCATATTCATTTTGTTCCTGGTTTAATAAAGTTGAATATTTAGCTGTGAATCTGAAGAACTGCTGACGGTTTTTCTTTCCTTATTAGAGCGTTATCATAGAAAGGGAAGGAGCTGTGTGCCAGCGGAGGTGGATGTGTCTGAGTGCCATGACGGAGGGCTGCCTGAGGGGGGGTGCTGTGGTCTAAAAACATTTGGGAACCGACACACAGTCCCACTCAGTGGTTTCCTCTTCTGTTTAACTTTACAGCTGTGTGGCTCTTTAATAATAGTGGATGAAGGTTTTATAAGCTAAACACACCTTTGAGGATATTCATGTGTGATGCAGTAAATTCTTTGAGATGGAAAGTTGCAGCTTCATACGAGAACATAAATCTGTTCTTGAATCGGGGATGTTTCACCTGTTGATGGCAGACGTTATCACGGCTTTATTACCCGATCTTGAAGCTCTATCTCCAAATCTTCCTTTGAAAGAATCAACTAAACTTTATTTCAGATCAATATACTGATTCAGTTTTGAGTAATCGATTGCTTTGTTTTCCTTAAAATGATAAAACATTTAACATTTAAAAACGCATGACCTCCAAATATGTTTGATTTCTACGTGAAAACAACTTGAACAAAGAATCAATTTGCAAATTGATTATCAAACTGTTGCCGACTGATTGAATTAACGGGGAAGCAGCAGCTCATCTGTGCGTCCAACATGATGTCAGTCTGACACGGCGAGCATCGTTCATGTGTCGTGACATCTCCTCCTCTTTTAAATATTAAAGCTGCAGCAGCAGTGTGGAGTAGTTAGACCGATATCTGAAGAATAAATATTATATTAAGTCAGGTTTAAGCGTTTAGTAATGTCACTCTTTTACCAGCAATGTCCACATTTAGTTAATTTAAAGGAACAGTCCCACATTCTGATATTTGTGTCCCTCATTTGTCTCAGAATCAGATTTCCACAGAACATTTTATCCGTGAGGTTTATAAAGTAACATTTAAAAAAGGGTTTGTGTGGTTTTACCTTTGTAGGACTGCAATCAAAGAGAAATATCTATATGATGAAAGATTGTTTTGCGTTTGTTCTCCCAGACTGTTCAGTGTGTCCCAGACAGGACTGGAGGGGTTTCACCCTGGAGGAGGGAGGCTAAATGGACGGAGGTTATTTGAAAATGGAGCGATGTAACCACCTGGAAAATATCCAGTGAGTGTACACAGAGCAGCACATCATTGGGCTACGGTGTGTGTGTGTGTGTGTGTGTGTGTGTGTGTGTGTGTGTGTGTGTGTGTGTGTGTGTGTGTGTGTGTGTGTGTGTGTGTGTGTGTGTGTGTGTGTGTGTGTGTTTGATGGCAGCAGGGATGAGAGAGCACAGCAGGCAGGAGGTGTTTTCAGTAACAGGGTGATTTTGGCTGGAGGGATGCTATTGATGTTGGAGGTAAGTGGACAGAGGCTGAGCCCCGTTCACACTTGGAGTTAAACTGTGATCTGGATCTGGATATCACACTCTGATAAAGAGGAACACGTGGTGGTGTGAGGTGGAAGTGTTCACACACACTGCAGTCAGAGGAGATCAGCCGGGTCAGATCAGGAAAACAAACGCTCCTGGAGGACCCGTTTTCATTGTGTGAGCTGTCAATCAGTTTCAGATGGAGGAGGCTGGTTACCTTTTTTTGTGTCCTGGGCCTTAAATACACACAGTGGTATTCTTCTTTGTCACACTGAAGAGACATGTTATAGTGAAGATTTAATTGTGTTTTTTTTTATTACAAACGTCTCAAACATTTCAACCTTTTGTTTTAACCTTTTGGACACAGAGAGGGAAACAAGGCTGTTAATCTGAAGAGGTTAACTTGTGGAGATTTCACTCTGACACATTTCACACAGTCATAAATCTCTGTTGTCAGTCAGTTAAAAGTGTGTTTGTGTGCACATTCCTGTATGAAAATGGTTCTGATCCAGAAGTGTCTTCAGCTGCAATACCAGCGAGTGCCACTAGAGGTCGGCTCCAAAAAGCCTCCGGCTCCATAGACTCCCATTCAACTTCTCTCATCAAATCCAAAGTGAATAAAATGTGTCCATCAGTTATCTCGGTGTTGTTAGCTAAAGTCACTCCTTCTTATTAGTTTTCTGGAGGTCCATCTGAAAATAATCCCTCATTCATTAGAAAAGAAGATTCAAGAAGACCTGTTTTGGGGGGCGTGTCTGTTTGATTGACAGGCCTGTGGTGCAGTCAGGTTACAGCTATCGGTGGGCGGGACGTAGTATCGTCAGGTTTCCGATCAGATCGGTCAGATCCACCGCTGGCTCCTCCCCCAGCTCGTCCAAATATGGTCACTTCCTGCTCCAAACCGCTCCAAACTAGCAAAGATGGTGACGGACAGAATCTGAACTGGAGGATTCATAACGTTCACAAACCAACGATGACATCACTGATGGGTGATGACATCACTGATGTTTGATGACATCACTGATGGGTGATGACATCACTGATGGGTGATGGTTGGTACATTCATTAGTGATGTGGTCCAGATGTTGTACTTGTGTACTAACACTCATCAGTGTGTTCACACTGTCAGTACAGAAACATCAGAACACTACAAGTACCAGGATGTTGCACTCAAAACGCCAACAAAAAAGAAACTCTGGACACTTTCCACCCGAAACGATCGTCATCTTGCTTCGTAGAGAAAGGGGGCGGGGCCAATGACGTAAAGAATTCTTCCAATTGAAAGTGTGAAGGAGCTGCAGCTGTTCCTGAACAAAGTGTTTCGTTTTCACTGTTGCTGTACAGAAGAATCTCTTTGACGTGTGTTAAACAGAGGACACAAAAACACGTTGATTTCTGGGTAAAATAATTAAAGCTGCAGATATTTTGGAGGGTGACGTGGTCACATGATGAGGTCATTTCCTGTCAGTGCAGATTGAAACAACACGACTCTGTTAAAATTCCTGCTCTACACAGGAGGAGTCCTGACATGGAAGAGCACCACTTGTTAATGTGCTCAGGGAAGGAAGTCAACGGCTTTAGTCAATTAAAACTCTGGAGGGAGTGAGGGACACAGACTGACAGACAGAAGGAGGGAAAACAGTAGAAGAAGAAAGTGAGACGAGCAGATAGCCGAGAGATGAAGGCAGAGATTTGTCTTCAGAGTTTGACTGCAGGCGACACAGCAAGCCGTAATTAATTACCTCAGACAGGTACGTATTAAAAACAATATTCCGTCTCACTGAGGCCTCGGAGGTCTTTGCGCCAATAAAAGGAGGTATTCATCAGATGAGGCCTGTCCAAGTGGAGCTTCATGAAGGGGACGCTGCCTTGTGTGGTTAATTTATATCAAAATCTCTGCATAAACTGGGAGGCTGTAAAAAGTCCCAATTAGCCATCTGCGATTGTCTGGAGGAGGTTTGATGTATGGGCCTATCAATACAGCGCAACGGCAGACTGGGCTGTAATATCACACTGTAATCCAGCGTGCACATGGTGAATAAGCACCCATTGACTCTGAGCGTGCTTTTACAGACCGTTAGGGAGATCTATTCCGACGGAGGCTCGGCCGAGGAGCTGCAGGACATAAAGCGGCAGCTGACGTCGGCGGCGAGTGTGTGTTTATCTGCCGTAAAGTTTGACATGGATGCTTCCAGATTTTATCGTCAGGTTGTCAAACGGTTTACAGCGAACATGTTAAGGTTAAAAGAAAAGCGTCCAACAGTTTTAGGTCAGTGTATCTCTGAACGAGCTGCTTTATAACACAACGCTGACAAAAATGCTGAACTACGTCAAAAAGTTGGTTTTAAAACCTCCAGTTAACAAAACTTAAACATAAAGATACAGATTGAGCATCTTACAGTTATTGCTGTCTGCAGGGTTGACTTTCAAACCCAGCGTGGCAGGTGTGTGTCCAGGCAGGTAACTTTGTGTGTGTTGAGGGGAGGGAGAGAAACCGGTTGAGGTTTTTGAGGAGGAGACAGAAGTTACAGCCGGATGAACGGGAACGACCGCACTGATAAAGGAGGAGAAATGAGGAGTGGATGGAAAGAATGAGGAAGGGAGACACGACTGAGATAAATATGAGGAACAACAACACATCATTTTCTCATAACTTTCTTCTTTTCCTTTAACTGCACTAAATCTAAACCTGAAAAGCTGAAACAAAATACCGGCCTCACCCATCGACTGCCCTGTTTCTTCCTTTCTGTGTATTATAGGTGTGATAATTTGATAAAGCACTCATTTTTCAGTCTCTCCTGGAAATCACGATCTTGCGATCATAATAATTAAAACAAATTCAAGCCAATTCTGCAATATTTGTGGGACATTGAAATTTTGCAAAATTCACATGATTTTTCTGCAAAAGATGTCGTCAACAGAAGCAAAAATATTTCTGTGATGTGCAGCATGATTATTATCACAGGAAGTGAATTCATATTACTCTTTTGTAGGTAGTGCTTTAAAAAATATATAAATCTTTCCCCTGCAATTTTCCCATAAAAAAACTCACTTGAAACTTTGATTTTGTGGTGAATCTTCAACAAAGTGATGCAACAATCACAAAAAAATGGCAAAATCCTGGAGACACTGATTTGTTTAAGAATATGCATCATCTAAAAAGCATGCAAACTGAAAAATAATAAAGGCCTTTAAGGCTAATTTTAACTGCAAGAAAGAAGCCTCCCGATTGTGCAGTGATTAAGGTGTTTGTCATAAGGTGGAAATAATAAAGTAGCAGCTCTTTTAAACATTGTTAAAACCGATGATGGATGAAAACAAATATCTAAATCAATGCAACACAACCACAAATATAGTCTATTTATTAATTTTCTAAATCTGGTGCTAACATTACCCACAATGCAACTTGATTACTCGATAACAGTTATGAATCCAACTTAAGCTTATATCAAATATATATAAGCATATATCAAAATATCTGCACAGACATGACGAGGTGTAAATTCTAGTTTCTCCCAAAATATACAGAGATTATAATCAGATATGCAAATAAAAACCCTCCAACGACAGATGTAGGAAGCACACAAATATTTTCATCTGGACAAGCTGAGGGTGAGTAAGGACAGGAAAAGGAAGAGGAGTTTTTAAAAAAGTAAATAAGGGGAGATGGAGAGGAAAGAGAGTTCAGGGAGAGAATTTTCTCCTTAAGAGCTAAATGGAAGCAGGAGCAGAGAGGAGGAGGAGGAGGAGGAGGAAGATGGTGAAGGGAGGAATTGGTTTACTGTCCTGAGTTTTGTTCCATTTTCTCCAATTACCAGGAGAAAAAAAAAAGAGAAGAAGAAGAAGAGAGATGGAGACAGAACGAGGGGGGAGAGGAGCATTAGCTTCAGGCGGCTCCGAGTCAGCAGAGGAAACAAAAGGGCCAAGAAAACACTGTCACTTGACCTGTGCACACACACACACACACACACACACACACACACACACACACACACACACACACACACACACACACACACACACACACACACAGATCTGCAAACATTACACTCTGCACACACACACTGCAGCAGTCCTCACGGTCCCAGGTTAAAATGGTGGCACCTCCTCCTCATCATTACACAGATGGCCACGGGAGAACTTAATTCTTCCTCTATTGACTGAGTTTGCGTCACCGGTCCCTGCTGTAATGACTGATCCATCACCAAACCTACTGCAGGCTCAGGATGAGGGGTGTGTGTGTGTGTGGGGGGGGGGGGGGGAGGGAGGGAGGGGTACATCTGAAAATACTATACCTGCATATGCATCTTCTTCATAATATTATATTTTAAATGCATATAAATTTGCTGCATTTATTTCTTATAATCGTTCATCTTTCTGCTGCTTTTGTAGTTTTTTATTGTTTTGTATTGTATTTACAGATCAGAAGCAGTTAAGCTGAAGTGAGAGCATGTGCTGAACGTTACATGCACCTAAAAGAAGAAAAGAAAAAATACGAAAAAATTTGCATCATCAGTTGTGTTTATTTGACCATATGTTACATTTCACTATTAAAACCAGCAAATAGCAGTTTAATAAAATCATCTTAACTTGTGGTCTGATCCCTCGTTTTATTTCCAGAGCTTTCAGTCACCTCCCACCGTCTTCGTCAGTAGGTGGAGCTTCTCAGCACTGATAACAAAACTCAGTACTGATCCAAAGAAAACTCGGTTCTCCTGTAAAAACTGCAGGATGTGATTGAAAGCTCAGGAAGGAGCGTGTAAGTGGGCCTTGTTCAGATTATTTTGTCTAACACATCCAATCCCATCCGTTATTGTAAATATGACGTCGTGAGCACTAAGCCGGTACGTGACATGATCAGGGCCGACAGTTACCGCGAGCACTCGACAGGAAGCTGAGTGTGAGAGCTCGTGCACTCTTAAATCCACCTCCCCGCTCCTCCTGTGGGGAGGTGGGTCACGTCAGCAGCCAATCAGCTCGCTCAGCACTCTGAGAGGTGTGCCGCTGTGTCTGCAGGCCTGCAACCTGCAATTAGAGCTTGGCAACTACTAACCTGTAACAGTTTCCCAGTGTGTGTCCGGAGAGATGTTTACGTGGAGCTTCCGGTAACCATAGTTCCAGCGGATAAACTAGAAAATGATCCAGGTGCCATTCAATCCTCCTTCCTTTAAAACAGAGCAGGGCCAAGAACAACTCCTGACCAGTACACTAATCAACGTTTTAAATCCAATACATAATCAATGATCAGTGTCAATCCATTGCTTCTTGTCATGTGCAGAGTTTTGAACTAAACCTGGATGGAGAGGCCAGATAACTTTCGTCTTGAGTTAAATTCATCCTGACAGGATCACCATCATGTCCCAATATTGGCTGGACTTGAACCCAACACACGTTTCTACTGGACAGTAAGAGATTGATTTGTATTTTCTCTGAACTGCAGATTGTAATCGTCCTCGACCGTTGACATCCATCAAAAATAATAATAATAGTTGTCGTTCACTCTCATTTGATGGCAAACGAGACACAGTGAGAGCAGAAGATGGACCGCAAGCTCGCACAACTTCCTGTTGTTTGCTGACGTCAAACTTGGAGTGGATAAAGAAAAAACAAGTTTCTATTTGTGTTACCGGAAGGATAATATCGCCTCATCGTCTCTTTACACAAGTGCCCTGCAAACTCCCGCTTCGCTCTCATGACAATGAACATTTAGGGCCACTGGGCTCCCGTCTGGACTCTGGATGTTGCAGCATTAACTGTCCCGAGGCCAAAGATCCTCAACCACTGAGGTGAAACAACCGGAACTCAGAAACCTGTGAAATCACAAAGGATTGAGTGTTTATGCAGATTTCTCTCAGTTCCACGTAAACACAGTTCTGAAGTTGTATTTCTTGCACTCAAACTAGTTTGACGTGAGAAACTAATTTATTCAGATTTAGTCCCATTTGGGGAGACGCCATTGTTGCTGATTTAATATTTAATCGTCAAATTGTCTACAGTTAATTCTGATGAGGATTATTTTCTGCACTATTCAAACACAGTGGAATGAAAATCACTGCTAATATGATAAAATAAAAAGAAGTGCTGCTCCTTTTAAGAACCGTTTGAGGTCCACTCTCCCACACGGAGGAAGACGAGGGTTAACCAAACCTCTCCAGCCACTTCCTCCCAAATGATAGATGCTCTAACTGTTGGCCATTTCCACTTTTCCTTGCAGACACACACACACACACGCACACACACACGCACACACACACGCACGCACACACACACACACACACACACACACACACACACACACACACACACACACACACACACACACGCAACCCGCTTCTTTTCTTTCACCTTTTCTTAAAGATGCCTGCGAGATGAAAGGCTGCGGCCCTCGCCTTATCACTGTCTTTAGAGCTTGTGAAAACTTGGCGGCACCTCAGCTTTCTGGAAGGAGAGAGAGACAGAGAGACGAGAGAAATAGCGTTGGGGATTATAGTTCTGAGGACAAACCTGACTATTCACACTTGGCATTAGCAAGACAGCCCGGGTACAAGAAGGATATTTTTTATTCCCTTCAATTTAACTTTAATTACTCAAATCTCGGCGAGGGCACACAAGAAAAGCCCAGGCATTTGTGTCTGGGAGATTAGCAGACTGCCCTGCCAAGTCCTCGCCGGCGCTGCATCGTTAGATAGAATTCAAATTCAAATCCAGGCTAAAGACAGTGCAGCTGTCGCCCCCCTGGCCTGAAAACCCCCTGGATCAGGAACGAGCTGTCCTCCCTCCTCCCTGCTTTCCCCAGGAGAAACCTAATCCTGCCTCCCTCGCTTCCTCTACTTCCACTGCTCTGTCTCTCCCTCTGATGACTGTGACAGCTCAAATAAAGCCATTAAAGCCTCTCTGAAATAATTAGTAATTAAAATTAAAAAAGTGCCTTGTTTTGTGTTTCTCTGGCATCTTTCCTCGAGGCTGGTGTTTGTAGGTGTCAGGGGTGATGTCACAGCTCCTCAGATCTTTTTTTTTTTTAAGTGTGGCTAAAGGAGGGATTTCTTCACGGACATATCAGGTTGAACAAAATGCCTCCGCACCGCACCTCCTCCCACCTATCAGAGGAAAACTTGCCGGGCTTTCCTCTCCTCGGGAAGTTTGATGACATGCCTAAATTCTGCCTCTCTGTGACGCGTGATACCGCATGTCTTCAGTGGGGGCTTTTTAATCTTGTCAGAGGAGGACTCTTCCTCCTCCCCACCTCCCGCGCTCCTTCTTGTATCTGAAGCCTCTTTGGGAGAGTTCAACGGGAGAGTGTCTCACACGACGCTGAAATCCCTGCTAGTTGTTCGCCTTTCACCCGCAATTGACTTTGTGAACACCTGCAATGTCTTCGATAAGTAGCTCGTCTTATCTCCTTCAGGAGAGCAGACCCCATTATCATGGGTTCGGGGGCAGATACCCCCGTCGCGCTGCGGGCCGCAAACGATAATCCACGCTGCCATACCGCCGAAATCCTGGTAAAGTGATCCTAAATTGACAAAACCCTTGGATCTTCTGGACTAGGTTAAGCCTTGTCTATTAGTGCTACAGTAGCTCGGGATGAGGGTTCGTCAGCCTTCTGCCACTGCTGAGAACGTCATCAGCAACGCTGTCCTTCCAGCTATCTCCTGCTTTTAATCCCTGCAGACACAGCAACGCGAGGAGGGCACGGAGTTCACCGCTCCTCTCCCTTCAAAGTCTTTAGGTACTTTCTTCATGAAGTCATGTGGCTGCGTCTGTGAAAACACTGCCATCTGCTCTGATATTATGGCTTAATGCAGTGAGGAGGTGGTGCTGCAACCGGTTACCCCACCGGCCCACCGTCCATAAAGGCAGTAATTGATTGGCATGATGGAATTAAGGGGAGGCTTGTCATGCCGGGCCTGAGACATTAAATATCTGGCACGGCTCAGCTCAGCCCGGCATCTGATTATGATTTCAAAGTGCTCGGACCTGGATCTGATTAAAACCTTAGTAGCCCAGATGAAGGGCCTGCAAAGCCCCCATAGGCATCCATGGAGATGCCAGTAAGGGGAGCCACAGTGAGTAACAGCAGCCCAGGATGAAGTCATGGCACGCCAGCCTAATTACAGCTCCATTTAAAAGAGGGGCGCAGGGGGGGTGGGGGAGCAAATCAAAATGTTGTCTGGGAGCATGTAGGTGGGCCCGGGCTGCACACCTCTCTGGCACACATCGTCCACAACAATCTCTTATGAAATCATGATACATGCTGCAGCGAGGAGGTAGACGGAGGGAGGAAAGAGGCAGCAGAAAGTCCAGACCTCCTCCTCGGAGTTTACTTACTGAACTCTAACAAGCCGCAAGAGCCGAGTTAATAACCCCTCTTCCCCCTCCCTTCTATCTTTCCATCCCTCGTTCCCATCATCCCTCCTCTCACTCATCCTCTCCCCCGGTCTGCTCCGGCCTCAGGGGGGGGGAGAGCGATTAATATCTGCCTAACTTGTTACCTAATTCATTATGGAATAGCAGTTAATTTGATTTGATATTATTTTAATAAAATTCTGTAATATATTAGATTGTTTCAGGCTATCAAAATCATTTTCCAATTATTACAGTTACTCAAGCAAGTCCGGCTCCCGCCCTCCCCCCCCTCCCCCTCCGTGTCAAACGCCGTTTGGTCTGACTGTGAATGTATTAGCTGGTACGACTTCATCGCGCCGACAACATACGTGTGTGCCTGATGAAACGTTATTAGTGCTATTGATCCTGCGTGTTTGATGTGTCCTTAACGTTTTTGATTGAGACCTCGTAAAGGAGAAATTAATAAAATAAAGGGAGCTGATTTATTTCTGCCTTAACGGCCACACGCCGGCGATTCGGCCCTTTGTTAATTAACAACACGCTTCAGCGACCTGCCCTTTCTGAGGCATCGAGGCACGGTGGGCTTCAGCTCAGACGGACCCAATCTGAGCCACACACACACACACACACACACACACACACACACACACACACACACACACACACACACACACACACACACACACACACACACACACACACACACCTCACTGCCCATCGCCAGCCGCTCAACGCTCTCAACAGATGGATTGATTGATACTCGGTTCAATTTTTTGACCTTGTCGTGCCAAATCAACTTAAAGTCAACATGAAGTCAAATCAACATATTATGTCACAAAGATTAACCCCAAAAACCACCACGGTGACAGTGGAGAGAGAAAACTCCCTTTTAACAGGGAGAAACCTGCGATGCAACCAGATTCAGGGTGTGAGCTGGTGTGAGAGGTACAGGAGACCTGTCCAACTGGTTGTCATAGCGATAACAATAACAAAGACTATCCTGCCCACACCTTGAAGAAGAGGACTGTGAAGGGGAATAACACCTTATAAATCCAAGCGTGAAGGTCGGCTGTTTGTTTGTGACCTCATTTGTTCCTCGAACTGCGTCCTCACTTCAACCTGTAGTTTTACGGATCAGAGCGGAGGGAAATGTTGTCAGTCGTAACTTGGTCTGCAGGTTGGCATTAGGCTTGTTAGCCTGTTATTAAATCAAAATGATGGCAGGTTCCAATCAAGTTGAACCAAATCAGAGTTTTATTTCAATATGACAACATAAAGACATGATTCAGGCTCTCACACAATGTTGACAAAGCATAACAACCTTTCTTCGTTCATAAGATATGAGGATGGATCAATAAGTTCAGAGAGTGCAGCACCGTGATGTGATCGGAGAAGGACGAAGGTAAAACCGTAATGAGTAATCGGTACAAAGTTCAAGACTTGATCATCATCAGTTTCTGAGTTACGCATGTTTTTGTGAGCACTGATTTGTGCGCATGGCGGTTTGTCTGTAGACCTTACGACGCTTCAGGACGTCTACGGCGATGAAATAATGAACCTGGAGGTGTTTTGAGAGACGTCACCGTCCGAGACCGAAGAAGGCGTCAGGTTGGGAGACACCAGCTGGGTTTTCTTTGACGCTGGCGGGGTCGTGTCACCGTGAATTCGTCCCCCAGAGTCAGACTGTCAACACTGAGTTCTACTGGGACCTTCTGAGGGGAACACATCTACTGTGAACCACCTGAACTGTGGCGCCGTGGCAACAGGCTTCTCCAACATACCCGCTGAACATGACTGCCTGCTGCTTCTTTCTGTTCCACAATAATTTGTCATAAACTTTTATGTGTGCTCGCTGCCTAAATTTTAGGTGCGTCAAACATCGCTGAAGCACCCAGAAGACTGCTCACAAAAACATGTAACTCAGTCACTGATTTTATTCAAGCGCTGACATTTTGACCAGCTACTCATCAGGGTAACACCTTCCTCCTGTTCAGTGCACGTCGCAGTGCTGCGATCTCTGAACCTTTTGATCCACCCTCATATACAGTGGTGTGAAAAAGTGTTTGCCTCCTTCCTGATTTCCAATTTTTTTGCATGTCTGTCACACTTAAATGTTTCAGATCATCAAACAAATTTAAACATTAGTCAAAGATAACACAAGTAAACACAAAATGTAGTTTTTAAATGAAGGTTTTTATTATTAAGGCAGAAAAACAATCCAAACCCACATGGCCCTGTGTGAAAAAGTGTTTGCCCCTCCTGTTAAAACATAACTTAACTGTGGTTCATCACACCTGAGTTCAATTTCTGGAGCCACACCCAGACCTGATTACTGACACACCTGTTCTCAGTCAAGAAATCACTTCAATAGGACCTGCCTGACAAAGTGAAGTAGACCAGAAGATCCTCAGAAGATAGACATCATGCCGAGATCCAAAGACATTCAGGAACAAATGAGAAAGAAAGTAATTGAGATCTATCAGTCTGGAAAAGGTTCTAAAGCCATTTCTAAAGCTTTGGGACTCCAGAGAACCACAGTGAGAACCATTATCCACAAATGGAGAAAACATGGAACAGTGGTGAACCTTCCCAGGAGCGGCCGGCCGACCAAAATTACCCCGAGAGAGCAGCGACGACTCATCCGAGAGGTCACAAAAGACCCCACGACAACATCCAAAGAACTGCAGGCCTCACTTGCCTCAGTTCAGGTCAGTGTTCATGACTCCACCAGAAGAAAGAGACTCGGCAGAAATGGCTGCATGGCAGAGTTCCCAGACCAAAACCACCGCTGAGCAAAAACAACATTAAGGCTCGTCTTGTTTTAGCCAGAATAATAATAATAAAAAAAAACAATTTAAAAACTGCATTTTGTGTTTACTTGTTATCTTTGACTAATATTTAAATTTGTTTGATGATCTGAAACATTTAAGTGTGACAGACATGCAAAAAAATAAGAAATCAGGAAGGAGGCAAACATTTTTTCACACCACCGTCACGCCCTCAGAACAAGTGCTGTTACCTCAGAGTGGACTCCCTCTGATGCAAGGAGGAAAAAAATGGTGGTTGCCTCCACTCCTCACCACCAGTTTAACCTACCGACTTCAGAAAGAGGACTTCTTTACATCCTCTCCTAAAAAAATTACACAAACCTGGCAACACAAAGCATGGATGTTGGAAATCTTCCAAAGCTGTCCACCTCTTGGAGGAAAAGTTCCCGTGTCTATAATTACGGGCCACGCACTCGATCACACCCAGCTGTAACAGCAGAGCCAGCTTGACATTGACGGCTTTTATTTGACCACAGACAGGTTTTGTGTCTCGCTACCTCGTCCAGCAGGTCTCATGTCTGTGCCAAGGGTCGCCTCGGGGTACTCGCTCAGGGCCCGACCCGGTTTCATGAGTTCCACCTCTGGGAAGCTCATAACTCAGCTCTGACGAGCAGTTGGCTCCTTCCCAAAGACATACCGATCTCCTTCCAATGTACACAAACCACTCTCGCCTGAAGAGTTCCTCTTTCTTTTCCCCTCCATACCATGACAATGGAGTTCACTTTTTTAACGCCCTACTTTTTATCTCTTATTGCATTTGCATAGCCGCCCCCGTCCTTTTTTCTCCCGGCAGTCACGGCGTTATCATGATTTATAGAAGAGTCCATTTTGTTTTCAGTTCCATGACGCGCAAATCAAAGTACCATTGCAGTGCTTTATCTTGGTTTATTGGAAGCTACTGCATGCTCCCCACTTGGTCAGTTAAATGTGTTTAAGTGTATATTTAGATAAAAAATAGTCTCTGAGCCACAGATTTCATTGTTTTCTCTGTCAGTGATAAATCTCTCTTTTTTTGATAGTTGCAGGGAGAAGAAAATTGCAGGCTTGGCTGTGCTGTTATTTACTGTGGAAAAGAAGAGAGGCCACTCATGGTAACAACAAAGAAGACCAACTCTAATAATCGGATTACTCTACTGTACCTTGAAACTACACAATCTGCAGTAAATTCACCATTTTGGTTTGATATTATTTGACATATTCTGGTCATCATTTTGTTTTTTCGTCCTGGTATGTGCCCACAATCCTTGAATGTTCCTATCATGTCCTGCCGTTCCCTCCTCTCCTCCGCTCACAGACTACATAAAACACACCGTTCAAGGGGTTTATATGCAAACCAAGGTGATGACAAGGCCTGCTTATGTTGACTTGGTGCCTGTTTCTTAGAGTAACACACACTCTCCCCACTCACTCTCCCGCTCGCAAATCTCATTGAGCCTCCACAGTCTGCAGCAGAAGGAGAGAGTAGGAGAAAAAAAAATACACAAAACACAGAAAACATGAAAACCCACCTTTGTCTAAATCAGGTAACAATACCTCGCTGTCTGTCAGGCGGACACAAAAGCCTTTAAGATACACCCTGCTGTTTCTAAGATTCTCACAGAAAGCATCTGTACGGGCGGATGACGTCCTTATGATTTATGCCACGAGGACGCAGTATAATAGAACAATGGCCGGAGTCCTTCTGCAGAACAAAGCGGATGCAGGAGAGCTGCTGAATGGCACGACGCTGTCAGTTATCACAGGTGAAATGAATGGGGAGAGGCCGCCATTGATTTTCTGGGTGCAATACCTCGGTGAGGTGTTTGTTGGTCATCACTCGCAAATCGGCGCAGCCTTGGTTAGAGGCCACGAGCACCTCCCAGGGTTTACCTGGACTCAGGTGATGCTGCTCCCACTTTATATGCACACACCTGATGCAGCAGAGGAAAATATGTGCGTGGTGTTATTGATGTTTACAGAGGAAAACACATGATTTCATATGAATAAAAACAAGCTAAACAAACAAAAGCAGTGAGTGTTGTCTTCAAATTCAGCCCCTTTCTTTTGGTCACCTTAACTTTTGAGTTTAACCTCCATCTGACTTCGTCGCTCGTGTTTTGAACTGCTCTGCGAGGCGACCAGGGGCACTGTGTGTGTGCTTCCTCGCACCCTGCGCATTAAAACCTTCCCTCTTATGTTCTGGGAGATTGAAAGTGTCCAGCGTATTATTCAAATGACACGCTGCCTCACCGGGCGCCTCTTTTCTCTCTCCTCTATCTCCTTCCCTTCGTCCCCCCCTCCTCACATTATTTTTGAAGACAACTGCAGGCTAGAGGATAAGAATCCTGGTTGCGCTGCTTGCTGGCACTTCCTCCTCAGCCCTGATTTGAATAAAGAGCTTTGAAATTAAGTGGACAGGCCCCGTCAGGAAAGCAGCGGTGCGCCTTTAAGAAAGCAACCGTGCCTGGGTAAATTATTTTGATTGACGGTACCAGGAATTTTTTTGCGAGCTGGCTGATTTAATTGTGAGTGCCAGGGGGCATCTTTAGGGGCCAGGTACCGGCGCTCCTCGCTGCCGCCCGTTTGATCTCCTCTAGCCGTCTCCCGGTGGTACCGGCAGCCCGGGCACTGAGGGCCAGAGGGCAGACGAACAAAGGCAACTCTGCGTCTGTGAGCCACACTCCCGCTCGCCTCCTCTGAAACAGAAAAAAAAACACAAAGCTTTGGAATGGGCAGCCAAAAGTGTGAAAATGGATTTCCAAGCTCATTTGATGTTAAGTCTTTAGTGTCAAGAGTGGTATATTCATTGATAAAGAGAAAAGAGAGAGCGGGAGGGGGGGAGGGGGAAAGGTGGAGACGGAGGGGTGGAAGAGAAAGACAGGAGGGAGGCAAAGAGAGCCAGAGCATCTTCTAACAAAAAGCATTTTTTTTTCAAATGGAGGAGAGGTGTGGACCGGGTTTCAAACGAGAGGGAGGATTAGGGAGAGGGGGCTTAATAAGAAACGGATCCCTCGTCAGCGGACAGGCCGTCAGAAAGAGGAGGCCAATACTCTCCCAAACACCAGCAAACACACACTGACACCAAACTCCCATCAGCTGAAGCCCAACACCACCCGATATAACCAGGACGACTACCTCCACCTGTCTGTCTCACGTCTCAGCACAGGAAACCAGCTTGAGAACCTTATCAGTCCAAAGAAGAGTGCTCACATCCATCCTCCATCCTCACATCCATCCTCCATCCATCCTCCATCCATCCTCCATCCATCCTCCATCCATCCTCCATCCAGCCTCACATCCATCCTCCATCCATCCTCCATCCATCCTCACATCCAGCCTCCATCCATCCTCACATCCATCCTCCATCCATCCTCCATCCAGCCTCACATCCATCCTCTATCCATCCTCCATCCAGCCTCCATCCATCCTCACATCCATCCTCCATCCATCCTCCATCCATCCTCACATCCATCCTCCATCCATCCTCCATCCATCCTCCATCCATCCTCCATCCATCCTCACATCCATCCTCCATCCATCCTCCATCCATCCTCCATCCATCCTCCATCCATCCTCCATCCTCACATCCATCCTCACATCCATCCTCCATCCATCCTCCATCCAGCCTCACATCCATCCTCCATCCATCCTCCATCCATCCTCCATCCATCCTCCATCCATCCTCCATCCAGCCTCACATCCATCCTCCATCCATCCTCCATCCATCCTCACATCCAGCCTCCATCCATCCTCACATCCATCCTCCATCCATCCTCCATCCAGCCTCACATCCATCCTCCATCCTCACATCCATCCTCACATCCATCCTCCATCCATCCTCCATCCAGCCTCACATCCATCCTCCATCCATCCTCCATCCATCCTCCATCCATCCTCCATCCATCCTCCATCCATCCTCCATCCAGCCTCACATCCATCCTCCATCCATCCTCCATCCATCCTCACATCCAGCCTCCATCCATCCTCACATCCATCCTCCATCCATCCTCCATCCAGCCTCACATCCATCCTCACATCCATCCTCACATCCATCCTCCATCCATCCTCCATCCATCCTCACATCCATCCTCTATCCATCCTCCATCCAGCCCTACATCCAGCCTCCATCCATCCTCCATCCATCCTCCATCCAGCCTCCATCCATCCTCCATCCATCCTCCATCCAGCCCTACATCCATCCTCCATCCATCCTCACATCCATCCTCCATCCATCCTCACATCCATCCTCCATCCAGCCACACATCCATCCTCCATCCATCCTCACATCCATCCTCCATCCATCCTCCATCCATCCTCCATCCAGCCCTACATCCATCCTCCTTCCAGCCCTACATGCAGCCTCCATCCATCCTCCATCCATCCTCCATCCATCCTCCATCCAGCCTCCATCCAGCCTCCATCCAGCCTCCATCCATCCTCCATCCAGCCTCCATCCATCCTCCATCCAGCCTCACATCCAGCCTCCATCCATCCTCCATCCAGCCTCCATCCAGCCTCCTTTTTTTCTTGGTAATATTTATCTAAGTCATCTAAAATGTGAATTTCATGTGTTGTATGTTTGAGGACAATTGGCTCGGTGGTGCAGTGGTTCTGTTGCCTCACTGCCAAAAGGTTCTGGGTTCTAACCTGCGGGTCTGGTCGGGCCTCTCTGTGTGGAGTTGGTATGTTCTGTACCTGTGTGGGTTTCCTGCGGGAGCTCTGACTGTCCAAAGACGTGCATGTGAGGTTAATTGATGAAGTAGGAGTTCATGTGAGAGTGAGTGGCTGTGAGTCTTTGTGTTATGTAGATGTGTCCAGGTTTACCTCACTCCAGTCTCCACGTGGGCCTGTACAGTATAAAATGGGATGTTTGCTTGTCTAAATATGTTTTAAAAAACAAACAATTACAATAGGATAAACTAACTTTTTCATTGCGTCTGTGCAGTAAATCCACTGTGTGCGTGCAGAAGAACAGCAGCCCTGTTGTGACCACCCTTCACGGTACCGGAACCACTCCACAGACGGATTCTTCTCAGAGCTTTTACGGCATCTCCTTAACAGTGATGCTATAGAGACTGCATGCAGGCGTGGGCTTTAGATGCTCAATATATTCTAATCTACATGTTGATAAAGAGGAGGGAGATTTCCCATTGGCACTTGCAAGACACGAGCTTGCGTGGAGAGGCTCCAAAAACGCAGCGCTATAGCTCTACCTATGATTACAATGCTTATACATAGCAAAGAGTAAGATGGAGCTGCACGCGGTTGATAGAGAGAAAACTGTGTGTTTATGAAAATCTCGCATTCCGGTGGAAAGGAATAATTTCATTTGCAAAGAAAAGACCTTAAATCGTCCCCAAACGAAAGCCCCCGGGGCTTTTACATCAGTACAATAGACCTTTAATCCAATGAGACTCCCATACACACACACACACACACACACACACACACACACACACACACACACACACACACACACACACATACACACACACACTCACACACACACACACACACACACACACACACACACACACACACACACAACGTTCACTTGTTCTTTAACTTCCTATGTGCTCTTTGTTGATGTTGCATCATGTATTTTTTACGTTTGAAAATTAGATTTTTTTTTTCTCCCGGCCTTATAAAAAAATCACCAGATTGATTTGCCGATATTAAAATCTAAAGTCTATTACATGTTGTTTTTTGCAGGATTTTCTTTGTGTGTGTGTGTGTGTGTGTGTGTGTGTGTGTGTGTGTGTGTGTGTGTGTTTACTCACAAACAAAGAAAATTAGACCTTCCATTCAAGCCATGGCATTAATTACTCTTTTTCAATTAAATGGAGAACAATTTCTCATTGAAATGAAAAATGGAAATGACCTTCCCCCCCCGAAAAAAAACATTTGAGTGTAAAACTTTGATTGTTTTTTTGTTTTTTTTAATAAAATCCTTCTTTTGGTGTTTTTGTGTGTCTTTGTGTCATCATAGCTAATATGGCAAAAAAGAAAAAAAAATTGTTCGGTAGCCATTGATAATTAATTATGTTACAAATCCATTTTATTTATTTTTTTAGATCCCATAGTACATTCTGAAAAATATTTAAGTTTAATTGTCATAAATTATTTTAAAATGCTTTCATGTTGGGTCGGTTATGTGTCCAACTGTGTGCCTTTTGTCACCCTGACCTTGAAGTTCATTTATTCTGTTTTGTCTTTCTGATGATTCCATTGAAGAACTGAATAAACTTTCCAGCTCCGTCTTGTCGATATAATAAATCAAAACTTATATCAACCAAAATAGGAATGTAAGAGAGGATAAAACATCATGAAGCAAACCGGAGCGCAAACATCTCATCAGTAAGACAGAAGCAGCGGGAGTTTTGAACAAAAAGAAATATTATTTTTTTAAGCAAAATAATACTTTATACGGTTACACAGACGATTTGTTTGCAAGCAGTAAGTTTCACTTTTAGATAACTTTTGTTTTTTTTCAGTGAATGTTATCTTTTTTCAAATTCTTCTTTTTGTTCGATACGTGTGAATTTCTGTTTGATTGTGTTGACATGAATCTGATCCAGTCCAGGAACGCAGGAATGATTGGTACCATACATCATTTTTATCTCACTAGTTCGTGATTATTGGGTAATATATTTCATCAACATACTGGATACTGAAGTTTTTGAATCTCAGAAATCAGTTTCCATCAGTAATAATATAATTTATATCATCTGACTTTAATGATATTAAAGTCTGATATTAGCTGTTCACTGTGATTCAGATTAACAGTAGTTTCATCTACCTGCCAGGTGTGACTTGGAAGAAAGATCTCCACTTGTGCATCTTAGATTCATGCATAGAGACACTAGCTTCTGTAAAATGATACAGTTTATCATGTAAAATACACCATTTCCTCAGGATGAGAGCCCCCGGATGGGCGTCTGGAAGTCTGACATTTTCAGTGGGAGATTTTGGATTTAGATGCAGATTTATGCATTGTCTTTAAAATGAATTCGTTGCTATGGTGCACTTGTTAAAGGCCTTGTTTGTATTTGAAATCTCTCCGCGCTCTCCTCTCAAACACAGTTTCCTCCTCCTATAAATCCAAGCAACGTTCCACTCCCACCTAATTGATTTTGCATTAAGAGGCCTCTCTAAACTGGGATAATAATGTCAAGTTAAACCTCTTAACTTTGCAAAGGGAAATCAAGTATACACAATGCAAAGTTTAGACTCTTCAGGCCAAACTGTGTGTTTAGTATTTGCATAAATGGCTGTAGAGGGGAGGAAACAGTCTGAACGACAGCAACAGAAATTACTGTGATGAATCTGGATCGAACAGATCTCATAGAAACACATGAAATTACCTCTTAATGTTCTGTTTTTAATGTAATGTGGTGTTCACAGAAAAACGTCAAAAAAAACAAGAGACCACAATCTGTGTCTGAACTTTCTGAAACCAAATACAGTCACTTCTCAGTGTGCTTACCAAAAATAATACTCCTCAACAGGTGACCTGAGAGAAACCAGAGACTCTCGCGGTGGTCCAGATGTTGTACTTGTGTACTAACACTCATCGGTGCGTTCACCCTGTCAGTACAGAAACATCAGTACACTACAAGTATCAGGATGATGCACTCAAAACGCCACCAAAAAAGTGTGAAACTCTGGACACTTTCCACCCTAAACATGTTGATTTCTGGGTAAAATAATTAAAGCTGCGGATATGTTGGAGGGTGATGTGTTCACATGATGAGGTCATTTCCTGTCAGTGCAGATTGAAACAACACAACTCTGTAGAAATTCCTGCTCTACACAGGAGGAGTCCTGACATGGAAGAGCACCACTTTAGTGTGCTCAGGGAAGGAAACCATCTGTGCTTATTTAAGCCTCACATTGTGACTTTGTGAATGAAATGCATTCTTTATCTCGATGGCATATTGGAGGTGTGCAGGTACACGAGGTTATCGCTGCATCCTCTTTAGCTCTGCAACAACAAAAACCTCCAGTGGTTCAAGACTCAGTTTACATTCCTGAAACAAGGAAAGCTGACACGGTCAAAGATGGAGATGCCATCCCGGCCAATAAATCTGATGGCACAAGCTAAACAACTCCAAACAGTAATAACACTTTAAACCAGCTCAAAGCTTCATCCTTTAGTGAACCTTCAGCAGGTTTTTCTCGACAGCGCTGCCATGTGTTGCTCATCCTCCCTGCTCGGATCTCACCGACCGTCTGCTGCCTAACCCGCGCCGCTCAGCCAATTCCCAACCAGCTGATTCCTGCCCGAGATGATTTAACCACGGACCTGCTTTGTTTATTCTGTTATATAAGTCAATAATCAACATCAATCCTTCTCCCCCCAGATTTAGTGAATCAGCCTAATTATTCTCCATAAAAAAAACGATTCCCAAATGAAGACATGGCTTTCAGGGATGCTGAATCAGCAGGTATCAGCTGATGATGCATCTCAGAGGACCAAGTCAGACACACTTCCTCTTCTGTACCTGCCGCGCCTCCACAGCCCAGAGTAACACTGCACCTGAACGAGGAAGAAAATTCTGAACCTTTTTTTTATTTATTTATTTATTAATGTTAAAAACAAGAGAATATTCCTAAATATATCTATTTTTGACCAAAATCCTTCCAACAGGAACCTGCAGCTCATCGCCTGCCTCGCTCTCAGGTGTGTTCATCTGACCACGTTAAATTGGCTTCTTCAAATTGCTCATTATACCAAACAACAGTCAAGCCAAGAAAATTAACTAACTGATAAATCGTTTCTGTGAAGGCCATTAAAACATCAGAAAAAAAAAAATCATCAGACAAAAAGAGCGATCAAAGGTGGCTCGTATAACACGCTGCTAGAAGAGCAGCCGACCTGCAGTCTTGGTATTTGACCATTATGTCATCTGATATTTATTAATTTAAGGTCATCTAAAAATAATATAAGTTTCATTAATCCAGAGTGATGAACACGATCAAAGAGGCCGTCCTGAGTTAGCATGTGTTCCAGCAGAAAACAAGTTCTGCCCTCCTTCTGCCCTCCAATCCAGAGTCAGGGGCAGCAGGGCAGGAAATAAACAGATTTGAAAAAGCAATCAACAACCTCTCCCCCCTCCTCCCCCCCAGCTGATTTGCATCTGATCCCCAGATCATGTTTTATTTATCAGTAATCACAACCAATCAGGGAAGAAATTAATCAATGAAGGCGCGAGGCAGGAGCGATATCCGCCATCTGGGGGTTGTGCTGATCCCTCCACCCCCTGGAAGGAGCACACACACACACACACACACACACACACACACACACACACACACACACACACACACACACACACACACGCACACACACACAGAGGCATGTCCGACAAATAGATACACACATATATGAACACACACACATTCAGGCATGCTGTGAGAAAAACACACATTCATACATGCATGGACACACAGAGGACTCGACAAAGATGAGAACCAACATCACACACACACACACACACACACACACACACACACACACACACACACACACACACACACACACACACACACACACAGAAGTCCCCTTTCCACTGGCTTGTCATAGGCCCATATTTAGGTGACTGATATTTTTCTCTCCCCCTACCAATGAGCTCCAAGCAAGTCCATATGGCCTGGATCAAAGGTGTTGCTGGGTGCATGCTTCTGCTTTATTGCCAGCCGCTGCTGTTAATTAGGAAACAAGATCACAGGCAGTATTAAAATCCAATTAAATTGATATGAACAGATTGCCAAGTGATGTTCGCTAATGTATAATTGAGCACCATGCAAATTTCTCTGGCTGCCTTTTGTTTTGCCATGTCTCTGCCTCTATCTCGCTGGCCCACAATGAGCAGCCGAGCTTGAAACTTTTCCACTTCCTGTCGTCACCGGCAGAGAGATAAACAAGTTAATGCGCTGAGATGGGGGTCGGTTCTTCCATCGGTTAGAGCAATATCAATAAGCGGAGGTTTGAGGGAGGACAGTAGAGGCCCCAGTCTGTCCTGTCTGGACAAATACAGTTAAAAAAAACGTGTCTGCTATAAAAGCTAATTCAACGGCTTTAAATTGGAATAAGCTTAAATCTATAAACATGCATATTTAAGAACAAATGTTTGTCTTTTAACCAAAATATAATACACAAAAATACTGCAGTTCAGCGGTGGCCGCTTCTTTACAAGGAGGTTGCAAGATAAATATAAGTGCCCCTCCGTGTGTTTCTCTTCTTTGGAAGTCTCAAATATTGTAATCTCATTGAGATAAAGATGTCATTTGCAAGAGACCCGACTACAGCTGAGCAAACGAGCCCACGTTATTACCTCTTAACATTATTCAAATGAAGCGTTGGGATAAATTGTGCAACTGACAGGTACAAAGTAAACATAGCTGAATGTAAAACTATTTCCACAAGCAAACTGATGAAAATATGACCTCGAAGGCGACTAACGAATCTATAATATGTGCAGTTAACATACCAACCACATCCAAAATATCTGAAATTACAGGTAAATGTAATACGGCAGCCAGAAGAGCTCGTAAAGCAGCCGAGGACCGACACACAGCAAACAAAGGAAGCTTCCAGAGCGACATAGAAGAAAGTGAATTTGTTCAAGAAAGTCTAACTTGAACACTGATCTCATCAGCCTCCTTTAACATGGAAGGTCAGCCAGGTGACGGGATTGGACACATTAGGGATTAAGGATTAAAAAAGTCGATTATAAAGGTCCCTCCTCGTCCCTGGATTTGCTTTGGATGTGACATATTCATACATGGAGATGTGACTGGTCAGACTGGTTAAGCAGAGAGGGATTTTTTTCTTTGAGCTTTAAGCCGGTCGGACGGTGGACCGGGAGGTTTTAACGACGAGCTTTAGTCCTGTTGGGATGATGAATGGTAAGAATGATGATCAGGTAGTCACGCTGTGCTGAGGAGTAAAACTGTCACTTGCCCCGGCTCACTTTTGGATTTATAACATCTTAGTTCTGGCATCCCTGTTGTACGGGTCCTCAAATAAATCCAGGTGTTTTCAAGGAGGTTCTGCAGGTTCGTGTGGATTTCAGGGACCTCTTTGAATTACATAGCAAAAAGGAAACCGTAGAATGACGCCAAGTGTCCTCAGTGAGGTCTCGGTAAAACAAAGACAAATATTCAGAGTGGTTCTCTTAAAGACCCCAAAAGGCCTCCAAATCCATTCTACTCTTTCAGGGAAACCTGGAACCTTTGAGTCATTTCTAGGCTTCAAATATAAATTATACAACAAGTAGCTCCGCCCCAGAGATCTGATTGGTCAACTGTACATTTGGAACAAATCATCATGACATCACACTCTGCTCACCACTGGAAATATCAATCCACCTTCGCAATGGGATGGTAATTATTTTAGATTAGTTAGTAACTTGTTGTATAATCACAGTATTACACTCAAGGGTGTGTTTTAATGTCATAAAATGGCATCTTAAAAGAGTTAAAAGAGACTCATGAAGGTAACTGTAGGTGCTGAGATCAGTCCACACGACCTCCCAGAGTTCTTCAGGAGGTTTTATGCACCTACAGGGATTCGTCTGTGATTGTAGGCCAAGGAGAGGTTTCCGTAGGTTTTACTGTCATTTAATTGAGCCCCCGGAGGTTGTTTTTTTACCAACCTGTATTGTCATACCACCAACAAACATGATGGTGAAAAGATTGAGAGACAACCAGCGATCACCGCCTCCCCAGAGGGTCCAGTAATCCCACATGAAGGTTCCTGGATCTGCCGGGGCCTTCCAGGGGTTTTGACTCTAATTCTCTTCATTAAGACCTGGCTCAGATCTCCTCAAACGGGTCTGTGGGGTCTGATGTGTGTCAGTTTGATGGTCTCAAATCTGTTCGCGCAAACAAACCCAGTGATTACAGCGTCAGAGGTCTGGATCACCGTTCCAAGCCAAGCCAATTATAACCCCTTATCAGCAATTAAATACCTCTCGTTCTAACAGCTGAATGAGCCTAATCACATATATTGTTGGCATATCATCTCCCACACAAAAACAAGAAAGTAGAAAGCTTGGATGTAAATGAAAAAACAACCATCTCTCTGTCAGATGCCACCTTGACGGAGTCTCGGCTGCCGGCCAAGTCGAAACCTACTGGGAGTGTCAGGGTGTCTCCAAGTCAGGCCAAGCATGGGATGGAGAGAGAAAGAGGGATGAGCCGGGAGAGAGGGATAAAGAGATGGATGAGGAGAAGTGGGTGCAGCTGGTGCCCTTTGTCGCTCTAGTGCATGGTCCTCGGAGCTTCGGATCCACTGGGAGGGCAGAGAAAGCCCCAGTAATGACATGCTAATGTGACTGTCGGGAAAGAATGGTAGAGAGATCGGAAATTGCGCCAATTCTCTGCCATAAATGGGCAACATTGCAAAAAAGGAGGGGAAATACTCCCCCTCCTTTTTTTATGAAAAGTGATAAAAGCCTTGATAAATCCCAATAAAAAGGGATTTGGAGATATGAAGCAAGCAGATAAGAGGGGTGGAGCAGGGATGCAGGTGGGGGAGAATGGATAAAGGTGTAATTTTGGTTGGGAAGAGTGGAAGTGTTTAAGGCCTGCTGGGAAATCTGCATGTGGGGTTGGCTGGTTTTTGACTTTGCATCTTCCATTGATGACAACCTGTTTTGAACTCCTTCATAAAGTGGATCAAAATGAAAGCAGCGAGTGACAATCACCGTCATCATTGAGGTAAAGACTCGAAAACCTGCACATCTGACGGTACAATACAAAGAACTTACAGCACGGTGGCATTTTAACTCATCATTTTACTTTAGAGACATTAGAACGGTATTTAATATTTCCTTTTCCAACCCAGATTGAATAGTGGAAGATGGGATTGGAAATTCCCAAAACATGAACTGAATAAACAACTTGTTCGTGAACATTTCTGCAACATCTGTCCTCCTCTCAGAGCGACAGCGAGGATGTGCCGGCCGGCAGCGTTTCCTCTCCGTCACCGTCAGCTAACATGATTCAGATCCGTCTGTGCTGTCCAGAGTTTACAAAGGCAACAGACTGTTTTACCTTGATTTGGGAGCATGACATAATACATACATACAAAATATGGATATCAGGGCGGGAGGTTGTGAATTAGAGAAATGCTAAAGAACTGAAATTGTCAACTGCAGTAGGAGGGTTTGTTTTTCCATCTAAATTATGAACTAAAAAATACATCTACAACATAGTAAAGAGAAGCGAGGCTCAAATCGGCATTTAGCTTCCCAGCGTTTTAATGGACCTGAATGTTGTCCTGCTGTTATGTCATCATGTCTCTGCATTAACTAGACATCCTGAACCAGAGACCTTCAGACTCGTGGATCATGTGACCAGTTTTGTGCTGATGTTACCCGAAGCATCTCTTTCTGAATGAAATTAGAAAAGCTTTGATTCTGTTGACTTTGTTTAGAGAGCGTTCATGCGTTAACCTTTATATAGTAGGAATATAGTGAGAACAAAGCTTCTTTCTGATAGTGACGCAACAACTGTAAACCTGCTGTACGTCAACGTTTGTACATTTGCTGCAAATTTCTCTTGTAAAGTTGGAGTTTGTGTGCATTGAAAAATATTAAAAAGGGAGTTAATCACATGTGCATTCCTCCAAACAGAGAACCCATGCATAAACAAAATGGCTGCACTATATTTGCACACCGCGTCTATTTTCTGCCACTGTTTGTTCATTAAAACACGTGTCTGCATTTAATTCTCATTGTATCTGTTTTTGGAGAACAGGCTGACGCTAATTAGGAAACAAGTGAATTAGCATTGCACGTACTTGCTTCTTGAAAACGATTGTGTTTAATTAAAAGATTTCTAGCTGTTCCCCAGACAGTTCCTGCCTCACTCTTACATGTATGAATAATAATGACCATACCTTTATTTATAATACATATAAAACAGGACACAAAGTGCTTCAGATAACATACTATAAAAAGATTAATTCAAACATAATAATAAGTAATAAAATGCAATAAAAAGGAGGAAAAACCGTAAAATAGTGAGAGAAAAAGAAGACAATTAGTTTTACTGCCTCTTCTCCTCTAGCAGGTCATTACTCAGCAGATCATTTTAGTTCTCAGTCTTTCTCTAGAAATGGCCAACAATAACCAACCAGAAGATCCCAGGTTGCATTTCAGGCGATCAGGAGGTCGGCTTCATATTCAGGAACTAACACCCGACAAGACATAACTACTGATTTAGAAAGGATTTCAACTTTTAGTGATTAACAGTAGTTCATTCTACATTACAACATATGTCAAACACAAAAATATTATTTTTGCATGTAAATTCAAGTGTGTGTGTGTGTGTGTGTGTGTGTGTGTGTACTAACTGCTAAGAATGACAGACACACACAGTGATGGATTTTATTTTATTTCCAAACTTGTACACAGCTGACTGTAACCGATTTTATGTATTTATTTATTTATAGCACTGGCTCACAAGCACACCAAGTTTAATGCATTACATTTAATTTGATTCGTGTCACAGTAACTGTTAAAAAACAATAATAAAAAATAATAAAAGTTTATTTGTCATGAAACAAACATGCAAATATATTAAAGTGTCGATGTCGTTCTTTATCATCACTTCATTTCCCAGGATCCCTGCTGTTGACCTGCAGCTCAGAAACACACTGAACTTTCGATTACTTTATAATCATGTTTTTTCTTAAAGAGCTATACGAACCGTGAGACCACAGCTGGAGTAAAGGAACAGAGAGGAATGTCAGGCAGAATATAAATACAGCAGGGTGTTAGGGCGACTGTGTGTGTGTGTCCTAAATATGGCAGAAGAGTGTAAGGTGTGGGTGTGCATGAGCACCTAATTGGCCCAGATATCACAGAATGAAATATTCATGTGGAGGCTCGGTGTCTTTTGAAAGGGGAATCTGGTGTGTAATGATGAAGTCGGACTGTTTTATCTGCCGTGCACCCCACTGACACACTTAAAGCTCACCACGCGACACCACCCACCCCCACCCCCACACACAGACAAGGATTTCTAAGTGTGTTTGTGTACAGAAACCTATGAAGTTATGCACACACGTATACAGCTATGATCACAGGTTTATAAGTCATGAGTACACTTCATATAGCTCATAAACAAACAACCCTCCATGGTCCATCCTTTACTGAGCAGTGAACTGTGAACTTAAAGTGATTTTAACAACTAAAACTTGTGAAATGTTTATTGTGGCAGCTACACAGACTGGATATAAAAGAGTTTGTAGCTTCCAGGTCTAAAAAATTAGGCCAATGCAGAAGTGTCTTAAGCTGCAATACCACCGAGTGCCACTAGAGGTGCAAAAACGTACCGGTTTCCATAGAGTCCAGTTCAACTTCTCATAAAATTAGCAATCAATAAAATGTTTCCATGTTTCCTGTATGTCATTCATGAAAGTCACTCCTTCTTATTAGTTTTCTGGAGGTCCATCTGAAAATAATCCCTCATTCATTAGAAAAGAAGATTCAAGAAGACCTGTTTTTGGGGGCGTGTCTGTTTGATTGACAGGCCTGTGGTGCAGTCAGGTTACAGCTATCGGTGGGCGGGACGTAGTATCTTCAGGTTTCCAATCAGATCGGTCAGATCCACCGCTGGCTCCTCCCCCAGCTCGTCCAAATATGGTCACTTCCTGTTTCAAACCGCTCCGAACTAGCAAAGATGGTGACGGACAGAATCTGAACTGGAGGATTCATAACGTTCACAAACCAACGATGACGTCACAGAAACTTGTGCTGCCCGAGCAGCAACCATCAGAAAGACTCAGATGCAAATAAACGAGGCTCTCTGAACGTGATCACTGGCCTGTACTCACAACAAGATGCAAAATGTAGCATGGAGCTGCAATCACCAGTATGTGATATTTGATGGTATAAAACCGTCCTTATTTGCTTTCAGGTCATAAACTCGTGTCATCTCTTCGGTTGGTCATTGAGAGATCACAGACAAACACGTTTGAAGTTGATACCACTTAAACTGTGAGCGCAGCGACATGGAACAAAATCCGAGCGGCACACAACACACAGAGCGGCGCCGTGAAGTTTTGGCATCTTCGGTCCCTTCGCGGGGAATCAAAGGATCACGTCCGCATGTCAACCCGACTCCGGTGCTGCCTGAACATTAAGTGTCTGGTTCTGCTGCTGCCTGAACTCTGCTGTGGTGTTGTGTGAAAGCAAAGAACAAGAAAACAGTTTGTGAATTATCTTGATTGATATGAAGACAAAAATGTCCCAAAATAATTTTGTATTCAAAGAGTATGTTTGTCGCCCCCCCCCCCCCCCTCCCCCCTCCATCCATCCATCCATCCATCCATACATACATCCATCGCACCCCACTGGAGCCACTACTGAGGAGTCCCAGGAGGAGAACCAAGGCCACCCCCCCCCACCCCCCCCTCCCCTCCCCCTGGATGGACTGCAGAGCTGCTTAACACACCAGGACCAACCTCCACCCTGGAAACCTCTGGAACCGGCTCATACATACATGCACACACTGATTTCCCCAACACACAGAGCCACTAAAGCTTTGGCAGCGAGCGTTCCAGGCCTTGGCACAGTTCTTCTTAATGAGTGGCAGCTTTGAGCCCCCCCGCTGCTGCTGGATGGCCGAGAGAGATGGAGAGGCAGGGAGAAAAAGGGAGTGAGACAAACCTTATTGAGCAGAGTGGATTGTGGGATTGGCATATGCTGCGTGTTTCTGCTAGGCCTTGGCTGGCCGGCTGGCTACCGAAGCACTCCGAGCCTCCCTGAAGTGACGCCGCACAGAGACAGGAGGAGAAATGTGCAAAAAAAAAAACAATAACAACAAAATAGGCACAATGAGGGTTTTGCCCTTTGTGTGGACAATTAATTAAAATCCAATTATTTCCTCCTTTTATTCCTTCTGTTTCTCTGCCTCTGTTCTACCGAACCGGAGCTGGTAAACGCTGACCGCAGAGAGAGGCGAGCTTGGCCAAACTGGAGCTGTCCCATCCAAAGGAGCTGCTGAATGGAGGAGGAGGAAAAACAACGGCTGCTCTTCGTTAGAGAGCACAAAGACAATTGATGTTCTCCGCACAGACCCGCTGCAGAAGCATTGCACTGAAGCTGGATCCGTTAAAATCTGTTCAGCCAGTAATTGGCCCTCCGATGAAATCAGCAAATATGTCATTACATTTCATTTAGCCGACGCGACTTACAACACACCGATGGTTCACCATCAGGAGCAGTTTTAGGGTTCAGTGTCTTGCTCAAGGACACTTAGGCATGTGGACAGGAAGAGCTGGGGATCGACCCACCAACCTTCCGAATGTGCAACCCACTCTACCGTCTGAGCTACAGCCTCATGTCACATGTTGTTCTGTCATTGTGCACAAAATAATTTCATACAGATAATCAGCTTTTTGGCTAATAATTTCCTCTGCGACAGACTATCGGAGTTGAATTTAATTCATATTTATATATGTATAATTTACATCTGGACCTGCTTCAGTGCCTCCAGAGGAAAAACTTAATTTCATAGGAACATTTTTTTTTTATGTCTACAGTTAAGGTGAAGTTGAGGCAACTATTTATTGAGGATAGTCAACAATCTGGTCATAGTTTAAACAAATTTGATCAGTCAACCCGGTATCACGGCAAAGCGTGTAATAGAAACGCTCGTCCACTGCAGCAAAACGTGACATTGCTACGCGTGGTGATGTGGAGGCGTGATAGTTACACGTTTTGCTGTAGTGGACTGGTGTTTGATGTTACACGCTGTAGTGATTTATAGAAAATGACCATTTCAACCATGTGATTTAAAAGAAACAAAACCATTTGCAACATGGATGGAGTTACAAAACAAAAAACTGGTGGTGCATGGAGGAGACGGACGTACGTGTTTTGTTGTGAGGAACTTTTTAAATGTAACTGTGACAGTTAAATTACGTCTTCGTCGGTCGTCTCCGTCGGTCGTCTCCGTCGTTGTCTCCGTCGTCGTCTCCGTCGTCGTCTCCGTCGTGGTCTCCGTCGTTGTCTCCGTCGGTCGTTCCCAGAACTGTTCAGACTGAATTATGAACTGTTCTTCATCCCTCCTTCCTGAATTCATCCCTGCCAGCTCTCATCCCTCTCCTCTCCCTCCCTTTAATCTGTCCCGGACATCCTGGACGCCCCCCTCCCCCCACCACCACCTCCCCACCCGCCACCCCCCCAACCACCACCACCACCACCACCACCACCCTACCCGCCCTTCTGCTACCTGACATATGATTTCTCAATCTGACAGTAATTCAGACCCTCTGCCTTTATGAATAATGGAGTGAGTGTGACACTAGTCAGTTTAACATAACAGCCGCCATCAGCCATGACGTTAATTGCCCTCTGATTGTGCCAGTTATGGTGATCGCAGAGACGGCAGGTGTTTGGAGAGGCCAAGAGTCCTGAATGGGTGCTGGAGGGGAGGAGGTCCGGACTGAGAGAGAGGCCGAGA
The DNA here is from genome assembly GCF_022577435.1 of Embiotoca jacksoni. Classification (NCBI taxonomy): domain Eukaryota; kingdom Metazoa; phylum Chordata; class Actinopteri; family Embiotocidae; genus Embiotoca; species Embiotoca jacksoni. The sequence continues at coordinate 670,193 of NW_027185407.1, read as the reverse complement.
AGAAAAGGACGAAGAAGATGAGGCCAGTAGGAGAAGACGGAGAAGAAGGTTGTCTGCATGAGGACAGAAAGATAAAAACTGGGAGTCGGGGGCAACAGAAGTGGATGATCCTGAGGAAACGAGGATGATCAGGCGAGAGGACAGCGTGATGGCTCAGAGAGGCGGCAGGTTTGAATCCAGGACCACTGAGGTCAGACGACAGCTTTCAATCTTCTTTTCTGTGTCACTAGACATCAGAATTGATTCTGATCAACAGCAGGACATTAATGGGAACACCGAGTCCTGCAGAGATGAAGGGAAGTCTGATGCAAAGATCCAACATGTTGTCAGTCACCTCGTGTCCAGTCTGCGGACTTCTCGTGTGTTTGTGTTGATGCTCTGCAACTCATCGAACGTCAAAGTGCTGAACTGGTGTGGTCGTTCAAGTCGTCTGCAGGTATCAACATACTCTTCTCACCGTTGGTCCTCCAGACTACTGCTGTCATACTGACCACACTTTGGACTCAACTTTACAGAGCAAGCTGAAGAAGTTGTTCCTCCTTGCTGAACTTATATGTGACTCAGACACACAACTACAGACTGGAAATACATCTTCTCTCTATCATTAAGGACCAACACCTCTCCCTGCTCTTGAAGAATCTATTTCCTGTTTGTGTTTCCTGTTTTACCCCCCAACAATGACAACATGTTCATCTTCTAGTTGGTTGTAACTGTAACGACACCGAGCCAACTCGACTCAACCTCATGTCTGATGGCTTTTGTTGAACAGATGTTTTAAATGATGATTGTATTATAGCATATTAATGAATTTTTCAGTGATATTGTCCACCCTGTACGACCTGGTTTGTGCTTTCTTACATTGTTTAGATTAATATAGCAATGATGGCAGAACCAGTGATCATGAGACACAAAGAAAAGTTTGTTTTGCTTGCTTGAGTTAATGATGAAGTTGAATTAAACAAAATAAAGTTCTTTTACTGACCTAAGTATAATCATCAGCTCATCGATCACATACCACTGTACATTATTATGAAACATTTGAATTAATTATTTTTAAAACAAGTGCAATACATTTTTTGGGGACTTTTTAATCTCTTTAATTTGCATCTGAGAACAAATCCAAAATCTAAATATTTAAATTGGTCTTCTTCACCTTTTCATTCATAAACTGTTACTAAGTAACAAAATGTAACTTTATATGTACAAATATCTATTTGGTTGGAGTTTATTTCTGCCTTCAGAAAAGAGGCTGCTGAGTATTCAGACTCTCCACCTGTTCACTCGTGTTCTTGTAGTGGATGCAAAGTGACCTGTGAGGCTGGAGGACCAGCGGCTTTCCTGTTTCATATGCAGATAGAAGGCAGCTCAGAAGGAGGCAGGATGAAGGCTTCCTCCTCCTCCTCCTCCTCCTCCTCCTCCTCCTCCCTGCGTCTCAGCTCGAGGGGAACGAGAGACAGTGAGGAAGGCTTCAAGGTGGACCGACACACACACACACACACACACACACACACACACACACACACACACACACACACACACACACACACACACACACACACACACACACACAGACAGACACACACACACACACACACACACACACACACACACACACACACACAGACAGACAGAAAGACCAGGGTTTGTAACTCCCCTGTGGCCGAGGTAAAGTCGTCCTCTGCTTCCATTGAGGCCGGAGGATGGTGGATGAAGCAGAAAAGTGATGTTGGGATTTGAATAATTCTGCATCATAGACACACTCCACAACAAAAGAAAAGGAAAAGACACATGGATTTAGAAAAATATATAAATACATAAGATGAGTGAAGGAAGCTGTTTTTTCTGAAGCACCACGGCAGAGCAGCAAACATGTCAGAAAAAGTTTAGGACATTAAATGCAGCAGTTAATCATGTGATTTAAATCAGTCAGTCACATAATGTTCCCTTTATGTTTTTAATTGTTTATTCTTTTATCTGTATTCATTCATGAAACTACTGTATATAAATATAGTAAATTATTTATCGAATCTATCTACTGTATTTTAGTTATTCCTGGAAATTATGATGCCAATAATTGATGCTAATTCAACCTCTGTGATATTTGCAGGATATGCAGGAAATTGCAAAGGATGCAAATATTTTGGAAACGTCCTGTGATTTGTTCACAATGAAGAAGCTGAAAAAAAGCTCTGCTGAAGGAATTACAGCATAAAGTATGCCTGTGCAAACAAAACTCACTTTATAAACAAAAATAACTTCTCATCATCACAACAAACCAGGTGGCCGCCCACCGTGAGGTCACCTGTCCGGCATTTTGCTGTCGTCAACGTGTTGTTTTGGAGACAGAAATAAGAATATTATTATTATTATATTGTTATTTCCAGAAGGACACTGAACAGAAGGAGGGAATTTATCTAATGACACCATGATGACTTGTGGAAAACATTTACTGACTTTGTGTTTCAGGAGAGAACTCGATGTCTTTTGAATGGGAGTCTATTGGAGACACAGTTTAAACAAATATTTTCAGATATTTCTGTGATATTCATATGCTTGTTGTCATAGGAAGTGAATGCATGACTCATTTTATATTAGATAGAAAAACATTTCCTCGACTTGCAATTTTTACAAATTCTCAAAAGCTTAGTGTTAAAAAAAAACATAAAACTCCTTAAATTGCAACACAATTTTGAAGAGAAGCTGCTGTGTGTGTTTGTACATGTAAAGGGTCCGTACAGGCTCGTAGGCTGGTTTAACTGCTGCGTGTTCATTTCCCTCCTCTCTGTTTGGACTGTGTCGCGGTCTCATGACTTCCCCTCTGATCTCCACTCTCTGTGTATGAACATCTCTGTCGGCTATCTCGCTGACTGTTGCTGTAATAATTACAACGCTGAGCAGTGAAAAGGAAAAAGAAAAAATGGCAGCATGTATTGTCATAATTACTAAAATGTGGATATTAAAATGTGAGTTCATTACAACTCAATTTCAGCAATTGTGAAAACCACAAGACAGTGTGTTATATAGAAAATGATGAACAAAGGATAATCAGATTTTGAAAACTGAAATATTACCACCTATTAAACAGTAATCTCATCAAGCGCTGATATGTCGAAGATTACAAAAGCAGAGTGTAAGGTCTCCAATGACTGTAATTAAGGCCGGCCCCTCCACTTACAAATAAAGGCTACACAGTAAACCCATTATTATGTGGAGAATTAGAGGAAATTCTCTTTTCAGAAATGACTCAAGAATGGAAGTATGATTACCCTTTTTTCTCTTTTACTTGGTCTTTTTTTAAATCACAGCAGCGGGCTAATCTCCGTGCAGCCTCAGACAGAACAGCAATGGTGCCCCGGAGAAATGTGTTGAATAAATGGACAAGACACGAGGATTTTGTGTGTGTGTGTGTGTGTGTGTGTGTGTGTGTGTGTGTGTGTGTGTGTGTGTGTGTGTGTGTGTGTGTGTGTGTGTGTGTGTGTGTGTGTGTGTGTTTAAAGCATGGCATTTCCTGGTCCCTGGAAATATAAAAGTAAGGAATCTGATGGCGATTCTTTAATCACAAAGGAAAGGATTTGGTGTGTGCGTCGTCCTGCTAATTTATTCATTCAAAAGTCTTAATATCTGAGCAGCAGGCAAAGGATCACACAACACATGCCAAGCGTTTCCCCCGCCACTCAAGGCTTCTTTATCCTCTTTGTTGACTTCTTCATTAAAAAGGTTAATGATTAAGATAGATATAAAAGGAAAGCTTTAGAAAATGTGACTTTTGTAGTTGTAGGAAACAAAATGAAAATCTGTTTTCATGAAGGAAGGCAGTGTGTGTGTGTGTGTGTGTGTGTGTGTGTGTGTGTGTGTGTGTGTGTGTGTGTGTGTGTGTGTGTGTGTGTGTGTGTGTGTTACTGCTGGTTGTTGGGCCGTGTGAACAGCGATGTGTTGTACATACTGAGGTTGAATATGGATGAGATGAAGTTCTGATTCTGTGTTGTGGACAATTTGGAGTTTTTCTGGTTTTAAACATCTCTTCCCAAAGAAAAGAGTTTTACTGAAGCATGTATGGAAATATGCATTTTTATTATGTAATCTCATGGATTTAAAAAAGAACATTTTAGATTGCATATTGTAATTTTTCTTTTTAATTGTTTAATTTTTTTTACAGTTTACTTGCTATTGAATGATATCCTGATATACAATACATTGAGAATTTATAGGGGACGTTTTTGCTGCTTTCTGGTTGGTTGTTGGTTCAAACAGGATTCCTGCTTTGCCTCTTCATGATCAGTGCTGGAATGAGCAGGTCTCAACATGAGACTGGTGTTTCTATGCCATACTGTAGGTGGTATATGTCAATGTTAGCGCAGCCCCTAAGAGGGGAAGAAAAATCAACATTTTTACTTCCATTTATCAATTCATCCATGTGTTATAGAACAGCTTTTACTGAACAGGGTCACAGGAGGGGTGGAGCTTATCCCAGCTGACTTTGGAGCGAAAACATGATTAACTTTTACTGTTTTTCACTATTTTACAACTATAGTAATGTTACTATATTGAAATACTAACAACAAGCACCAATAAAGCCACAAAACCCAAAAGGGGAAAAAAAGTAAAATTTGCCTCAAACACTAATAATCAGCCCAACTTCCTCTAAGTGTGCTGCATGAACCCTCCAATGTTGGTTTCATGAAACCAGTTCTACATTTCTATTCATATCTTCTGACAGGACAGTAAAATGTTCAGGACTGACTCTGTCACAGACGATACATGCAGAGAGAGGTGGATAGAGTGGCCTCCAATTTCCACCACCCTCGCACACCCACACATGCACACTCTCTCTCACACACACACACACACACACACACACACACACACACACACACACACACACACACACACACACACACACACACACACAGCTTCCATCTCCCATCCAGCAGTGAGAGTGATTCATTCAAGACTGCTTTTATCTGACCTGAGCCAAGTGTTCTACACACCGCGGTCAGACCTGCCGAGCACTTTCTCACTTGGAGATAGGAGTGTGTTGTGTGCATGTGTGTGTGTGTGTGTGTGTGTGTGTGTGTGTGTGTGTGTGTGTGTGTGTGTGTGTGTGTGTGTGTGTGTGTGTGTGTGTGTGTGTGTGTGTGTGTGTGTGTGTGTGCCCTCTGCCTTGTTCGCCGGCCCTTCTTACAACCTGTCTCAGAGATAAGACGCGTTGCTTTTTCATTTCAGGAAACTCTCCCTCTCTGTTCTTGCACTTGGGAGCGAAGCGCCGAGGACTGCTGAGGCTTTCTGACTTCATCCCGTCAATACGAAGGGATAAGGAGTCCGACTGAAAGTTCATTAATTCCTGGGTAACCTATGCCTGGGCCGGGCTAATACCCCCTCTGCTCTATTGATGTTGCTGTTCCCAGGGTGAGAGAGCAGCTTCAGCCATGCAGCACACACACTCCTCTCTCTGCCTGCCTGTCTTCAGCTGACTGTTTCCTTCTCATCCGTGTCATTCAGATAATGGATGGAGAAATTAAAAGGGTCGGAGCAACATATGAACTGACATCTAAACACCGACATGGAGGCAGATCGGAGATGTGTTCGTGCTGCTACAATCATGTAAAGTAAGTGCATCCCATAGAAACTAACTTTTTATTTGAAACAAGCATTTGATCATCTTTAAAATCTTTTCAAAACATCATATACTCAAATATATGACACATCAAATTTAGATTTTGCAAATACGTTTCATAAAACCATCAGTGACATCAGAAAAAGTACGCGCACAACCCTATTTAACACCTTTCAAATCCATAAAATTAGAATCAGAGAAGTGACAGGTGGAGCCTGGCTTTTTTAAACCTCTAAATCTTTGGCATGATGAAACCGCACACTTCAATACAAGAATAGACCCTCGATGCCAAAGAACTCTCTGAAGCCCTCAGAAACAAGGTGAAGACTCAGGTTATGTATGCCAGTGATAGAGTGGAGGAACGCCTTCAACACCAGCAACTAAATGCTCTAACCGATGTTGATCTGGCCTCCCTCACAGGTTCTGTAATCACCATCATGCGAGAGCGTCATTAAGTGTGTTCCACAGTTTTTATGCACATTTTCAATTTGCATATACAAAAAAAGAAGGTGCGTCAGGTCAGGAGACACCAGCTGGGTTTTCTTCGACATTGTTGGTGTTGTGTCACTGTGAATTCATCCCCCAGAGTCAGACTGTCAACACCGAGTTCTACTGGGACCTTCTGAGGCGTCTGAGGGGAAAACGTTCACTGGAAACCACTTGATATGTGGCGCCATGGCAACAGGATTCTCCAATGTGACGACACACCTGCTCATATTGTGTTGAAAAGGCATAATCTTCTTGCCTTAAAATACACACTCATTGTTCTTTAACACTCTTCCTCACCACATTTAGCTCTGACACTTCTTTGTTTCTCCAAAAATAAACTTTGACTCAGACTTCAGGTGTGAAATCACTGATGCGCCCGGACCAGTGACAGAAACATGTAACTCGGATGCTGATGATGATCAAGTGATGTGTTCCGTGCAAACACAAGGAGCTGCACACTGTTCACGCACAACAGGTGCAGTCTCTGAACCTTTTTATCCACCCTCACACAAACCAGGACGCAGGAGGAGTCATCAAAGTATGTTTCTGTTTTACATGAAGTGAATATTCAATAAGTAAATATTTAAAAGTGATTTTACAGACATTTAGCATGTAACAAGAGACAACAATTTGAAGAGCCAGTTCCATGAGACCATCTCAGCCCTGAGGAATGGAGTATATGGAGTCTAACTGGAGTCTAAAATGTCCAAATGGAGTATATTCTGTCTGAGTAACTTTCCCAGCACTACTTATGATGCCTTAACCTGCACTTCAAATGTCTCCACTGTGCAGCGCTGAGCAGCGAGCAGAGAGGGACCTTGACCTCCGAGGTCACGTTCCAGGAGCCAATTCTAAAGCCTGACATCTGTTGCCTGGTTCTCCTGATCAGGGATAAGAAAAGAACAGAGTGCCGGTCTGTGCCGAACAGCAGCCCCTTACCCAACCCTGTACCCCTCCAGCAACAACACAGGTCTGTGATTTGTGATAAGAGCAAAGAGCCTGACACCTCCCACCACTATGTCACATGTTTTGCAGCTGCAGGCTCGCACAGCATCGTCGCGTCCAGTTTAATCATTCATATCATTTATCAGAGTGGAGTATTTACTGGTACAATAGACTGTGTTAATGCAAAATAGTTTTCTTTTCAGTACCATCCATATCAGCCTCTGAGCATGAACGCAGGCAGCAACACAAAAAGGAATGAATAAAGGTTTAAACTGAGACTTTAGTTCCTCTAAATGATGCCATATATCCCGGCTTTGACTGTCATATGATTGGAGGATGTGTCCGACGATTTAAGGTTGCATTGAAACGATAACTGTACTCACAGCCTCATTGACGCTGATGGTGTAATTATTAAAGGAATTCAGAGTTGCCTGCTCTTGAAAACAAGAATTATTTCAGAGGCTGTGCTGCTTATCCAGCCCCAAAAGTTATGGAAACAATATGTATGAAAATGAGTCGGAGTGTCAAAATCCTCTCCTCGGCAAAGTGTTTTGTACCATAAGCAGCCTGCTGTTCCCAAACTGATGAGAAGCTTATCCTGGGTTTGTGGGCCAATAGACTGCCATTTTTCTTCTTTCTTAGGGGTGTCCCTACTTTGCCATGCAGAGCTGTTTTAATAGTTTCTCAGTGCAGTTGGCATGGTTACTGGTGCAGAAAGGCAGCGACGTAAATCTGCCAGCTGAATCTCAGTGAACCTGCTATAATCTTTGGACAATCTCTGCATTAACATCCAACTTCTGCCGACTCTCCCTCTGCGGCTCGCTCCCCCGCCTGCGCACCTCAGACCAGCACAAAGAGGGTTTTTTCCTCTAACAGGATAAAGGCTGGTAAAATGGGGGTTCCAACATCATTACCTATCAAAGCCTTCCTTGTTGCCCTTGACCCAACACCAGCCATTTGTCGTTTTAATTTTGAAAAAAAGAGGAATGAAAGGGGTTTGAGTCTCAGTTTGACAAGCTACTCAGGGCTGCAGTGAGGTTCTGATGGAGGGAATGAGAGTGGGAATAACAAGGCAGGACAAGGGGGCTCCAGTGATGGCTTACAGGAACTCTATGTAAATCCCTGCATGGAGGGAAATGTAGCAGGCAATGTGCTAGCGTAAGCCCTTTAACAGCCGCTGGCCCTGATTAAAGCAGCACATTAAGATGCCACGGGCTGAAAGACGCGGCCAACTCCTGGACCGAACTCCCGGTTATTTATTAGCCGGCCCTGCTAACAAGTATCGACTGGCCTGAATTAATGTGCTCTTTCCTCTTTTGCCACTGATGATGTGTTTAGTGCTACAGCCATTTGTAATGGTGCTGCGCACTCGTCATGACCTCAGCTTACATTATGATACAGAGTTTGTGAGGAGGGTGGAGATTATGTTAAAAGGAGGAGGAGGGATAGATCTGTCATTGCAGAAGAACATCTATGATTGGACACCCACAACTGTCCTCTGAAAACCTTTCACACAGTTTACAGACTACCTTGTTGGTCATCCTAACATACTAAGCAGACTGCTCGTCTATTTTTTTGTCCAGTCTTAACGACATTATTTTTAGTAATGCCACCAACTTATGAAATCTCAGCAATGAACGTTGTACAATCTCATTTTGTCCCAATAATCTCAATCACTTGTAATCAATAAGATGATTTTGTTTTAGTCTTTCCAATAAATATAATTGGGGTTTTGTACAAGCCAGGCATGAAACATTCAGCTAGTTTTACCAAAATGATTAAAATTATTTCACAGAATAAAACTTCCTGCTTGTAGCTGTCAGCTGTGATGAAGTGATGGCAAGAGATGTTTCTCAAATCTTAAAACTGCTTCGACTGGATCACTCGTAAAATAAAAACAGTTCTTAGAGCTGTTGCATCAGAGAAATTAATCTCTATATAGTATTGTTTATTACAAACACACAGGAGGTGGAAAAATACTGGAAAAGATAAAGAGTCTCTATTTCGTTTACTTTGTAGTATCAGTTTAATTGTTTTATTTCTGTTAGTTTTCTTTCAGCCAACAAATATCTTGTCAGCATCCGTGTTTTCCCTGTTTTCCCCCGATCTCCTCTCCTCGTGTTTCCTCTCATTACCCGTGTTAGTTATTATCTGCCATGTGCTTTATGATTTGGTCTGTGTCAGGAGGGTGTGGCTTTCTCCACTGCCCACCTCCAGACACCTCCCACTTCCACTCCTCCGAACGGCTGGCACAGCTGCTGTCAATCCCAGTAATCACAGCCTGGCTGCACCTGTCACCACGCTGCAGCAACACGGAGTGAGTTTGACTCTCGTTATTCTTTGTCTGGTTCTGACTCCTGTCTGTCTTCTGTCCTCTGCAGTTACCTACCAGCATGCCAGTCTTTCTGCTGGACCTGTTATTTATATCAGAAACCATGCACATTTAACACTCTGCCCCTTGTGGGGGCCAAGATCAGGGTCACGACTCTAGATTCAATTTCTTTTAGGTGATAGGGAAATTTGATGTTTATTTATCTGATATTATCTACCTAACCCTATATTGTCATTGTTGTTTCACTACTCTGCTGCATGAGATTTGAATTGTGAAGTAGTTGAGTTTTTGTAGTTGGTAGTGCTTTTTTTTTGCCAAAAAAAGTAAATTTTTGAGATATTTGTCAAAAAAAATATGTCTTCCTTTTAAAATTGCATAATGATTGATATGTGTGAGCAGGGATGTACCTCTTGAGGAGGGCCTTCGCTGCCACGTAGAGTGACAAATGACTCATCATAGTTTTATATTGTTTGTTCTCCAGAATTTTTTTTAATAATCAAACTACTATAAAATAAATATATAAACTTAAGCTGTAACCATTAGAACTAAATGTGCTGACCGATGTTTGGCCCAGTGGCCAGATACTTTATTCAGTCAGATGAATCTTGAAGATTTTGTGTTACATTTGACAGAAGTTAATGCACAAAAACCTGTTCACAGGAAGCTGCTCCATCTTTTTAATACAAAACAAAACAATCCATTTGAAACCTGTTTGCCCCGAACAGCACGAACACCTGTTTCATGACTAAGTTAGTGGGAGAAAGTGCCATCTTCAAGGTAGCATGGAAAGGGCAGTTGGCATCTTTACAAACCTCTGAATGTCACCCGCTCCAGCGGATTGACAAAATAATATGCACCCATCGCTTTATGCCAGTGGATGGAAAAAGAATAGGGAAAAAAAAAAAACACATAAAGGAAAGGACGCCGGGCGCATTTGGGCTCCCCCCTTCTTTTTAATCAGAGGAGGAAGACTGACATGTCCAATCATAACAAAACATCAGCTGGTAAATGGGCCTTCGCAATCACTGTCAGCCAGCCTCCATTAGAGAGACCCCCTTTCCTGGACATCAATCAACGCTTTATGGACTGATTCCTTCATTCATTATTTAATTACAGCTATTTCTTTATTTATTTAACCACTGAAGACTTTTTTGTAAGGCTTAATCACTTCTTTGTTGGCAATCACATTTTTACTTCTTGTTTATGTCGGGCAGGGAAGGGGGGGGGGTTCATTCTTTTATCCTCTTTTTGTAATAACTTTGTTCCTCTGTTCTGTCCCGGTGAATAAAAGCTTGGAGAACAACAGTACTGGTCCTGTCACCACCTACAACAGCTACTGCAAACTCAAAGGAAGTGGATAAAGCAGAGTGTCTGACGTGATCAACTTTGGATGTCCTAAAAGTCATCTGCTAAACAACATCATCCTGCTCTCTAATTCCAGTAAATTCTATGAACACACGAAAGCAATATTCCCAAAAGTGGCAAGACTGCTGCAGAAAGCACATGCAAAACAGCAAACTGTGGAAATCTGGAATTATTTCCTGAAATTAAGCCCATTAGCCATGAAATTATTTGCTTTCATTTACGAAACCATGCAATCCAATTTGAGGTGGCACGAGCGCAATACATCTCTTTCCAATTTCTCACTGATCCCGCGGAACCGAACATGCACAAAAGAAGCTGCGTGGGTCACCTAAGTATAGACATAAGAGATATATCCCACTGAGAATCAGATTGGAATGGAAGATTAGTGAGGCTTTATCAAGATATGCATTCAAATCCCTTCGGCAGCCAGCTAGCTATTTTCTCTGGTTAACACTTGAGCAAAGTTTTACAGAGGAACTGAAACTGAAGCCACAAAGCAGAATGCTGCAGTGAAAGAAAACAGTCAGCTGATGGTGAAATCATGATGGATTTAATGGGTATTTATACATTTACATAAATAGCAGGGATGGCTGGATGATTAATTATGTCTGATTGGGATTACAGTTGAGATAAAACAGGAAAAGAGATCTTTGTCAGAGCTGCATAACTTCAGAGGTTCACGATTTAACCTGCTGCAAATACAGTTCATGTGACTTGGTGTCCAACAAGCTGCAGGGCTACGTTCCCAAAAAAATCAAGGATAGAAATTTAATATATTGGTAATATAGATATGTAATATATATATATATATATGTAATAAAAAGGCCTCCAAAAGCTAAAAGGAAGACAACTTCTCCTTTCTCCATTTTGGTTGTTCTCCAGCCTTGGTTTCTGTTGATATGTTCGTGATCAACTCGTGTATCAGAGATTCAGTCTGTGTCTCGCAGCATCACTGATGCACATGGTTTATAAAGCGTTTTGGTGGAGGATCTGATTTTCATTCGATTCAGTTCATGTGTCTCTAAACTGTGTCGTTGTGAACTGACCAGGTTACCAGTTTGGATTTGGTAAAAGCACGCACGCACGCACACACACACACACACACACACACACACACACACACACACACACACACACACACACACACACACACACACACACACAAAATTTAGCCGCTGATTTTAATAGTATTTAAGCTGAAAGGGATTGATTTGGAAATGTTTGGCATGATAATGGTCCAACTGAAAATTACAACCCCTTCCTGTAATAAACCGTTAGCACAGGTGCACGACTGGCAACCTGTTGCAATGAGATGTGGTTTGCCAGCACCGGATGTTTAGTTCAAACAAATGAAAAGACTAAACAAGTACATGCATCCAATCCACCAGCAGAACACAGGATGTGGCTTATCAACCCATATCTATATCTGACTGGATATCAGCCCTGGGTGTGCTTGTGCCTGCCTAATAGAGAGCTGATGGTTGACTAAAACTTTCATCTCGCGACATTTAAAGTTCATCAATTCCTCTTCTCCAGATTTTTCTTCATGGCAAGTTGTGGTGGACAATAAAATTGTGAATTACACTACCCAACACTGTATAAAGTATTAAAAAATACAAAAAAAATGTCAAACTGTAGTATGTCTACAAAATGTGAAAAATGTTTTATTGTATAGACAGTCATCCAAAATGTCTTGGAAAAAGTCATTCCCATTCAAAAAATGAAGGAGAAAGTCTTGCGTGTGACTTTATTTTCATTTTTGCAACCACATACTATAGTGACTTTTATTCCATTTTTGGGTGGACATACACTCTATAGCATGTCGATTAAAGTATGGAAAAAAAGGTCATACAATAGCATGTCGTTGAAATTGACTTTTTTTTCACATTTTAACGACAATTTTTCAGACGACATGCTATTAGATATTTATTTTTCATTATTTAGATGACATGCTATTCTATGATTGCACAGTGGTGCAGTGGTTCTTGCCTTACAGACAGAAGGTCATGAGTTCCATCCCTGCTTGAGGCATGCATGTCAGGTCAAAATAGTCAGACTATTGCATGTTGTTTAAAATATTTTAAAAAGTCATCCTATAGTATGTAGTCCACATTTGGTTTTTTTTATTCATACAATAGTGTGAAAAATAAAACATAAAATAGCATGTCGCCTGAAAAATGTAAAAAGTAGTATGTTGTTTAAAATATTTAAATGTCATCCAAAATATGAAAAAAAGTGTGCCTTTAAAGGTGCTGCCTTTATTGCATGTTTGTCTGACTTATGTAACTTATATCACTTTTAAACATATCATGTAAAACAGCATGGTGGTGCAGTGGTTAGTGTTGTTGCCTCCCGACATGCTATAGTATGACTTTTTTATCACATTTTAGACGAAATGCTTTAGTATGACTTTTTTAGCACTTTTCGGACGACATGCTGTAGTATGAATTTTTGGACAACGTTAAAGTGCACATTTTTTAATACTTTTTGGACGTGATATAGTGTGACTTTTTTAATACATTTTAGACGAAATGCTGTAGTATGACTTTTGTCCCATTTTGGACGACATTATAAAAAGTATGACTTTTGTGCTATTTCTGACGACATGCTATAAGTACGACTTTCGTTCAATTAATGGAAGGCAGTGGTGCAGGTATCAGCGTTGTCGTCTCACAGTCTGAAGGTCCGGGGTTTGATACCTGCCTGGGACTTTCTTTGTAGAAAGTGCATGTTCCTGCATAAGTAATAACCTAAAAGCAAAATATGGACGACTAACATGCGCTTGTAGTCGTAAATGTGACAAAGTAACACTGCAAGCAAGAACATGCAATCCTCCACAGACAAACTGTGGAATGTAATGTTTTACATTATGGACTGCATTGCATAAGTTAGTCATCCATATTATGGACAACAAACTTTACTTTTAGGTTATTGGTTTTGCTTGAACATGCAAATTCCACGTAACAAGTCCCAGGAGGGAATCGAACCCAGTACCTTCAGGCTGTGAAACAAGTATGCTGACAACTGCACCATTTTGTTAACTTCCTGAACCTGGACAAAAGAAATGACTCAAAAAGTCATACAATAGCATGTCTATCAAACCGTGACCAAAAAGTCATACTATAGCGTGTCTTCTAAAATATGACAAAAAGTCATACTATAGCATGTAGTCTAAAATATGATTAAAAAGTCATACTATAGCATGTCGTCTAAAATATGACAAAAAGTCATACTATAGCATGTCGTCTAAAATATGACAAAAAAGTCATACTATAGCATGTCGTCCAAAATATGACAAAAAAGTCATACTATAGCATGTCGTCTAAAATATGACAAAAAGTCATACTATAGCATGTCGTCTAAAATATGACAAAAAAGTCATACTATAGCATGTCGTCTAAAATATGACAAAAAGTCATACTATAGCATGTCGTCTAAAATATGACAAAAAGTCATACTATAGCATGTCGTCTAAAATATGACAAAAAGTCATACTATAGCATGTCGTCTAAAATATGATTAAAAAGTCATACTATAGAATGTCGTCTAAAATATGACAAAAAAGTCATACTATAGCATGTCGTCTAAAATATGACAAAAAGTCATACTATAGCATGTCGTCTAAAATATGACCAAAAAAGTCATACTATAGCATGTAGTCTAAAATATGACAAAAAAGTCATACTATAGCATGTCGTCTAAAATATGACAAAAAGTCATACTATAGCATGTAGTCTAAAATATGACAAAAAGTCATACTATAGCATGTAGTCTAAAATATGACAAAAAAGTCATACTATAGCATGTAGTCTAAAATATGACCAAAAAAGTCACACTATAGCATGTCGTCTAAAATATGACAAAAAAGTCACTCTATAGCATGTCGTCTAAAATATGACAAAAAAGTCATACTATAGCATGTCGTCTAAAATATGATCAAAAAGTCATACTATAGCATGTCGTCTAAAATATGATCAAAAAGTCATACTATAGCAGGTCGTCTAAAATATGACAAAATGTCATAATATAGCATGTCGTCTGAAATATGACAAAAAAGTCATACTATAGTATGTCGTCTAAAATATGATAAAAAGTCATACTATAGCATGTCGTCTAAAATATGATAAAAAGTCATACTATAGCATGTCGTCTAAAATATGATAAAAAAGTCATACTATAGCATGTCGTCTAAAATATGACAAAAAAGTCATACTATAGTATGTCCTTCAAAATATGACAAAAAAGTCATACTATAGCATGTCGTCTAAAATATGACAAAAAAAGTCATACTATAGCATGTCGTTCAAAATATGACAAAAAAGTCATACTATAGCATGTCGTCTAAAATATGACAAAAAAGTCATACTATAGCATGTCGTCTAAAATATGATTAAAAAGTCATACTATAGCATGTCGTTCAAAATATGACAAAAAAGTCATACTATAGTATGTCGTTCAAAATATGACAAAAAAGTCATAATATAGCATGTCGTCTAAAATATGACAAAAAAGTCATACTATAGTATGTCGTCTAAAATATGACAAAAAAATCATACTATAGCATGTCGTCTAAAATATGACAAAAAAGTCATACTATAGTATGTCGTCTAAAATATGATAAAAAAGTCATACTATAGCATGTCGTCTAAAATATGACAAAAAAGTCACACTATAGCATGTCGTCTAAAATATGACAAAAAAGTCATACTATAGCATGTCTTCTAAAATATGACAAAAAAGTCATACTATAGCATGTCGTCTAAAATATGACAAAAAGTCATACTATAGCATGTAGTCTAAAATATGACCAAAAAAGTCACACTATAGCATGTCGTCTAAAATATGACAAAAAAGTCATACTATAGCATGTCGTCTAAAATATGACAAAAAGTCATACTATAGCATGTAGTCTAAAATATGACAAAAAAGTCATACTATAGCATGTCGTCTAAAATATGATTAAAAAGTCATACTATAGCATGTCGTCTAAAATATGACAAAAAGTCATACTATAGCATGTAGTCTAAAATATGATTAAAAAGTCATACTATAGCATGTCGTCTAAAATATGACAAAAAGTCATACTATAGCATGTAGTCTAAAATATGATTAAAAAGTCATACTATAGCATGTAGTCTAAAATATGATTAAAAAGTCATACTATAGCATGTCGTCTAAAATATGACAAAAAGTCATACTATAGCATGTCGTCTAAAATATGACAAAAAAGTCATAGCATAGCATGTCGTCTAAAATATGACAAAAAAGTCATACTATAGCATGTCGTCTAAAATATGACAAAAAAGTCATAACATAGCATGTCGTCTAAAATATGACAAAAAAGTCATACTATAGCATGTCGTCTAAAATATGACAAAAAAGTCATACTATAGCATGTCGTCTAAAATATGATTGAAAAGTCATACTATAGTATGTCGTCTAAAATATGACAAAAAAATCATACTATAGCATGTCGTCTAAAATATGACAAAAAAGTCATACTATAGCATGTCTTCTAAAATATGATTAAAAAGTCATAGTATAGCATGTCGTCTAAAATATGACAAAAAAGTCATACTATAACATGTCTTCTAAAATATGATTAAAAAGTCATAGTATAGCATGTCGTCTAAAATATGATCAAGAAGTCATACTATAGTATGTCTTCTAAAATATGATTAAAAAGTCATAGTATAGCATGTCGTCTAAAATATGATCAAAAAGTCATACTATAGTATGTCTTCTAAAATATGATTAAAAAGTCATAGTATAGCATGTCGTCTAAAATATGATCAAAAAGTCATACTATAGCATGTCTTCTAAAATATGATTAAAAAGTCATACTATAGTATGTCTTCTAAAATATGATAAAAAAGTCATACTATAGCATGTCGTCTAAAATATGATCAAAAAGTCATACTATAGCATGTCTTCTAAAATATGATTAAAAAGTCATAGTATAGCATGTAGTCTAAAATATGACCAAAAAGTCATACTATAGCATGTCGTCTAAAATATGATTAAAAAGTCATACTATAGCATGTCGTCTAAAATATGATTAAAAAGTCATACTATAGCATGTCGTCTAAAATATGACAAAAAAGTCATACTATAGTATGTCTTCTAAAATATGATAAAAAAGTCATACTATAGCATGTCGTCTAAAATATGACAAAAAGTCATACTATAGCATGTCGTCTAAAATATGATTAAAAAGTCATACTATAGCATGTCGTCTAAAATATGACAAAAAGTCATACTATAGCATGTCGTCTAAAATATGATTAAAAAGTCATACTATAGCATGTCGTCTAAAATATGACAAAAAAGTCATACTATAGTATGTCTTCTAAAATATGATAAAAAAGTCATACTATAGCATGTCGTCTAAAATATGATAAAAAAGTCATACTATAGCATGTCTTCTAAAATATGATTAAAAAGTCATAGTATAGCATGTAGTCTAAAATATGACCAAAAAGTCATACTATAGCATGTCGTCTAAAATATGATAAAAAGTCATACTATAGCATGTCGTCTAAAATATGACAAAAAAGTCATACTATAGTATGTCGTCTAAAATATGACAAAAAAGTCATACTATAGCATGTCGTCTAAAATATGATTAAAAAGTCATACTATAGCATGTCGTCTAAAATATGACAAAAAGTCATAATATAGCATGTCGTCTGAAATATGACAAAAAAGTCATACTATAGCATGTCGTCTAAAATATGATAAAAAAGTCATACTATAGCATGTCGTCTAAAATATGACAAAAAAGTCATACTATGGTATGTCCTTCAAAATATGATAAAAAAAAGTCATACTATAGCATGTCGTCTAAAATATGATAAAAAAGTCATACTATAGCATGTCGTCTAAAATATGACAAAAAAGTCATACTATAGCATGTCGTCTAAAATATGATAAAAAAAAGTCATACTATAGCATGTAGTCTAAAATATGACAAAAAAGTCATACTATAGCATGTCGTCTAAAATATGATTAAAAAGTCATACTATAGCATGTCGTCTAAAATATGATTAAAAAGTCATACTATAGCATGTCGTCTAAAATATGATAAAAAAAAGTCATACTATAGCATGTCGTCTAAAATATGATAAAAAAAAGTCATACTATAGTATGTCCTTCAAAATATGATAAAAAAGTCATACTATAGCATGTCGTTCAAAATATGATCAAAAAGTCATACTATAGCATGTCGTCTAAAATATGATTAAAAAAAGTCATACTATAGCATGTCGTCTAAAATATGATAAAAAAGTCATACTATAGCATGTCGTTCAAAATATGATAAAAAAGTCATACTATAGCATGTCGTTCAAAATATGATCAAAAAGTCATTATATAGCATGTCGTCTGAAATATGACAAAAAAGTCATACTATAGCATGTCGTGTAAAATATGATAAAAAGTCATACTATAGCATGTCGTCCAAAATATGACAAAAAGTCATGCTATAGCATGTCGTCTAAAATATGATTAAAAAGTCATACTATAGCATGTCGTTCAAAATATGACAAAAAAGTCATACTATAGCATGTCGTCTAAAATATGATAAAAAGTCATACTATAGCATGTCGTCTAAAATATGACAAAAAAGTCATACTATAGCATGTCGTCCAAAATATGACAAAAAGTCATACTATAGTATGTCGTCTAAAATATGATAAAAAGTCATACTATAGCATGTCGTCTAAAATATGACAAAAAAGTCATACTATAGCATGTCGTCCAAAATATGACAAAAAGTCATACTATAGCATGTCGTCTAAAATATGATTAAAAAGTCATACTATAGCATGTCGTCCAAAATATGACAAAAAGTCATGCTATAGCATGTCGTCTAAAATATGATTAAAAAGTCATACTATAGCATGTCGTTCAAAATATGACAAAAAAGTCATACTATAGCATGTCGTCTAAAATATGATAAAAAGTCATACTATAGCATGTCGTCCAAAATATGACAAAAAGTCATACTATAGCATGTCGTCTAAAATATGACAAAAAAGTCATACTATAGCATGTCGTCCAAAATATGACAAAAAGTCATTACTATAGCATGTCGTCTAAAATATGATTAAAAAGTCATACTATAGCATGTAGTCTAAAATATGATCAAAAAGTCATACTATAGCATGTCGTCTAAAATATGACAAAAAAGTCATTCTATAGCATGTCGTCCAAAATATGACAAAAAGTCATACTATAGCATGTCGTCTAAAATATGATTAAAAAGTCATACTATAGCATGTCGTCTAAAATATGACAAAAAACTCATACTATAGCATGTCATTCAAAATATGATTAAAAAGTCATACTATAGCATGTCGTCTAAAATATGACAAAAAACTCATACTATAGCATGTCATTCAAAATATGATTAAAAAGTCATACTATAGCATGTCTTCTAAAATATGACAAAAAAGTCATACTATGGAATGTCTTCTAAAATATGATTAAAAAGTCATACTATAGTATTTCATCTAAAATATGACAAAAAAGTCATACTATAGCATGTCTTCTAAAATATGACAAAAAAGTCATACTATAGCATGTCTTCTAAAATAAGATTAAAAAGTCATACTATAGTATGTCATCTAAAATATGATCAAAAAGTCATACTATAGCATGTAGTCTAAAATATGATTAAAAAGTCATACTATAGCATGTCTTCTAAAATATGACAAAAAAGTCATACTATAGCATGTCTTCTAAAATATGATTAAAAAGTCATACTATAGCATGTCATCTAAAATATGACAAAAAAGTCATACTATAGCATGTCGTCTAAAATATGATTAAAAAGTCATACTATAGTATGTAGTCTAAAATATGACAAAAAGTCATACTATAGCATGTCGTCTAAAATATGATTAAAAAGTCATACTATAGCATGTCGTCTAAAATATGATAAAAAAGTCATACTATAGCATGTCGTCTAAAATATGACCAAAAAGTCATAATATAGCATGTCGTCTAAAATATGACAAAAAGTCATACTATAGCATGTCGTCTAAAATATGACAAAAAGTCATACTATAGCATGTCGTCTAAAATATGATAAAAAAGTCATAATATAGCATGTCGTCTAAAATATGATTAAAAAGTCATACTATAGCATGTCGTCTAAAATATGATAAAAAAGTCATACTATAGCATGTCGTCTAAAATATGACCAAAAAGTCATAATATAGCATGTCGTCTAAAATATGACAAAAAGTCATACTATAGCATGTCGTCTAAAATATGACCAAAAAGTCATAATATAGCATGTCGTCTAAAATATGATAAAAAAGTCATAATATAGCATGTCGTCTAAAATATGATAAAAAAGTCATAATATAGCATGTCGTCTAAAATATGATTAAAAAGTCATACTATAGCATGTCGTCTAAAATATGATAAAAAAGTCATACTATAGCATGTCGTCTAAAATATGACCAAAAAGTCATAATATAGCATGTCGTCTAAAATATGACAAAAAGTCATACTATAGCATGTCGTCTAAAATATGACCAAAAAGTCATAATATAGCATGTCGTCTAAAATATGATAAAAAAGTCATACTATAGCATGTCGTCTAAAATATGACCAAAAAGTCATAATATAGCATGTCGTCTAAAATATGACAAAAAGTCATACTATAGCATGTCGTCTAAAATATGACAAAAAAGTCATACTATAGTATGTCTTCTAAAATATGACAAAAAAGTCATAACATAGCATGTCGTCTAAAATATGACAAAAAGTCATACTATAGCATGTCGTCTAAAATATGACAAAAAAGTCATACTATAGTATGTCTTCTAAAATATGACAAAAAAGTCATAACATAGCATGTCGTCTAAAATATGACAAAAAGTCATACTATAGCATGTCGTCTAAAATATGACCAAAAAGTCATAATATAGCATGTCGTCTAAAATATGACAAAAAAGTCATAACATAGCATGTCGTCTAAAATATGACAAAAAAGTCATACTATAGCATGTCGTCTAAAATATGACAAAAAAGTCATACTATAGCATGTCGTCTAAAATATGATAAAAAAGTCATACTATAGCATGTCGTCTAAAATATGACAAATAAGTCAGACTATAGCACGTCGTCTAAAATATGACAAAAAAGTCACTCTATAGCATGTCGTCTAAAATATGACAAAAAAGTCACTCTATAGCATGTCGTCTAAAATATGACAAAAAAGTCACTCTATAGCATGTCGTCTAAAATATGATAAAAAAGTCATACTATAGCATGTCGTCTAAAATATGATTAAAAAATCATACTATAGCATGTCGTCTAAAATATGATCAAAAAGTCATACTATAGCATGTCGTCTAAAATATGACAAAAAAGTCATACTATAGTATGTCGTCTAAAATATGACAAAAAAGTCATACTATAGTATGTCGTCTAAAATATGACAAAAAAGTCATACTATAGCATGTCGTCTAAAATATGATAAAAAAGTCATACTATAGCATGTCGTCTAAAATATGACAAAAAAGTCATACTATAGCATTTCGTCTAAAATATGACAAAAAAGTCATACTATAGCATGTCGTCTAAAATATGATCAAAAATTCACCACTATAGCATGTCTTCTAAAATAAGATTAAAAAGTCATACTATAGTATGTCATCTAAAATATGATCAAAAAGTCATACTATAGCATGTAGTCTAAAATATGATTAAAAAGTCATACTATAGCATGTCATCTAAAATATGACAAAAAAGTCATACTATGGCATGTCGTCTAAAATATGACAAAAAAGTCATACTATAGCATGTCGTCTAAAATATGATCAAAAATTCACACTATAGCATGTCTTCTAAAATAAGATTAAAAAGTCATACTATAGTATGTCATCTAAAATATGATCAAAAAGTCATACTATAGCATGTAGTCTAAAATATGATTAAAAAGTCATACTATAGCATGTCATCTAAAATATGACAAAAAAGTCATACTATAGCATGTCGTCTAAAATATGACAAAAAAGTCATACTATAGCATGTCGTCTAAAATATGATTAAAAAGTCATACTATAGCATGTCGTCTAAAATATGATAAAAAAGTCATACTATAGCATGTCGTCTAAAATATGATTAAAAAGTCATAATATAGCATGTCGTCTAAAATATGACAAAAAGTCAAACTACAGCATGTCGTCTAAAATATGACCAAAAAGTCACACTATAGCATGTCGTCTAAATTTGATTAAAAAAGTCATACTATAGCATGTCGTCTAAAATATGACAAAAAAGTCATACTATAGCATGTCGTCTAAAATATGATTAAAAAAGTCATAGTATAGCATGTCGTCTAAAATATGATTAAAAAGTCATAATATAGCATGTCGTCTAAAAATATGACAAAAAAAGTCATACTATAGCATGTCGTCTAAAATATGATAAAAAAAGTCATACTATAGCATGTCGTCTAAATATGATTAAAAAGTCATACTATAGCATGTCGTCCTAAAATATGATAAAAAAAGTCATAGTATAGCATGTCGTCTAAAATATGATTAAAAAGTCATAATATAGCATGTCGTCTAAAATATGACAAAAAAGTCATACTATAGCATGTCGTCTAAAATATGATAAAAAAAGTCATAGTATAGCATGTCGTCTAAAATATGATTAAAAAGTCATAATATAGCATGTCGTCTAAAATATGACAAAAAAGTCATACTATAGCATGTCGTCTAAAATATGATAAAAAAGTCATACTATAGCATGTCGTCTAAAATATGACAAAAAGTCATACTATAGCATGTCGTCTAAAATATGACCAAAAGTCATAATATAGCATGTCGTCTAAAATATGACAAAAAGTCATACTATAGCATGTCGTCTAAAATATGACAAAAAAGTCATACTATAGTATGTCTTCTAAAATATGACAAAAAAAGTCATAACATAGCATGTCGTCTAAAATATGACAAAAAGTCATACTATAGCATGTCGTCTAAAATATGACCAAAAAGTCATAATATAGCATGTCGTCTAAAATATGACAAAAAAGTCATAACATAGCATGTCGTCTAAAATATGACAAAAAAGTCATACTATAGCATGTCGTCTAAAATATGACAAAAAAGTCATACTATAGCATGTCGTCTAAAATATGACAAAAAAGTCATACTATAGCATGTCGTTCAAAATATGACAAAAAAGTCATACTATAGCATGTCGTCTAAAATATGATCAAAAAGTCATACTATAGCATGTCGTCTAAAATATGACAAAAAGTCATACTATAGTATGTCTTCTAAAATATGACAAAAAAGTCATAACATAGCATGTCGTCTAAAATATGACAAAAAGTCATACTATAGCATGTCGTCTAAAATATGACCAAAAAGTCATAATATAGCATGTCGTCTAAAATATGACAAAAAAGTCATAACATAGCATGTCGTCTAAAATATGACAAAAAAGTCATACTATAGCATGTCGTCTAAAATATGACAAAAAAGTCATACTATAGCATGTCGTCTAAAATATGACAAAAAAGTCATACTATAGCATGTCATCCAAAATATCATAAAAAAGTCATACTATAGCATGTCGTCTAAAATATGATTAAAAAATCATACTATAGCATGTCGTCTAAAATATGATCAAAAAGTCATACTATAGCATGTCGTCTAAAATATGACAAAAAAGTCACTCTATAGCATGTCGTCTAAAATATGATAAAAAAGTCATACTATAGCATGTCGTCTAAATATGATTAAAAAGTCATAATATAGCATGTCGTCTAAAATATGACAAAAAGTCAAACTACAGCATGTCGTCTAAAATATGACCAAAAAGTCACACTATAGCATGTCGTCTAAAATATGATAAAAAAAGTCATAGTATAGCATGTCGTCTAAAATATGATTAAAAAGTCATAATATAGCATGTCGTCTAAAATATGATAAAAAAAGTCATACTATAGCATGTCGTCTAAAATATGATTAAAAAGTCATAATATAGCATGTCGTCTAAAATATGACCAAAAGTCAAACTATAGCATGTCGTCTAAAATATGACCAAAAAGTCACACTATAGCATGTCGTCTAAATTTGATTAAAAAGTCATACTATAGCATGTCGTCTAAAATATGACAAAAAAGTCACACTATAGCATGTCGTCTAAAATATGACAAAAAAGTCATAGTATAGCATGTCGTCTAAAATATGACAAAAAAGTCACTCTATAGCATGTCGTCTAAAATATGATAAAAAAGTCATACTATAGCATGTCGTCTAAAATATGATTAAAAAATCATACTATAGCATGTCGTCTAAAATATGATCAAAAAGTCCATACTATAGCATGTACTCTAAAATATGATTAAAAAGTCATACTATAGCATGTCGTCTAAAATATGACCAAAAGTCACACTATAGCATGTCGTCTAAAATATGACAAAAAAGTCACTCTATAGCATGTCGTCTAAAATATGATAAAAAAGTCATACTATAGCATGTCGTCTAAAATATGATTAAAAAATCATACTATAGCATGTCGTCTAAAATATGATCAAAAAGTCATACTATAGCATGTACTCTAAAATATGATTAAAAAGTCACACTATAGCATGTCGTCTAAAATATGATTAAAAAGTCATACTATAGCATGTCGTCTAAAATATGATTAAAAAGTCATACTATAGCATGTCGTCTAAAATATGATCAAAAAGTCATAATATAGCATGTCGTCTAAAATATGATCAAAAAGTCATACTATAGCATGTCGTCTAAAATATGACAAAAAAGTCATAATATAGCATGTCGTCTAAATGTGACAAAAAAAGTCATACTATAGCATGTCCTTCAAAATATGATTAAAAAGTCATACTATAGCATGTCGTCTAAAATATGACAAAAAAGTCACACTATAGCATGTCGTCTAAAATATGACAAAAAGTCATACTATAGCATGTCCTTCAAAATATGATAAAAAAGTCATACTATAGCATGTCGTCTAAAATATGATCAAAAAGTCATACTATAGCATGTCGTCTAAAATATGATCAAAAAGTCACACTATAGCATGTCGTCTAAAATGTGACAAAAAAGTCATAATATAGCATGTCGTCTAAAATATGATCAAAAAGTCACACTATAGCATTTCGTCTAAAATGTGACAAAAAAGTCATACTATAGCATGTCGTCTAAAATATGATCAAAAAGTCACACTATAGCATGTCGTCTAAAATGTGACAAAAAAGTCATACTATAGCATGTCGTCTAAAATATGATCAAAAAGTCACACTATAGCATGTCGTCTAAAATATGATCAAAAAGTCACACTATAGCATGTCGTCTAAAATATGATAAAAAAGTCATACTATAGCATGTCGTCTAAAATATGATCAAAAAGTCACACTATAGCATGTCGTCTAAAATATGACAAAAAAGTCATACTATAGCATGTCGTCTAAAATATGATCAAAAAGTCACACTATAGCATGTCGTCTAAAATGTGACAAAAAAGTCATACTATAGCATGTCGTCTAAAATATGATCAAAAAGTCACACTATAGCATGTCGTCTAAAATGTGACAAAAAAGTCATAATATAGCATGTCGTCTAAAATATGATCAAAAAGTCACACTATAGCATGTCGTCTAAAATGTGACAAAAAAGTCATACTATAGCATGTCGTCTAAAATATGATCAAAAAGTCACACTATAGCATGTCGTCTAAAATATGACAAAAAAGTCATAATATAGCATGTCGTCTAAAATATGATCAAAAAGTCACACTATAGCATGTCGTCTAAAATGTGACAAAAAAGTCATACTATAGCATGTCCTTCAAAATATGATTAAAAAGTCATACTATAGCATGTCGTCTAAAATATGACAAAAAAGTCATGCTATAGCATGTCGTCTAAAATATGACAAAAAGTCATA
>NW_027185407.1:630235-642735 GCF_022577435.1 Embiotoca jacksoni | reverse complement strand
TGAATGTTGGTAAAAGGTACAATTGCATAAAAATACAGATTTGTGATGAAAAGTGTTTCCAGCTGCAGAAAGACGAGCGACACATCAACCAGGATTCAGAAGGAGAACACGGCGCGGTCCAAAGTGACGACATCATCAGTGACACTCAACACTGCTCAGTAATATTGAAAATAAATGTATTATTTCAGCCTACAAATGGCCGGATGTTGCCGCCTCCCTCCGTGCGAGGAGGTGCTGTTGTTTTAAGGCGAGTAGTTTCCCGCTCTGCACGGCGGCTCGAAGACGTCACGTCGCTAAATATCCACCGTTTAGGTTTCAGACAATTATTTAGAAAATGAGGTGTAGCTGCGGCACTGGTACGAATCGAACAAACACATCTTCAAGTTTAAGGCTGTCCAGCTCCAAACAGACGGGACCATCAATCAGAAAATATGTTTTAAATCATATTTAAATTGATCATAAATTGTTTACCAAACTCGTCCAGGATGGACAGAATGAAAATAAAAGTTTGAAGAGAGCGAAAACACTTCAGGAAAAAGAGGACCGACCAGTCTGAAACTAACTTCATGAGTTTGTCTTCTCAACGATAGTTTACTGTAGTTCACGATGTTGGAGAACAGCTTCTGATAAATCTGTTCAGTCTGTAACAAACACAATCTGACAAGCTGTCAATCACCTTCACTAACAAGCTGCTTTCACTTTCATGTCTGCCAGATGTGCAGAAGTTAGGAAGGGAAATGGAAACAGGCAGCGACGTCTGAACACGTATTTTTAAAAAGCAGGGAGACGACCTGTGCAGCATGGAAGCAGCTCACTGATTGGACGATGCAGCTGTCCATCAAATATCTAGTTTTAACCTTTTAACGTAAACTTCACAGGTGAGACAGAAAGTTAGATTTGATACATCAGGTGAAGGAGACAGTGACTTCATTGTGTTCTCCGTCTGTTCAATCCACACTGACTCCAGGCTCCGCCCACTCAGTCCACATGCAGCCACTCCCACATTTCTCACCGTGGATGATTTAGGAGATCGTGGAAAAGTCTAAAAATTAATTCAACAAGCAGCGAGGTCACACATGGAGGTCAGCTGACTGAAAACACATTTTTACTCAAAATAATTTGAAATGAAAAGTTTTAAAAGATTGACAGCGGTGAGCTTTTAACAGGTAGCAGAGGTGCTTCCAGGTCACATGACAGGAAGTGTGTCCTTCACACACACACACACACACACACATACACACACACACACACACACACACACACACACATACACACACACACACACACACACACACACACACACACACACACACACGTTGTGTTTTTTTTTTACTTCCAAAAGACCAAAACCAGATTTCCAGAATTAGAAACCAGCCAACTCAAAATAAAAATCTCTGTTTCTTAAAAATGAAGTTTTGTTATTCATCCAATTTAATGTATGAAGCCGGACAATTTTTCAAATAAAAGAGAGACATGTCTGTAAAGATGCTTTTTCTTCCAACATACATCTTTGGTTCTGATATTTCTTGCTAGATATTGTCCAACATTCAGAATATACCAAAAACCAATTTAATCAGACTTATCTGAACCGGATTTATTTAAACCTCTCACAGCCTCAAAACAACTTTAACCTTCTTTTTTTAAGGTCAACAATCAGCGAACATGTGACGTCGGTCTCTACGATATTTATTCTTTATAATCTAAACTGCACATTATTTCTGGACTGTCAGGTGTTAATGAGGCGAGTTGTCGGGGTCACTCATTCAGTCAACACACAACTTCCTCCTTCATTCAAAACGTTCATTCTAACAAGTCCTCTGTGCTCGATATGGCTTCATCAGCAGGGCTCCTCCCCTCAGTGACATCATCACTTCAACTAACAGAGTACATTCACAAAGATACAAAAGTATTTTTTTTTTTTATCCATTTTAGAAAGCAGAAACATCATCTTCACTTTCCCCCCCTGAAATGATTTCAACCAGAAAATATAAAGGGATCCGAGGGCAGTTCTGGTCTTCACAACACAACCCACAATGCACCAGGGCGTAAAATTGTCAAATCAAAAACATACCGGACACGTATGGAGACAAACTAAAACCAACCAATTCACTAAATTAGAGATTTTGGCTTCATGGAAACAACATTCACCTTTTTCCTCTTTCCCAAACAGTTAGTATGAACCGGTTCTGGTCGGCCCGCCGTGCTATCGGCCTCCAGCTGTCTCCATGCCAACTACACGTTAAATCAAACCCCCAGAAGGCCGAGGGGCACTTCAGTCAGAACAGTTCCTTTTGTTTCAGCTTCTATATTTCTGAGTCCTTTAAGAGACACAACAGTAAATAAATATCATGAGCTGTGGCCGTGAGAGGAACTTTTTATTCACTGTTCTCTTTGGGATTCTCTTCAGTCCGACTGGCACTTCGGTTCGAAGCTGAGCCAACATCCGTGTTGACCTCCTGCGTCTCCTCCCGCGTCTCCTCCCGCATCTCCTCCCGCGTCTCCTCCCGCGTTTCTTCCTGATTCTCCTCCCGCTCTTTGTCTCCGTTCATCTCCGTCCCGTGGACCGCCTTCTCCCCGTTCAGGACGGGACTGTACTCCTCCACCTGGATCTCCTGACCCTCCTCCACCTCCTCCAGCTTGCGCAGGATGATCGGCAGCTTGGCGTCGGCGTCGGTGTTTTCCAGCAAAGCGATGTCGCTCTCCTCGTAGCGCGGCAGCGGAGCGCCCTCCTCCAGCTTCTTCTGGAAGTGCATCCGTTTGGCCCGCCCGCTGGCCGACGCCTTCTCCAGGATCTGCTTCTCGGCCAGGCGGAGCTGGATCGCCAGGCGCGAGTGGAGCGACAGGTCGGGTTTCTCCAGCATGGAGCGGTCCTCCTGGAGGACACCGAGAAAGATGACAAAAGATGGTCCAAGTATAAATTAAACTTCACAAATTAAGTTTCTTAAATGATTATCAGATCTTCCAACAGCATCCAAAACCCCAATCATGCCATTCACAACAGGTGTGAACACGTTTGTCTTCAGTTCCTTTAAAGGGAACTGAATCCTGCATCTGATCTGCAGTCCGACATCCCAGAATATTCAGCAGAACTCCGGCAGACTGACCTCGGAGGTGGTCTTGTAGGTCTTCAGCAGCAGAGCAGCTCGAGTCTCCAGGAAAGTCCACAGCTTGATCTCGTTGTCCCAGCTGACGGGGAACTCGCTGTTTCCCAGCGTGAAGATCTTATTGATGGCTCGATCACCCAGCAGGTAGTCCTTCAGCTCCTCTGAAATCACAGCAACATGTTAGAGTCTGGAGGAACATCGGACTCTGAGGAAGAAGGGAGTCAGAAAACAGCCCGACATCATTAGAAACACAGTGGAGGTGAAAACAGACTCGGAGCTGACAGGCGAAGCTCACTTTAACAAACAGACCTGAACAGACCCGAAACACAAACAAGAATCAAATCAACGAGAAGCCGCCGAGCAAGAGACCACAAAGTCTGAAGAATTAGATCTCCTGCTGGGTCACATTTTCTTCTGTGGTGGTGATGATGATGATGATGATGATGATGATGATGATGATCAGAGCAGAGCGATAACGGTTTCTTGGTTCCTAAAACCTAAGTGGACCCATGAAGGTTTCCAACCCGGAGACATCTGAGATGATTGGATCATCCTGATGTTCCCGTTGTCTCAGAGACCGACTTAGCATCACTGAACACTTCAGAACCAACCAACCAATCAATCAATCAATCAATCAATCAATCAATCAATCAATCAATCAATCAATCAATCAATCAATCACTCAACCAATCAACCAATCAATTAACCAACCAACCAATCAATCAACCAATCAACCTGTGTGTGTGTGTGTGTGTGTGTGTGTGTGTGTGTGTGTGTGTGTGTGTGTGCGCTCACCCTCCGTCATACAGAAGACTCGGAGGAAGGCGAGGAGCTGGGCTGAGATCGGCGGTTCGTTACAGTGCAGAGCGAAGATACAGGACCTGAAAACAGAGCAGCAGGTTAGTGAGGAACGAGACGAGGAGATGACATCATCATCCTGACGGTGTGTTCGGGACACAACGCGACATGTTCAACTGATAACAATAAAGACTGGACTCATGGGGGACACGCTCTGTCCAACATCCAGAAATATGAAATATTTCTTTAAGCAATGGGTGAAAACAATCAACTTACAAATTGTGATTCAGTTCCCAGAAGACAAAAGTTATTCAGGACCTCTTCATTAAAGAGGTTGAGCTAAAGTAGACTAAAGTTTTCTTGTAGTTTATTTTTAATTTAGTAAATTATGACTCGATAATCAGTTTTGCAAAGCAAAGGTTGAAGTATTTTATGAATACTTTGCAGCCCATCACTGGCAGATGGATGTTAGTGGAGCATCGAACTCATAAAACTTCACAAAACATCTCAAGATGAAGAAAAATCAGACGTGATTGGGAGTCGGACTAAACACGTCCTGGACTCCCGCTCTGCATTTAATAAGACTGATCTCCATCTGAACCGCTCACCTCCACAAATCAACCTTTTCCTAAAATATTCTATTATTTCTTTAAACCACAGAGACTGATGACTCGTCGATAAAAGGAAATAGCAGAGACCATCACATGGAAAAATAATCACAGCTAAACACAAAACATGAGATATCCTTCTGGATGATGAGCTTCATTCAGATTTAAAGAAACTGTATAGAAATAAAACTATCATTTCTATAACTGAGTAAAACACAAAGAAATATTAAACTCCAGCTGATCCCTGTCAGAACTGTTAAAAATCGCTTCCACAAAACATATATTACTCGTCGTGCTATTTACTAATACCTTTGATTCATTCAGCATGTCTGCCATCCTACGAACTGATATTAAAACATTTAATATACAGAGTTTTTGAGGTTGAGGAGAGTTTTTGAGGTTGAGGAGAGTTTTTGAGGTTGAGGAGAGTTTTTGAGGCTGTGAGGAGAGTTTTTGAGGTTGAGGAGAGTTTTTGAGGTTGTGAGGAGAGTTTTTGAGGTTGAGGAGAGTTTTTGAGGTTGAGGAGAGTTTTTGAGGCTGTGAGGAGAGTTTTTGAGGTTGAGGAGAGTTTTTGAGGTTGTGAGGAGAGTTTTTGAGGTTGAGGAGAGTTTTTGAGGTTGAGGAGAGTTTTTGAGGCTGTGAGGAGAGTTTTTGTGATTGTGAGGAGTTTTTGAAGTTGTGAGGAGAGTTTTTGTGATTGTGAGGAGTTTTTGAAGTTGTGAGGAGAGTTTTTGTGATTGTGAGGAGTTTTTGAAGTTGTGAGGAGAGTTTTTGTGATTGTGAGGAGTTTTTGAGGTTGTGAGGAGAGTTTTTGAAGTTGTGAGGAGAGTTTTTGAGGTTGAGGAGAGTTTTTGAGGTTGAGGAGAGTTTTTGTGATTGTGAGGAGAGTTTTTGAGGTTGAGGAGAATTTTTGAGGTTGTGAGGAGAGTTTTTGAGGTTGAGGAGAGTTTTTGTGATTGTGAGGAGAGTTTTTGAGGTTGAGGAGAGTTTTTGAGGTTGTGAGGAGAGTTTTTGAGGTTGAGGAGAGTTTTTGTGATTGTGAGGAGAGTTTTTGAGGTTGAGGAGAGTTTTTGAGGTTGTGAGGAGAGTTTTTGAGGTTGTGAGGAGAGTTTTTGAAGTTGTGAGGAGAGTTTTTGAGGTTGAGGAGAGTTTTTGAGGTTGAGGAGAATTTTTGAGGTTGTGAGGAGAGTTTTTGAGGTTGAGGAGAGTTTTTGTGATTGTGAGGAGTTTTTGAAGTTGTGAGGAGAGTTTTTGAGGTTGAGGAGAGTTTTTGTGATTGTGAGGAGAGTTTTTGAGGTTGAGGAGAGTTTTTGAGGTTGTGAGGAGAGTTTTTGAGGTTGAGGAGAGTTTTTGTGATTGTGAGGAGAGTTTTTGAGGTTGAGGAGAGTTTTTGAGGTTGTGAGGAGAGTTTTTGAGGTTGAGGAGAGTTTTTGTGATTGTGAGGAGTTTTTGAAGTTGTGAGGAGAGTTTTTGAGGTTGAGGAGAGTTTTTGAGGTTGAGGAGAGTTTTTGAGGCTGTGAGGAGAGTTTTTGAGGCTGTGAGGAGAGTTTTTGTGATTGTGAGGAGTTTTTGAAGTTGTGAGGAGAGTTTTTGTGATTGTGAGGAGTTTTTGAAGTTGTGAGGAGAGTTTTTGTGATTGTGAGGAGTTTTTGAGGTTGTGAGGAGAGTTTTTGAAGTTGTGAGGAGAGTTTTTGAGGTTGAGGAGAGTTTTTGAGGTTGAGGAGAGTTTTTGTGATTGTGAGGAGAGTTTTTGAGGTTGAGGAGAGTTTTTGAGGTTGTGAGGAGAGTTTTTGAGGTTGAGGAGAGTTTTTGTGATTGTGAGGAGTTTTTGAAGTTGTGAGGAGAGTTTTTGAGGTTGAGGAGAGTTTTTGTGATTGTGAGGAGAGTTTTTGAGGTTGAGGAGAGTTTTTGAGGTTGTGAGGAGAGTTTTTGAGGTTGAGGAGAGTTTTTGTGATTGTGAGGAGTTTTTGAAGTTGTGAGGAGAGTTTTTGTGATTGTGAGGAGTTTTTGAAGTTGTGAGGAGAGTTTTTGTGATTGTGAGGAGTTTTTGAGGTTGTGAGGAGAGTTTTTGAAGTTGTGAGGAGAGTTTTTGAGGTTGAGGAGAGTTTTTGAGGTTGAGGAGAGTTTTTGTGATTGTGAGGAGTTTTTGAGGTTGAGGAGAGTTTTTGAGGTTGTGAGGAGAGTTTTTGAGGTTGAGGAGAGTTTTTGTGATTGTGAGGAGTTTTTGAAGTTGTGAGGAGAGTTTTTGAGGTTGAGGAGAGTTTTTGTGATTGTGAGGAGAGTTTTTGAGGTTGAGGAGAGTTTTTGAGGTTGTGAGGAGAGTTTTTGAGGTTGAGGAGAGTTTTTGTGATTGTGAGGAGTTTTTGAAGTTGTGAGGAGAGTTTTTGAGGTTGAGGAGAGTTTTTGAGGCTGTGAGGAGAGTTTTTGAGGTTGTGAGGAGAGTTTTTGAGGTTGAGGAGAGTTTTTGAGGTTGTGAGGAGAGTTTTTGAGGTTGAGGAGAGTTTTTGTGATTGTGAGGAGAGATTTTGAGGTTGAGGAGAGATTTTGAGGTTGAGGAGAGTTTTTGAGGTTGTGAGGAGAGTTTTTCTGATAGCAGCCGCACGACACATTGGCGAGGCCCGACTCCGAATCTGTTGCTCTTTCCTTTGAAAATGATCTACGAGCAGATCTGTCAGTTTAATAGAGCACCCCGGCAACCACGGGGATTGTTTCACTTAATTTCCACCGTTGAGATTTCGACTGTCATCAATAAGAGATTAAAGGCGTCTGATTAAAAATGTCGCGCGGAGAATGCTGCATAAAATTAAGGGGCTAATGATAAAATGATTAAGCTTCTTGGTGATGAAAGCTTTGGGGCGGATGGTAAATTGATACTTGGTGGGGTGGGAGGGAAAAAAAAAAAGATCTGCTGCAACATTTATGTTATGTGCTTCAATTATGCCAAAGTGGGGCCTAATTGGTTGAAATATCTGCTGTTGGAAGACAAAAGTGCAGCGCAGCTTTGTGGAAGGTAAACGGAGTTGGAGGGAGCCCGGAGCACTCCTTGACCCACATTAAAGGCTGTAGAGGGAACCGGTTCATAGAGAAGGAGAG
This sequence comes from Embiotoca jacksoni, assembly GCF_022577435.1. Lineage (NCBI taxonomy): Eukaryota > Metazoa > Chordata > Actinopteri > Embiotocidae > Embiotoca > Embiotoca jacksoni. The sequence continues at coordinate 635,132 of NW_027185407.1, read as the reverse complement.
GAAAGAGGAGGAAACTCATCGACAGAGAGGGGAACGTACGCGGGGATGCCGGCTCGAGCCAGAACTTCGGCCTTCATGGCGTAGAGGCGTTCGCTCTTACTGACTCCCAGCTTGATCTTTACTCGGTCGTGGGCGTTATCCTGGAAGAAGAAGCCGTTGTGGATCACAAACTCGGCGTTGGATCTCGTGCCGTAGAAGATGTAGATCTGCAGGAAAGACAAACCATCAGCGTCACAATCGTCGTCATCGAACCCTTTCAAACACATACAGTTTATTTACTGACTTATTTCACGACACCCGGTCCTGTCTTAAGTAGTATGTCTTATTGTTAACTACTTGTATTGTAATATAAAAAAAAATATTTCAAAAACCACTAACAGCTTTGTTCTACTCAACATTCAAACAGCTGGAAACGCACGCCGAGGTTGAAAATCAGTGCAATATCCCTTTAAAAAAAAAAAAAAAAAAAAAAACATGAAATATCACTGACTGCTGTCATGGAGTCATGACTACCACGAGTTCCTGTTCGCACTGTAACCAATGGATACAGACTGTAATCATCAAGAGTCATGTGATGCAGAAGAAAACCTCAAAATGAAACAATTCTGAGAATGATATAATATATGATTTGTGAATGGATTTACGCAGCGTGTGCATTGAGAGGAAAGAAGACCGTCATCACAGGTTTAACACAACGAAGCAGACAGACGGTGAAGTGTCTCCTCACCTGCTCGTTCTCCTTATAATCCTGCAGCGCCACACACTCGCAGCGGTCATCCTCCAGGTTGTAACCGGTGGTGATCTGCAGGATCACAAATGATTTTACAAACTCAACTCTTACCAGAGTTTAAAATATATATTTCAGTCAGAAAGTATTCAGACTCCTTCACTCTGATGATGAAGAACTAAACGGTTACTTTAACAGACCACTTGTTGATAATGAAACCATTTATTACTGAAATTATGAATAATCACTTTACAATAATGTGTGTGTGTTTGTGTGTCAGAGTGTGAGGTAAAGACCTTACCAGCCCATTTGTGTGGTTGCACATGTCCCAGAGGGGGATGAGCGCCAGAGTGACCCGGCTGCCGTCCTCGGTCGGGATCTGGTTCTGACGGGTCATCACAGAGGACACCGCCCACCTGTCACACACAACCAATCAGAGTTAGTTTATATAAAGCCGTTTTTGGGGAAATTAAAAGTAAAATACAAACTGTGAATGCATAACTACAACAAGTCCTGCAAGGATTAAAGGAAAGAAATCTAAATATATACCTTAATACTATACTATGAATTAATGCACTACTCATCATATCGCAAAATGTTTAAAATCACAATAATACTGTCTCCTGTAGTGTCGTGGGGCCTCCTGTTAACACTAGATGTTACTATTCCTGTAAGCACAAAGCTGTAATAATGCTAAATTATTCTTTTGCTCCAGTTTACATGCACAAACATGTACACACACACACACACACACACACACACACACACACACACACACACACACACACACACACACACACACACTGACCTGTAGTCATCAAACGTGAAGCTGTCCTTGAGGGGCAGCTTGCTGGCGGCAGGATGAGTCTGGGGATGCAGAGAAGAAGGTGGACAAGCGGAAGAAGGAAAAAACACAAATCAGTATGAGGACTTTCATTATGCAGGTATGCTGGAGGGGGGCAGCCTGACAGGGGCGCCTAACAAGAGGGACTGGGAGTAGGGGGCCACCACGGTGTGTGTGTGTGTGTGTGTGTGTGTGTGTGTGTGTGTGTGTGTGTGTGTGTGTGTGTGTGGTCTGTTAGTGCAGTGTGACACTGGACCCCCCACATACATCACTGTCAACTTAATTTGTTGTGGCCAGCAGCAGTCATAAATCTGCCTCATCAATTTGGGCCTGAATCAGTGTGTGTGTGTGTGTGTGTGTGTGTGTGTGTGTGTGTGTGTGTGTGTATGTGTATGCGTGTGTAAATGTGGGTGTGCGTGTGTGTGTGTGTGTGTGTGTGTGTGTGTGTGTGTGTGTGTGTGTGTGTGTGTGTGTGTGAATACCACTGGTTCCTCCATTTAAAGCCACAGTCACCACCTACCAGAACCATTTGCAAACTGTCCTGAGCTTAAGCAGAAGAGAGAGAAAGCGAGGAGTTCAGTGGAATACATGATGCAGAAAAGGAGGAGACAAAGGGAGGGAGCAGGGGGGAGGAGGAAGAGGGAGGGGAGGAGGAGGAGGAGGGGGCGACAGAGAGAAAGTGAGAAAAAGTAGAAGCTCAGGAATACTTAGTCTGTGAGGAAGGCTAGAAGTGCCAGACACATGAATAAAACTGCTGAAACCGAGTCTGATTTCCAGTTGATTAAAGAATGAGCTTGTTGTAGAGCGGATCAATAAATCAGAGAACAACATGCAGAAACATTGATGTTTTTAAGATGAGCTGAATATACGATACAAAATACTCTCAAAGATCCTCCAGTGGGGCAGCAAAACTACAGACTGGATATAAAACTACAGACTGGATATAAAACCACAGACTGGATATAAAACTACAGACTGGATATAAAACTACAGACTGGATATAAAACTACAGACTGGATATAAAACAGACTGGATATAAAACACAGACTGGATATAAAACTACAGACTGGATATAAAACTACAGACTGGATATAAAACAGACTGGATATAAAACACAGACTGGATATAAAACAGACTGGATATAAACTACAGACTGGATATAAAACCACAGACTGGATATAAAACCACAGACTGGATATAAAACTACAGACTGGATATAAAACTACAGACTGTATATAAAACCACAGACTGGATATAAAACTACAGACTGGATATAAAACCACAGACTGGATATAAAACCACAGACTGGATATAAAACTACAGACTGGATAAAAAACTACAGACTGGATATAAAACAGACTGGATATAAAACCACAGACTGGATATAAAACCACAGACTGGATATAAAACTACAGACTGGATATAAAACTACAGACTGGATATAAAACACAGACTGGATATAAAACTACAGACTGGATATAAAACTACAGACTGGATATAAAACTACAGACTGGATATAAAACTACAGACTGTATATAAAACTACAGACTGTATATAAAACACAGACTGGATATAAAACACAGACTGGATATAAAACCACAGACTGGATATAAAACACAGACTGGATATAAAACACAGACTGGATATAAAACCACAGACTGGATATAAAACCACAGACTGGATATAAAACCACAGACTGGATATAAAACTACAGACTGGATATAAAACACAGACTGGATATAAAACCACAGACTGGATATAAAACACAGACTGGATATAAAACACAGACTGGATATAAAACCACAGACTGGATATAAAACCACAGACTGGATATAAAACACAGTCTGGATATAAAACACAGTCTGGATATAAAACCACAGACTGGATATAAAACCACAGACTGGATATAAAACTACAGACTGGATATAAAACTACAGACTGGATATAAAACCACAGACTGGATATAAAACTACAGACTGGATATAAAACCACAGACTGGATATAAAACTACAGACTGGATATAAAACCACAGACTGGATATAAAACTACAGACTGGATATAAAACACAGACTGGATATAAAACTACAGACTGGATATAAAACTACAGACTGGATATAAAACTACAGACTGGATATAAAACACAGACTGGATATAAAACTACAGACTGGATATAAAACTACAGACTGGATATAAAACACAGACTGGATATAAAACACAGACTGGATATAAAACCACAGACTGGATATAAAACACAGACTGGATATAAAACACAGACTGGATATAAAACCACAGACTGGATATAAAACACAGACTGGATATAAAACACAGACTGGATATAAAACTACAGACTGGATATAAAACACAGACTGGATATGAAACACAGTCTGGATATAAAACTACAGTCTGGATATAAAACACAGACTGAATATAAAACTACAGACTGGATATAAAACTACAGACTGGATATAAAACACAGACTGGATATAAAACTACAGACTGGATATAAAACTACAGACTGGATATAAAACTACAGACTGGATATAAAACTACAGACTGGATATAAAACTACAGACTGGATATAAAACAGTCTGGATATAAAACTACAGACTGGATATAAAACACAGTCTGGATATAAAACACAGACTGAATATAAAACACAGACTGGATATAAAACAGTCTGGATATAAAACTACAGACTGGATATAAAACACAGTCTGGATATAAAACACAGACTGGATATAAAACACAGACTGGATATAAAACACAGTCTGGATATAAAACTACAGACTGGATATAAAACACAGTCTGGATATAAAACACAGACTGAATATAAAACACAGACTGGATATAAAACAGTCTGGATATAAAACTACAGACTGGATATAAAAGAGTTCGTAGTTTCAGGTCTGTAAAATGGTTCCAATCCAGAAGTGTCTTCAGCTGCAATACCAGCGAGTGCCACTAGAGGTCGGCTCCAAAAAGCCTCCGGCTCCATAGACTCCCATTCAACTTCTCTCATCAAATCCAAAGTGAATAAAATGTGTCCATCAGTTATCTCGGTGTTGTTAGCTAAAGTCACTCCTTCTTATTAGTTTTCTGGAGGTCCATCTGAAAATAATCCCTCATTCATTAGAAAAGAAGATTCAAGAACACCTGGTTTTGGGGGCGTGTCTGTTTGATTAAAGAAATTGTATTTTCTTGATTCCTGTTGTTCTGGTTTTGTACCCTCATGGTTGAAATGCACTTATTGTAAGTCGCTTTGGATAAAAGCGTCAGCTTAATGAAATGTAATGTAATAATGTAATGTAATGATTGACAGGCCTGTG
>NW_027185407.1:610235-625235 GCF_022577435.1 Embiotoca jacksoni | reverse complement strand
GCCAGAAGGAAGCCGGGTCGGAGCGCTCACACAGCAGGTGGAGGGCCAGCGTCACGTTGCCCATGGCCTGCAGGATCCGGTCCTGGCTGTACAGAGGACCTGAGACACCGTGAGTACACTGTGAACACCTGGAGGACCCACAGGGGGCGCTCTGCTGAACAACAAGCAGCAACAAGAGAAGAGCTGCACACGGTGGTCGCAGCACGCTGCTCCTGCAGCTGTGATGCATTCAGGTGTCACGCAATATTAACAAATAGAAATGAACTAATTAAAAACGTCACCAATAAAGTGACAAACAACTGATTCCAGAGATGACAGAAGAAACAGCTGATAGAGTAGAGACTGAAACAGCTGATAGAGTAGAGACTGAAACAGCTGATAGAGTAGAGACTGAAACAGCTGATAGAGTAGAGACTGAAACAGCTGACAGAGACTGAAACAGCTGATAGAGTAGAGACTGAAACAGCTGATAGAGTAGAGACTGAAACAGCTGACAGAGTAGAGACTGAAACAGCTGATAGAGTAGAGACTGAAACAGCTGATAGAGTAGAGACTGAAACAGCTGATAGAGTAGAGACTGAAACAGCTGACAGAGACTGAAACAGCTGATAGAGTAGAGACTGAAACAGCTGACAGAGTAGAGACTGAAACAGCTGACAGAGTAGAGACTGAAACAGCTGATAGAGTAGAGACTGAAACAGCTGATAGAGTAGAGACTGAAACAGCTGATAGAGTAGAGACTGAAACAGCTGATAGAGTAGAGACTGAAACAGCTGACAGAGACTGAAACAGCTGATAGAGTAGAGACTGAAACAGCTGACAGAGTAGAGACTGAAACAGCTGACAGAGTAGAGACTGAAACAGCTGATAGAGTAGACACTGAAACAGCTGATAGAGTAGAGACTGAAACAGCTGATAGAGTAGAGACTGAAACAGCTGATAGAGTAGAGACTGAAACAGCTGATAGAGTAGAGACTGAAACAGCTCCCTCAGCTCTGCAGTACAAGTTCACCTTAGGAGAGTTTTTACACTGAAACCAATAATATAAAACACCTCGCACCTAAAACTGTAAAGTATAATTAACTTAATGTGGTTGTTTCCTCTTTTCTGAGTTATCAATGATCATAAATCCTCTTCTTACCCAGCACAGAGTTCTGGGCTGATTCCACTGTTATCAGCATCTTCCTGGGAATCCACAGGAACAGCTCTTCTGCCTGCACGCACACACACACACACACACACACACACACACACACACACACACACACACACACACAGTAAGTAATACTCAGTACAGCAGCTGACATGTTTAATAATGATGAGAAAACCTTCTCAAAGTATTTTTATTAAATAATGGCATGCCCACCTTGATGTCTCTGGTGGCCCGCAGGCCGTAGCCCTCCGTGCCAAAGTCGGCCACAGTGAAGCCGTCACAGGACGCCCTGTTCTCCTGAGCCCAGGACATCAGATCTGGGAAGTAGTCCTCCCTGCTGCCCTCAAACACTACAGACATACCTGAACACACACACGGTCAGGTCAAAATGAGGTTTCTTCACTGAATCCTATTTGTGATTGATGCGAAGTCTAATACTGATTCTGACTTCTGGACCGACACAAATAATCTTCATGTGAAAAGGTAGAAAAGTGGCGTCACCCTTTTGTTTCTTGCGGATCTTCTCCACCAGGCCTCTGATCTGGATGTACTCCTCCCACTCTTTACCAGCAGAGGGCGCTGCACTGCTGCATTCTGGGGACACATTCACATTCAAGTTAACCAAACAGACACACTTTAACATTGACCCCATGAAGAGCGTGCTGAGGCCTCCAGCCTGCAGCCTCACATGTGGAAGCACATGTCACTGAAGTTTAAAACGCTGATGTGTAATTAGAAATTACACATCAGCGTGAAAATGCAAATATATTTAAAATGCAAATATATTTAATTTCACAAGTTTAACTGCTGGACACAAGATGTCTCCTGCTTCACAGTCCGTTCTCAGTGTGTCAAAGTTTCCACATCACTTATATTAGTTAAATATTGGGCCATATGTGATGTCACAAATCATGCTCATAGCCCCGCCCTTTAAAATCTGACTGTCAGTGAGCACAGAGAAACTTTCAGCAGGTTAAAGTGATTTAAACTCTGAACATCCGTCATCCTGCCGAGTGATGATCAAACAGGAACAAGACGGACTTTGAATCAAATATACATCATTCAAACATATGAATTCTCCCAGAAGACATGGAGGACAGCTCTGTTGGACAGGGTGTGTAGAGGAGACATGTCCCCAGGTAAAGACAGGAAGGTGGACAGGGTGTGTAGAAGAGACGTGTCCCCAGGTAAAGACAGGTGTATGAGGTGGACAGGGTGTGTAGAGGACACATGTCCCCAGGTAAAGACAGGTGTATGAGGTGGACAGGGTGTGTAGAGGAGACGTGTCCCCAGGTAAAGACAGGTGTATGAGGTGGACAGGGTGTGTAGAGGAGACGTGTCCCCAGGTAAAGACAGGTGTATGAGGTGGACAGGGTGTGTAGAGGACACATGTCCCCAGGTAAAGACAGGTGTATGAGGTGGACAGGATGTGTAGAGGACACGTGTCCCCAGGTAAAGACAGGAAGGTGGACAGGGTGTGTAGAAGAGACGTGTCCCCAGGTAAAGACAGGTGTATGAGGTGGACAGGGTGTGTAGAGGACACATGTCCCCAGGTAAAGACAGGTGTATGAGGTGGACAGGGTGTGTAGAGGAGACGTGTCCCCAGGTAAAGACAGGTGTATGAGGTGGACAGGGTGTGTAGAGGAGACGTGTCCCCAGGTAAAGACAGGTGTATGAGGTGGACAGGGTGTGTAGAGGACACATGTCCCCAGGTAAAGACAGGTGTATGAGGTGGACAGGATGTGTAGAGGACACGTGTCCCCAGGTAAAGACAGGTGTATGAGGTGGACAGGGTGTGTAGAGGAGACGTGTCCCCAGGTAAAGACAGGTGTATGAGGTGGACAGGGTGTGTAGAGGACACGTGTCCCCAGGTAAAGACAGGTGTATGAGGTGGACAGGGTGTGTAGAGGACACGTGTCCCCAGGTAAAGACAGGTGTATGAGGTGGACAGGGTGTGTAGAGGACACGTGTCCCCAGGTAAAGACAGGTGTATGAGGTGGACAGGATGTGTAGAGGAGACGTGTCCCCAGGTAAAGACAGGTGTATGAGGTGGACAGGATGTGTAGAGGAGACGTGTCCCCAGGTAAAGACAGGTGTATGAGGTGGACAGGGTGTGTAGAGGAGACGTGTCCCCAGGTAAAGACAGGTGTATGAGGTGGACAGGGTGTGTAGAGGACACGTGTCCCCAGGTAAAGACAGATGTATGAGGTGGACAGGATGTGTAGAGGACACGTGTCCCCAGGTAAAGACAGGTGTATGAGGTGGACAGGGTGTGTAGAGGAGACGTGTCCCCAGGTAAAGACAGGTGTATGAGGTGGACAGGGTGTGTAGAGGACACGTGTCCCCAGGTAAAGACAGGTGTATGAGGTGGACAGGGTGTGTAGAGGACACGTGTCCCCAGGTAAAGACAGGTGTATGAGGTGGACAGGGTGTGTAGAGGACACGTGTCCCCAGGTAAAGACAGGTGTATGAGGTGGACAGGGTGTGTAGAGGAGACGTGTCCCCAGGTAAAGACAGGTGTATGAGGTGGACAGGGTGTGTAGAGGAGACGTGTCCCCAGGTAAAGACAGGTGTATGAGGTGGACAGGGTGTGTAGAGGAGACGTGCCCCCAGGTAAAGACAGGTGTATGAGGTGGACAGGGTGTGTAGAGGAGACGTGTCCCCAGGTAAAGACAGGTGTATGAGGTGGACAGGGTGTGTAGAGGACACATGTCCCCAGGTAAAGACAGGTGTATGAGGTGGACAGGGTGTGTAGAGGAGACATGTCCCCAGGTAAAGACAGGAAGGTGGACAGGGTGTGTAGAAGAGACGTGTCCCCAGGTAAAGACAGGTGTATGAGGTGGACAGGGTGTGTAGAGGACACATGTCCCCAGGTAAAGACAGGTGTATGAGGTGGACAGGGTGTGTAGAGGAGACGTGTCCCCAGGTAAAGACAGGTGTATGAGGTGGACAGGGTGTGTAGAGGAGACGTGTCCCCAGGTAAAGACAGGTGTATGAGGTGGACAGGGTGTGTAGAGGACACATGTCCCCAGGTAAAGACAGGTGTATGAGGTGGACAGGGTGTGTAGAGGACACATGTCCCCAGGTAAAGACAGGTGTATGAGGTGGACAGGGTGTGTAGAGGAGACGTGTCCCCAGGTAAAGACAGGTGTATGAGGTGGACAGGGTGTGTAGAGGACACGTGTCCCCAGGTAAAGACAGGTGTATGAGGTGGACAGGGTGTGTAGAGGACACGTGTCCCCAGGTAAAGACAGGTGTATGAGGTGGACAGGATGTGTAGAGGAGACGTGTCCCCAGGTAAAGACAGGTGTATGAGGTGGACAGGGTGTGTAGAGGACACGTGTCCCCAGGTAAAGACAGGTGTATGAGGTGGACAGGGTGTGTAGAGGACACGTGTCCCCAGGTAAAGACAGGTGTATGAGGTGGACAGGGTGTGTAGAGGAGACGTGTCCCCAGGTAAAGACAGGTGTATGAGGTGGACAGGGTGTGTAGAGGAGACGTGTCCCCAGGTAAAGACAGGTGTATGAGGTGGACAGGGTGTGTAGAGGAGACGTGCCCCCAGGTAAAGACAGGTGTATGAGGTGGACAGGGTGTGTAGAGGACACGTGCCCCCAGGTAAAGACAGGTGTATGAGGTGGACAGGGTGTGTAGAGGACACATGTCCCCAGGTAAAGACAGGTGTATGAGGTGGACAGGGTGTGTAGAGGAGACATGTCCCCAGGTAAAGACAGGAAGGTGGACAGGGTGTGTAGAAGAGACGTGTCCCCAGGTAAAGACAGGTGTATGAGGTGGACAGGGTGTGTAGAGGACACATGTCCCCAGGTAAAGACAGGTGTATGAGGTGGACAGGGTGTGTAGAGGAGACGTGTCCCCAGGTAAAGACAGGTGTATGAGGTGGACAGGGTGTGTAGAGGACACGTGTCCCCAGGTAAAGACAGGTGTATGAGGTGGACAGGGTGTGTAGAGGAGACGTGTCCCCAGGTAAAGACAGGTGTATGATGTGGACAGGGTGTGTAGAGGACACGTGTCCCCAGGTAAAGACAGGTGTATGAGGTGGACAGGGTGTGTAGAGGAGACGTGTCCCCAGGAAAAGACAGGTGTATGAGGTGGACAGGGTGTGTAGAGGAGACGTGTCCCCAGGTAAAGACAGGTGTATGAGGTGGACAGGGTGTGTAGAGGACACGTGTCCCCAGGTAAAGACAGGTGTATGAGGTGGACAGGGTGTGTAGAGGACACGTGTCCCCAGGTAAAGACAGGTGTATGAGGTGGACAGGGTGTGTAGAGGAGACGTGTCCCCAGGTAAAGACAGGTGTATGAGGTGGACAGGGCGTGTAGAGGAGACGTGTCCCCAGGTAAAGACAGGTGTATGAGGTGGACAGGGTGTGTAGAGGACACGTCACCAGGTAAAGACAGGTGTATGAGGTGGACAGGGTGTGTAGAGGAGACGTGTCCCCAGGTAAAGACAGGTGTATGAGGTGGACAGGGTGTGTAGAGGACACGTGTCCCCAGGTAAAGACAGGTGTATGAGGTGGACAGGGTGTGTAGAGGACACGTGTCCCCAGGTAAAGACAGGTGTATGAGGTGGACAGGGTGTGTAGAGGAGACGTGTCCCCAGGTAAAGACAGGTGTATGAGGTGGACATGGTGTGTAGAGGAGACGTGTCCCCAGGTAAAGACAGGTGTATGAGGTGGACAGGGTGTGTAGAGGACACGTGTCCCCAGGTAAAGACAGGTGTATGAGGTGGACAGGGTGTGTAGAGGAGACGTGTCCCCAGGTAAAGACAGGTGTATGATGTGGACAGGGTGTGTAGAGGACACGTGTCCCCAGGTAAAGACAGGTGTATGAGGTGGACAGGGTGTGTAGAGGAGACGTGTCCCCAGGAAAAGACAGGTGTATGAGGTGGACAGGGTGTGTAGAGGAGACGTGTCCCCAGGTAAAGACAGGTGTATGAGGTGGACAGGGTGTGTAGAGGACACGTGTCCCCAGGTAAAGACAGGTGTATGAGGTGGACAGGGTGTGTAGAGGACACGTGTCCCCAGGTAAAGACAGGTGTATGAGGTGGACAGGGTATGTAGAGGAGACGTGTCCCCAGGTAAAGACAGGTGTATGAGGTGGACAGGGCGTGTAGAGGAGACGTGTCCCCAGGTAAAGACAGGTGTATGAGGTGGACAGGGTGTGTAGAGGACACGTCACCAGGTAAAGACAGGTGTATGAGGTGGACAGGGTGTGTAGAGGAGACGTGTCCCCAGGTAAAGACAGGTGTATGAGGTGGACAGGGTGTGTAGAGGACACGTGTCCCCAGGTAAAGACAGGTGTATGAGGTGGACAGGGTGTGTAGAGGACACGTGTCCCCAGGTAAAGACAGGTGTATGAGGTGGACAGGGTGTGTAGAGGAGACGTGTCCCCAGGTAAAGACAGGTGTATGAGGTGGACATGGTGTGTAGAGGAGACGTGTCCCCAGGTAAAGACAGGTGTATGAGGTGGACAGGGTGTGTAGAGGACACGTGTCCCCAGGTAAAGACAGGTGTATGAGGTGGACAGGGTGTGTAGAGGAGACGTGTCCCCAGGTAAAGACAGGTGTATGATGTGGACAGGGTGTGTAGAGGACACGTGTCCCCAGGTAAAGACAGGTGTATGAGGTGGACAGGGTGTGTAGAGGAGACGTGTCCCCAGGAAAAGACAGGTGTATGAGGTGGACAGGGTGTGTAGAGGAGACGTGTCCCCAGGTAAAGACAGGTGTATGAGGTGGACAGGGTGTGTAGAGGACACGTGTCCCCAGGTAAAGACAGGTGTATGAGGTGGACAGGGTGTGTAGAGGACACGTGTCCCCAGGTAAAGACAGGTGTATGAGGTGGACAGGGTATGTAGAGGAGACGTGTCCCCAGGTAAAGACAGGTGTATGAGGTGGACAGGGCGTGTAGAGGAGACGTGTCCCCAGGTAAAGACAGGTGTATGAGGTGGACAGGGTGTGTAGAGGACACGTCACCAGGTAAAGACAGGTGTATGAGGTGGACAGGGTGTGTAGAGGAGACGTGTCCCCAGGTAAAGACAGGTGTATGAGGTGGACAGGGTGTGTAGAGGACACGTGTCCCCAGGTAAAGACAGGTGTATGAGGTGGACAGGGTGTGTAGAGGACACGTGTCCCCAGGTAAAGACAGGTGTATGAGGTGGACAGGGTGTGTAGAGGAGACGTGTCCCCAGGTAAAGACAGGTGTATGAGGTGGACATGGTGTGTAGAGGAGACGTGTCCCCAGGTAAAGACAGGTGTATGAGGTGGACAGGGTGTGTAGAGGACACGTGTCCCCAGGTAAAGATAGGTGTATGAGGTGGACGTACTCTGCAGCAGCTCTGAGATGAGGTTCATCATCTCCTTGGGGGAAACCACAGCGCTCCCTCCTGAGCCCGACTTCTGGATCTTCACCCGACTCTTCTTCCCCATGGTGCTGATGGTCGACTGGGCTGAGACACAAACACATTATTACTGTCAGCATGTCACCAACTCGTCATCATGATGACTGTGAAGCTCTCTGACAATCAACAGGTCACGTGATATTCACTTCAAACTGATTAAAGTCAGTAATCTTGAAAATAAAGTTTCTCTTGACTCTCTGCTCCACATCACAAAGACAAACCAACCACATGATCCCGGCACAACTCTTCTGTTTCATTGGAGCAGTGTGAAGGATGTAGTGACACCTAGTGGCGAGGAGGCCCGGCACAATTATTAAGAGGCGTTTCCATTCACGTCCATAAAAACATCGAGATGAAACTAACAGAAAGGTCATATTTGGTGCTCTTCTTCTACGGTTTGTGGATAATTAGCGCCACCTATGTTTATCTCAAAGCACTAAACTTCTAACATGGAACCAACTACATGTTCTTGAGCATCTATTGACATTAAAATATGGAAAAGCCGAACACTGCAACCACTAAATGACTCTTCCTCATAATTGTATGTGTATTATTAAACTATGAACAAGTTTATAATAGTGACACAAACAGACAAAAAAAGTATATTTTTGACATCAGTGTGCCTTCATCTTTAAACTTCTTTCAAGAAGTCAGTTTACTGAAATATCCAGAACATTAACATGGAAAAAAACAAATTGCAGAACCATCAGGCAGAGTTGTGAGTCAGCTGTTCTCATTCAGGAAATGATCTAATACAAAAACATGTGTCTCTGCTTCCAACAGAGTTTCTGATGTCCACACGGATGATTGGAATTAAAAAGCATCTGAAGTCTTTTACACACTTTTAAAGAGTCTGGTGTCGGGTAACGTAGACAGAATCAGTATTTAACATTTAAAGTAATCAAGACAATAATTTCAGTCATATTGCTCTCATGCTTTCTATTTTCCTTTTAAGTAAATAAACCCTCAGTTTATGTTCAAACTGCAGGTTCAAGTTCAGTCTGGTTTATCTACAGTAGATGACAAAGTAATCTAATCACTGATTAACAGCTCGACTCTGAACAAGAAAAACACTTTAACAGTGAAAGAAGTGGAAGAAAGTTGAGGAAGAGCAGAATCTGAATCAGGAGGAAACAGATGACGTGTGCACAGAATTTACAGGAAGCTTCAGCAAAACCTCAGATTTTCTCCCTCAGCTCAAATGTTTTGATCACGGAGATGTCGGCTTCCTGAACGAGCTGAACTCAATCCAACGCTGCTCACGGCGCCGAGTCAGAAATGAAACATAAAAACACTGAACACAAGCGTGTCTTCGGTGTTCCTGTTAGTTGATCATCTGTCAGCTGTTTTCAGCCCCGGGGACATTCGTCCTTCTGGTTTTTTGGGGAAAAACAAAGTCACGCTGTGGCTTCCCATCACGGTGGTGCTCGGGCCAGAGGCTCGCTATGGTGGAACATTTGTAGGTGGGAGGAATGACTACGTCCTCATAAAGACAGAAAGCAACAGAGCCGGAGGCCGGCAGCCATATTACATCCACATCTTTATGAAAAGTTCCATTTCCAGTGCAGGTAGCTGCTGGGAGGCTGGAAACAGAAACACACGTAGAAAAGCAGGACAACGTCCCCTGAAATAATCGTTTTATAACCGGTTTATACATCACCTGAGACCGGAGACACAGACCTGCTCTATCCGGCCTCCATGAAAACAGATCGCTTCTATAACTGCTGAACTAAACAACAGCTTTCATATTAAAACCGCTCAAATCATGCGAATGTCCCATCAATCCTAACACACCTCTCATCTGATTATGATGATCAGATATCATCATAATCAGATGATCTTCCGTTAGGAGGAGTGAGTCCCGGTCTTCGTCCCGCAGCTTTCACACCGCAACACCTTTAAATAGAACCAGTGGCACCGCCGGGTTTACATGCACCAATTCAATTTACTAAAGGCCTCAGCTCGATTAACATGACCTCCTCCCTGAAACACACACACAAACACACACACACACACACACACACACACACACACACACACACACACACACACACACACACACACACACACACAGCTGCTCAGTGACATTCGGTAGCAGCTGTCACTGCGGTCCGATCACTTGCAGCTTCAGGCCTCCAAACAAACAGTTTAAAGAGACTCTGGAACATTTAGGGCTGAAAAGTCTGTGATAATAGAACCTGAAGAGATCAGATATCATCATGATGTTGTACCTGTTGTAGGTGTTGTACCTGTTGTATGTGTTGTAGGTGTTGTACCTGTTGTATGTGTTGTACCTGTTGTATGTGTTGTAGGTGTTGTACCTGTTGTAGGTGTTGTATGTGTTGTACCTGTTGTATGTGTTGTATGTGTTGTATGTGTTGTACCTGTTGTATGTGTTGTACCTGTTGTAGGTGTTGTAGGTGTTGTACCTGTTGTAGGTGTTGTACCTGTTGTATGTGTTGTATGTGTTGTACCTGTTGTAGGTGTTGTAGGTGTTGTACCTGTTGTATGTGTTGTATGTGTTGTACCTGTTGTATGTGTTGTAGGTGTTGTACCTGTTGTATGTGTTGTAGGTGTTGTAGGTGTTGTATGTGTTGTACCTGTTGTATGTGTTGTACCTGTTGTAGGTGTTGTAGGTGTTGTACCTGTTGTAGGTGTTGTAGGTGTTGTACCTGTTGTACCTGTTGTATGTGTTGTAGGTGTTGTACCTGTTGTATGTGTTGTACCTGTTGTATGTGTTGTAGGTGTTGTATGTGTTGTACCTGTTGTATGTGTTGTACCTGTTGTATGTGTTGTATGTGTTGTATGTGTTGTAGGTGTTGTACCTGTTGTACCTGTTGTAGGTGTTGTACCTGTTGTATGTGTTGTAGGTGTTGTACCTGTTGTATGTGTTGTACCTGTTGTATGTGTTGTACCTGTTGTAGGTGTTGTATGTGTTGTACCTGTTGTATGTGTTGTACCTGTTGTATGTGTTGTATGTGTTGTAGGTGTTGTAGGTGTTGTACCTGTTGTATGTGTTGTAGGTGTTGTAGGTGTTGTATGTGTTGTACCTGTTGTACCTGTTGTATGTGTTGTATGTGTTGTAGGTGTTGTACCTGTTGTACCTGTTGTAGGTGTTGTACCTGTTGTATGTGTTGTAGGTGTTGTACCTGTTGTATGTGTTGTACCTGTTGTAGGTGTTGTATGTGTTGTACCTGTTGTATGTGTTGTACCTGTTGTATGTGTTGTATGTGTTGTAGGTGTTGTATGTGTTGTACCTGTTGTAGGTGTTGTATGTGTTGTATGTGTTGTACCTGTTGTATGTGTTGTACCTGTTGTATGTGTTGTAGGTGTTGTAGGTGTTGTATGTGTTGTAGGTGTTGTAGGTGTTGTATGTGTTGTATGTGTTGTATGTGTTGTACCTGTTGTAGGTGTTGTATGTGTTGTATGTGTTGTACCTGTTGTATGTGTTGTACCTGTTGTATGTGTTGTAGGTGTTGTATGTGTTGTAGGTGTTGTATGTGTTGTATGTGTTGTACCTGTTGTAGGTGTTGTATGTGTTGTATGTGTTGTACCTGTTGTATGTGTTGTACCTGTTGTATGTGTTGTAGGTGTTGTATGTGTTGTATGTGTTGTATGTGTTGTACCTGTTGTATGTGTTGTACCTGTTGTATGTGTTGTAGGTGTTGTAGGTGTTGTATGTGTTGTAGGTGTTGTAGGTGTTGTATGTGTTGTATGTGTTGTACCTGTTGTAGGTGTTGTATGTGTTGTATGTGTTGTACCTGTTGTATGTGTTGTACCTGTTGTATGTGTTGTAGGTGTTGTATGTGTTGTAGGTGTTGTATGTGTTGTATGTGTTGTACCTGTTGTAGGTGTTGTATGTGTTGTATGTGTTGTACCTGTTGTATGTGTTGTACCTGTTGTATGTGTTGTAGGTGTTGTAGGTGTTGTATGTGTTGTATGTGTTGTATGTGTTGTACCTGTTGTATGTGTTGTACCTGTTGTATGTGTTGTAGGTGTTGTAGGTGTTGTATGTGTTGTAGGTGTTGTAGGTGTTGTATGTGTTGTATGTGTTGTACCTGTTGTAGGTGTTGTATGTGTTGTATGTGTTGTACCTGTTGTATGTGTTGTACCTGTTGTATGTGTTGTAGGTGTTGTATGTGTTGTAGGTGTTGTATGTGTTGTATGTGTTGTACCTGTTGTAGGTGTTGTATGTGTTGTATGTGTTGTACCTGTTGTATGTGTTGTACCTGTTGTATGTGTTGTAGGTGTTGTAGGTGTTGTATGTGTTGTAGGTGTTGTATGTGTTGTATGTGTTGTATGTGTTGTACCTGTTGTATGTGTTGTACCTGTTGTATGTGTTGTAGGTGTTGTAGGTGTTGTATGTGTTGTAGGTGTTGTAGGTGTTGTATGTGTTGTATGTGTTGTACCTGTTGTAGGTGTTGTATGTGTTGTATGTGTTGTACCTGTTGTATGTGTTGTACCTGTTGTATGTGTTGTAGGTGTTGTATGTGTTGTAGGTGTTGTATGTGTTGTATGTGTTGTACCTGTTGTAGGTGTTGTATGTGTTGTATGTGTTGTACCTGTTGTATGTGTTGTACCTGTTGTATGTGTTGTAGGTGTTGTATGTGTTGTAGGTGTTGTATGTGTTGTAGGTGTTGTAGGTGTTGTATGTGTTGTATGTGTTGTATGTGTTGTACCTGTTGTATGTGTTGTACCTGTTGTATGTGTTGTAGGTGTTGTAGGTGTTGTATGTGTTGTACCTGTTGTATGTGTTGTAGGTGTTGTATGTGTTGTACCTGTTGTACCTGTTGTATGTGTTGTACCTGTTGTATGTGTTGTAGGTGTTGTACCTGTTGTATGTGTTGTACCTGTTGTATGTGTTGTACCTGTTGTATGTGTTGTATGTGTTGTACCTGTTGTATGTGTTGTACCTGTTGTATGTGTTGTATGTGTTGTAGGTGTTGTATGTGTTGTACCTGTTGTATGTGTTGTATGTGTTGTATGTGTTGTAGGTGTTGTATGTGTTGTACCTGTTGTATGTGTTGTAGGTGTTGTATGTGTTGTACCTGTTGTACCTGTTGTATGTGTTGTACCTGTTGTATGTGTTGTAGGTGTTGTACCTGTTGTATGTGTTGTAGGTGTTGTAGGTGTTGTATGTGTTGTACCTGTTGTATGTGTTGTAGGTGTTGTATGTGTTGTACCTGTTGTACCTGTTGTATGTGTTGTACCTGTTGTATGTGTTGTAGGTGTTGTACCTGTTGTATGTGTTGTACCTGTTGTATGTGTTGTACCTGTTGTATGTGTTGTATGTGTTGTACCTGTTGTATGTGTTGTACCTGTTGTATGTGTTGTATGTGTTGTATGTGTTGTATGTGTTGTACCTGTTGTATGTGTTGTACCTGTTGTATGTGTTGTATGTGTTGTACCTGTTGTATGTGTTGTAGGTGTTGTATGTGTTGTACCTGTTGTATGTGTTGTATGTGTTGTATGTGTTGTACCTGTTGTATGTGTTGTATGTGTTGTAGGTGTTGTATGTGTTGTACCTGTTGTATGTGTTGTAGGTGTTGTATGTGTTGTAGGTGTTGTATGTGTTGTAGGTGTTGTATGTGTTGTAGGTGTTGTATGTGTTGTACCTGTTGTATGTGTTGTATGTGTTGTATGTGTTGTACCTGTTGTATGTGTTGTATGTGTTGTAGGTGTTGTATGTGTTGTACCTGTTGTATGTGTTGTAGGTGTTGTATGTGTTGTACCTGTTGTACCTGTTGTATGTGTTGTACCTGTTGTATGTGTTGTATGTGTTGTACCTGTTGTATGTGTTGTAGGTGTTGTAGGTGTTGTATGTGTTGTACCTGTTGTATGTGTTGTAGGTGTTGTATGTGTTGTACCTGTTGTACCTGTTGTATGTGTTGTACCTGTTGTATGTGTTGTAGGTGTTGTACCTGTTGTATGTGTTGTACCTGTTGTATGTGTTGTACCTGTTGTATGTGTTGTATGTGTTGTACCTGTTGTATGTGTTGTACCTGTTGTATGTGTTGTATGTGTTGTACCTGTTGTATGTGTTGTATGTGTTGTACCTGTTGTATGTGTTGTATGTGTTGTACCTGTTGTATGTGTTGTAGGTGTTGTATGTGTTGTACCTGTTGTATGTGTTGTACCTGTTGTATGTGTTGTATGTGTTGTAGGTGTTGTATGTGTTGTACCTGTTGTATGTGTTGTATGTGTTGTACCTGTTGTATGTGTTGTATGTGTTGTACCTGTTGTATGTGTTGTATGTGTTGTACCTGTTGTATGTGTTGTAGGTGTTGTATGTGTTGTACCTGTTGTATGTGTTGTACCTGTTGTACCTGTTGTATGTGTTGTAGGTGTTGTAGGTGTTGTATGTGTTGTACCTGTTGTATGTGTTGTACCTGTTGTATGTGTTGTAGGTGTTGTAGGTGTTGTAGGTGTTGTATGTGTTGTAGGTGTTGTAGGTGTTGTATGTGTTGTATGTGTTGTACCTGTTGTAGGTGTTGTATGTGTTGTATGTGTTGTACCTGTTGTATGTGTTGTACCTGTTGTATGTGTTGTAGGTGTTGTATGTGTTGTAGGTGTTGTATGTGTTGTATGTGTTGTACCTGTTGTAGGTGTTGTATGTGTTGTATGTGTTGTACCTGTTGTATGTGTTGTACCTGTTGTATGTGTTGTAGGTGTTGTATGTGTTGTAGGTGTTGTATGTGTTGTATGTGTTGTACCTGTTGTATGTGTTGTACCTGTTGTATGTGTTGTAGGTGTTGTATGTGTTGTAGGTGTTGTATGTGTTGTAGGTGTTGTAGGTGTTGTATGTGTTGTATGTGTTGTACCTGTTGTATGTGTTGTACCTGTTGTATGTGTTGTAGGTGTTGTACCTGTTGTATGTGTTGTACCTGTTGTATGTGTTGTAGGTGTTGTAGGTGTTGTAGGTGTTGTATGTGTTGTACCTGTTGTATGTGTTGTAGGTGTTGTACCTGTTGTATGTGTTGTACCTGTTGTATGTGTTGTAGGTGTTGTACCTGTTGTATGTGTTGTACCTGTTGTATGTGTTGTACCTGTTGTATGTGTTGTATGTGTTGTAGGTGTTGTATGTGTTGTACCTGTTGTATGTGTTGTACCTGTTGTATGTGTTGTACCTGTTGTATGTGTTGTAGGTGTTGTAGGTGTTGTATGTGTTGTACCTGTTGTATGTGTTGTATGTGTTGTACCTGTTGTATGTGTTGTACCTGTTGTATGTGTTGTATGTGTTGTACCTGTTGTATGTGTTGTATGTGTTGTACCTGTTGTATGTGTTGTAGGTGTTGTATGTGTTGTACCTGTTGTATGTGTTGTACCTGTTGTATGTGTTGTAGGTGTTGTAGGTGTTGTATGTGTTGTACCTGTTGTATGTGTTGTACCTGTTGTATGTGTTGTACCTGTTGTATGTGTTGTAGGTGTTGTAGGTG